>NC_135082.1:26195000-26525000 GCF_051107435.1 Chaetodon auriga | reverse complement strand
TCACCTAATCATCCTTGAATGAACGATCAGTGCAGAAACTTTGGAAAAGTTACCCTTCCATGTTAAAAAATGAAGCCTGTTATTGTAAATTAAGCTCATCATTTGACATTTTGCAGATCTGTGCATGTGAGCTGGAGTCGTCTCTCTCTCTCTCTTTCATTGTGTCAAATAAACTAAAATAAAAGACCCTGTGATGGACAACTGCCCCAGAGGGGTTTCAGAGTAGAAGAGGGAACCACCTTCAGTCTGACCAGGTCAGTGTAAATTAGCTGATAGTAGAGGACAGAGAATGGAAAAAAGGTCACAACTTTACACAAATGATTCCTAATTAAACATGTGTTGTCTTGTAACTCGGGTGCTTTAAATGGAAAGAGTTCCCCTTTAAATGCTCCACAGTTGATATCCAGATGCTTCAGAGACTAATCCACACTCTGGGCTGGATTTAATATTCCATCCACATTAACCATCCCTGCTTTCAGAATACAAGGGAAGCACAGCTGATTAACTCCCCGAATTTAATGAAGCTTTCCCCAGATTGAAGCCCTTTGAGGACTAAACACCTTATTAATTGTGCAGAAAAAAAGGAAAATCTTTCCTGATGTTCTTACACATATTTTTCTCAGATAGAAGAAACATCCATTACTGCAAAGAGCGTCTATGAGTATTGCAAATGTTTGCTGTGTGGTCTGATTGCCAAGTGAGATGTTAAATCTCAAATCATGGTGAAGGCAGTAGCTGTTAAATTAGGCTGATGGTCTCATTTCACCCGTGGCGAGCCCATTGGGATGCACAGCCTCCGGGGTCTGAGCCGGGCAAAGCCATTAAACTCAGATTTAATTAACAAACAAAACTTGGATGGAAGTGTCAGGAGAATGTACCCATAGAGGCACCAGGATGACTGATTATCTACAAATCAAAGAGCAGGGTGTGTGTGTGTGTGAGTCAAATACAAGCTTCAAGCCAGATGCGAGGCTCTTCTGTTTATGATATGTTTTTATTTTACCAGATTTAATGAACATGTCTCTCTGCTCAACCACGTAATCGTCACACCAACTGATGAAACTATCTCATAAGGCTTCATTAATTGTTCTTCTAACTGGACTTCCTGGATCACGTTTCATGCTCACCTGAAGCAGCATGTCCGGTCATGCATGAAAGAATCGGCCAGCATGGAACATGGATGCATGAAGAAAAACTGGATTCTGTGTTTTCATTCCCATGAAAAGTGGAAACACTGGAAAAGTCTCCGCAGGCTTCCTCGCTCTTCTGATTTGGGCCTGTGGTATGGTGGTCAATAAGGGCAAACATGCTGCAAAAGCCCGAAAACTTTCCATTTCTGCAGCCAAATACAGAAATGATGCAAAATCTAAAACACACAAAGTCAAAAAACAAATGCGAGAGAAGCACGTTGTGTCATTTGCATCACATTTCTGCTTTTTGGCCCCGTGTTCCTCACGTGATTCTGCAGGACCGAGTTTGGCCAAAGTGACCTCAGGGCTCAGTGGAGCGGCTGCGATGCTGCTGTCCTCGGCTCGGACGCAGTTGAAGCTTTGGCAGATTTTTATTCTGTCCTCTTGTTGCGTCTTTTGGTTTTCTGGTCAGTTCGCAGCATTTTATGAAGGAGTTTCCTGTGATGAACATGATTTGGTGTTTACTGCATACTGTATAACCCTCAGGCATCCAAATCTGTTTCTCTTCTTTGTTCTAGTGTGTCCTGTTCAATGTGTGTGTGTGTGTGTGTGTGTGTGTGTGTGTGTGTGTGTGTGTGTGTGTGTGTGTGTGCTCTGTGTTTAGCTGTCTTAGCTGAAGACAACACACATGTAAATTGGAGCATTACACCAGAAAGGGTCTGAAGCATCACTGTAAACTGATGGTTAAATAAAGCTTATTGTTAAAGCTTCTATGTGTGTGTGGTCTTATCTTCTTATTAATCACGTGTGCTTCATTCTCAGGGTCCGAGGTGTGCGGTTATGAATTGCTGCTTAACAAAGTATATTAATCCAAATTTTGGACCAGAGACATTACCTTTAAACATTTACGCCTTAATGTAGTTTGATCACCAGATTCTGTATTAGAAAAAACTATTTACGATCAGCAAGTGAAGAACAATCACGATTCTGAGTCTTTTTCTTAATTCAGTAACTGTTTCATTCATTAAAAATGTAGGAGCATGTTTGTTTTAAGCTTCTTCAGAACATTCATTTTCTGTTGCAGTCCAACCAGCAGATACTAAAGGGGAAAAAAACACCACCTCAAATAAAGTTTGCAGGTGGTTTCCAGAAACAGGAAGCTGCTTCAGCTCCGTTTAGAAAGTTCACGTGAAGACGTTGACTCTGTTCATCGAAGCACATCTGACAGCCCGGCTTTGCCTGCTAATCCAGGAACTCTTCTTCAGGTCCTGCTCCTCTGACTCATGGAAAGGAAGCAGGTGTGCAAATCTAATGAGGGAGACCAACTTCCTCTACTTTTAAAGCCAAAATAGCTGAAAAAAATACAGATAAAGAAGTAAAAGGCATCTTCGAGTCGTCCACAGCAGGTCTTGCACCTCCGGTCGACCGTTTGTCACAGAAGGAACTGTGAATGTCACCTTCTTCCAGGATCCTCGAGACACAATTTTCCTGTTGGCTGATGGAGTGGTGAGCAAGTTACCACTGAGCCAACGGCCCAAATAAAACATCGAAAAGCTACAGATTCTCAAGATGGTTGTAATTTATGTTCCACGTCACTGTCGACACCCACAGGATGATGTTGCAGGATGCCGACTGCAGTTTACTTAACGGCCACCGGTGTCAGCAAAAACAAGGGTTTTCTGAATGTCTTGAAATCAAAGACACTTCTGACCTGCCAGCGTGTCCTCAGTGCAAGCTCTTATGATGTCCTGCCTCTCTTGTTATTTCTCGACCTCCGAGCTCCACGTCAGCATTAACAACCACGGTGATGAAGAACGAAAGCTGTAACTTTTCTTCCTCTAAGCCCAGAAGTGCAGGATGCATCAAGAAGCAGATCACAGGCTGCTTCACAGTCAGCGTGTGAACCTGAGCCGTCATTAGGTTGGAGCCTCTCACGGAGGACGAGTGTCTTTTCCTCTTTGAGATATCTGCCTCTTGCTTCTCTTTTCCTCATTAACCTGCAGCTTTGTTTGCCTTCTCAATAAGACTGACTCATCTCGACTCCCAGAAGACTCGACAGATCCTCTAATCACCCGGCTTCCTCTCTGTCCGCCTCTCTTCTTGCTTTTATAAAGATCGCTGCAATTTAGCCACCCCATGCCGATCCAATTTGAAGTCCAGTGTCTGTCTTCATAGTGACGGTTTCACAGATTTTCAGCCATTCAAACCTGAATCTGGACGTTTGTTACTCTCTGATCCTCTGATCTGCACCTCTCTCCACACACTTCATGTGATCTGCTTCAAGGCCTTCTCAGTACGATCGCGCTCTCAGGTCGCTGTTTTAATCTTCATCCCGGACTCAGATCATGTGCTTGGAGCGGGTTTCCGCTGAGGCGTCACTCAGTTTGATCCAGCTCCATCCTGCTTCTCCACATGGGCGGTGCCAGCCAAGAGATCATCACATACAGCAGTTTGATCAGCTTTTTTATTATACACAGCACGTTCTGTTACGTCCGGTGGTGATGCTCGATATATGAGTATAATTATGCAGAGTTACTGAAGCATATTATGTTTAAACGTCTTTGGTTAGAGAGTCGGCAGTATTTGATATTAAAAATTCATATTTATTAGGACTTACATGACAATCGCATGTATTTGTATATTTTTCCGTTTGACATTTAGGGCACTGCAATGTGCAGTAAACAAGGCTAATACTTCTGCTCTTCATGGCGTATGCTAACTACATTAAGCAGCTCATTTGCAAAGTTGAAATCAATGAGCTGTGACCACAGTCAACTAAATCTTTGTTCAGTTAAATGTTGTCTTTATTATTGACTTTCTCTCAGGAATGTGTGACCCTCACTAAAGTTACTGAGCCACTGTTTCTAGTCCCACTATGACTCGACAAAGTTTAGGACTTGATTTGGGTCTTCATAGTCAAGATATGACACTATATGTGACTTCTGGCATCTAAAATAACTGGAATTAAACTGGATTTAAACCTTGATAAACATTAAAGATAATAAGTGATGCACGCAGTGTTAATCTCTCCTGAAAACAATGAGGACATTATTAACCTCCACAGCAGCCCGAAAGCAAAGAGGAGGCAGAGATAAAAAGGGAGCACGGAGGAGAAGGAGATAACTTTGTGCAACTTGGAAAGACTCATGTGTGTAAGTGATAGATTGCACTGTGGTTGCAAGTGATGGTGGTGGTGTACCCAGCCATCCCACTGGGCATGATAAATACCCATAAACCCCTTCCCAGAATGCTCATGAGATGGTGAGGCAGGCAGGGGTCAAAACCAGAGAAGGCAAACTAAAGAAAAGATCCAAAAACAAAGGTAAAGTACGAAGGACAAACTGGCACACAGTGAGGGAAAACACAGGAAGTAAAGCAAAGGATCACACATGAGGGAAACTCCTTCAACATAAAACAGGAAATAACAAAACTAACCTCCAAAACCAGGACATTAACTCATATTACATTCTTGTTTCCCACATTTTAACACATTTGAAAGTCATGAAAAAGTGAGACTGACAACTTCTGCTTCTGCTGAAGTACGGCAACAGGTGAGGGCTGGAAGGTAAATCCAAAGCTTTGCCTTCTGGCCATTGGTGTCCTTGATAATAAGTTGGTCTCACCTGTGCTGCTCAATGCACATATACCCCCCCTATAATTTGTTGTATGACAAAGAAGCGCCCATCCTCCTCCTCTTCCTCCCTCAAACTGCTTCCTCTTTGATAATAATCTCTGCCTGTTAAAACGTGAAGCTCACAGGAGTCTGACAGACAACATGTTTCCAGCTAGGTGTGTCGATCACATATTCAAATTTCCAGTGACTCCCCATGCACAGACCCCTCTCCTCTTCTTTTGAGTAGGACAAACCTCAGCAGGTAGAAGGAGGGTTAATGAGGTGTAACAGGGTTCACTGTGTGAAACAAATAAGCAGCATGAAACCTCATGATGTCTTCAGATGACGTGTGTTAAAAGAAGCGGCGGGCAAAGAGAAAGAGAGACAAAAAGCGAGTGCTGCAGATGAACTGCAGAAGACTGACATGGCCTGTTATTATCGTCCTTCTGCCTCTGCAGCAGCGCCTGGAAGATGGCCACTGCACTAGAAAAGGTCCTAATACGACAGCTGTATCAGCCCAAATTATAAGGTAGATGAGGAGTGATGATACCAGCTTTGGGCTTCTCCTGGTGTTGTGAAAGCTGTTTGGTCAGTTCTTTAATGTCAGAGTCTCAGTATCAATCAGCCAGAGAGCTTTGAAGAATCTTTTTAGTTTGGAACAGGAATCACATTTAACAACTTATTAAGGTCCATTTGTTGGGATTAACATGTGGAGGCTGGGAATTAAATATCTGCTGTGCTAATCTGTAATTTAACTCATCGTCACAGATGACATTTTTACCAATTTAAGATTAGAGGATGACATTCGACAGGATGAAGCCGAGACGAAGCCGTGTGGAGAGTTGAAGCTGATGTCCATATCAGGCGTCTCCTGCAGAGGTTAGCATACATGCTGCTGTAGCATCTCTTCTTCTGACCTTCTCCTGCTTCATTTCGCTCTCTTAATGCTTCATATGGTCGCCTGATCTGATGGGTTGAAGTTAGCTTGTTGATAGACGGTGACAGACAGATGGTTCATCCAATCAGCAGCCAAGCCTTTTCTGAAAGTGTCTGCCCTTCCCCAAACGGTTTCCATGGACGACATCCCAGATGATTCTGTAACAAGCCGTCAAACGAGCCATAACACGTTGATATAACTCAGTGTGACTGACTGAGGGATTTCCATCATGAACAAACATCCAAAGATCAGCTTAGAAATAATAGAAAAAAAGATGCTTCAGAACTGAGAATCACCCCATTTTAAGATTTCTTCAGTGTCAAAGTAATCCAGTCCAGTTTAATGAAAACTTGTATATAATGTATGGATTGTACATCACAGCACCTCCCTTAGAGACATAAATCCAATCTGAATGGGGCTTTATTTTGTTGTTTAAGGGCTGTAAGTCAAAAGGGGAAAGGTAGTTCCATGTCTTGTTGGGGTCTTACATTAGTTTAGTCCTAATATTTCATTGGTCAGATGCTGGATGGATGTTATTAAAGAAGTGAAACAACCACAGCTGTGGCCAGAGTCGACTGGTATTATAGAATATCACAGAAAAATCAAGTCCAGGGTTGATCCTAATTTTGCTTTAATCGCAGTGAACGTTGCACCCTGAGGGAATATCGCTTTAACAGCACGACTGATTTACATCTTTGACCCGACAGATTGCTCAGCTGATTGGAAATGGGATTCACTGTCAGTGCTGACGGCTCTTCTAGCAAGTCGCTCATGTGTACTTCATCATCTTCTCTGAGAGTGATAATTACGGGTCTAAATGAGCCATTTGCATCTATGAGGGTGAGTGAGTGTCATTCAGTTTTTAAGACTAAATTTTTAAACATTTGAACAATCAGAGGCTCGTACAAGTGACTGGTAAGTGGAGGCAGAGGGATAATAATCCAGAAACCAGCATATTTCTTTGATTATTGCGAAAAATCATTTAACTGTCGACTGAAAGTGACATTAGCGTGCTGGAAATCTCACTGGCACAAAAAACAAGGGATCAGCAAACACGAACACGTCAGGCTGAGTGAAAGTGATTCAGTCCGATCTTCAGACGAGTTTCTTCTCTGTGAAATTTGGTTTAAACTTTGGAGGCTGTTGCAGAATTCAGACATGGTCTTAAAAACCTTAACATGATGTTTCATCTTTAATCTCGGTGCAGCCCTCAGATCTAATCTCCTGAAGATTAGCCTGATGATCACAGAGTGGATCCCAACTTTAAGAAAACTCCACAGTCAAGTGTTTGAAGTGTGAAAACTTTGTTAGACGACTCCCAGTTGTTCATGTCTGCCTGTAAACAACAGTCAGGTGATCATATAAAAATTGCAACATTTCTTGCTGTAATTGTTCCCCTTGTTTACTGGAAATTAAGAGATCCTCAGTGATTGTTTTGTGCAAAAATCGACTGAAAGCATCTATTCCCTGTATGTTCCTCAGCAGAGTTTTCCTGCTGAGCTGCAGCGGACAGAAGGAACAGCAGCAGGTTACAGGTTTCACCTCCTGACATCATCTCCTGAGTGTAAATTGCTGGAGATGAAGGCCTTTTATTTAGACCTTTAATGACACGGGTCTTGATCAAATATGCCTCCTGATCATCTTCTTTAAATGAAGAGCATGTTTCTCCACTCTGTCTGACAGTATGATACCGATCTTTAATTTGTTCAAGCTTTGAATTGAGATTCTTGACTGGAATTCAGAATAAAGTTTGGGTGTCTTGAGTAATGTGGACAAAAAAAAACTGAGTTTACAGCAGCATCAAAGAGGTTAAACAGTAAATAAAAATGATTTTCTTTTACTGACAGCAGAGCTGAAATATCCTGACAGCTAACAGTGTGAAATGAGCCCTTAATGACACTCTATACATGTTAAATATGTCCCTACATTCGCTGCAAGGCCATCATAAAGATAGTATAATGTGACATACTGTGGCAGACTGTGCATACAGAGATACAGCCGAGCACATTCACATTCTGTCACAGTGCAGCCTCAGGCAGCGCGGCTCATCTTCAAACAGCTGCAGTGATGCATGCCGTTTCTGAGCTGCAGCTTTTGGAGGTGACTCGCTGTAGGTGAAAGCGCCGCTCGTTTGAACTAATCATCTGTCAGAGTTGATACTGCGGCCTGTCCGTCGCTTTCTGCTGTGTGAATGCAGACTGACAGGTAGTGCTGCGTTAAGCATTTGTGCAGACCTGTGAGATAATATGAAAGCTAATTGCCACTTCAGCGTCATGAAGATGAAGAAAAATCGTCTGTTTTCATGTGTCACTCAGTGATTGTTTCTCCTTTTTTCTCGCTCTCACCCTTTTCCTCTTTGCTTTAATTCTTTTAAACACAATATAATACAATACAAGGCAGACCTAATTTGCATATGTTATATAGTTTTGGTTCTCAGTACTTGCAGAATGCTTTGGGAAATGTTTGTCTATGCTTTAGGATGACTCTGCTGCTGCAAATTAGTTGGAGGAGAATCTGTTCTGGTGGAACATTTGCACGTGGGGAGGTGAGCCCTGGCATTAAAAAGGCAGAAGGTGACAGCTGCTGGCCTGTTTATGTTCATACTGTTAGCGGCAGGTTCGGGTTTTCAGCTTCAATCAGTGTGTAGGTTGCTAACTTGTCCTTCCACTTCCACCCACAGTCCAGAACGGGTGAGTCGTACTCGGAGAGAAGCAAAACCTGATGGTGGCCTGTGTATCTTCATGTTCTTCGTGTTCTGCAGAATTCTGGGCCAGCAGCTGAAACAGGTAAACCAGCTGTTAAAGTAACTGATGTGATCTAAAAATAAATGCACATGAAAAGCAGAGACAAGTAAGTACGGGATAAATACAAGGTAGAAGCTTATCATCAGTCAGCAGGTGGAGCCGTGGAGGTAAACCTTATTTTCACTCAACGCTTCCTGTTAATAATTCTTCTTCTGCTGACAGACCAGACAATGAAAGCCGAGTGTTGGTGAGCAGCTACTCGTGACATTGGAGCCAAAGTTTAATAGCGGTTGAGATGTGCAGTGAAAAGTCGCAGGCTGCACAATGGGAGCGTCTTCGGGAGGAACTGCCAATTAGTGTTGTTTAATTGCCCGTAACTGCTTCACATCTGTCTTCGCTCTTCCCTGTGGACAGCCCATCCTCATGGATCTGTGAGCTAAACATTGACCCTGCATAATTAAGTCCTGATTAACCCACACATCTTGCTGCAGAGCCAAACACCTGGAAACACCTCACCAGGGGCGACCATGAAGGAAAGCCACACTTCTAAACTTTGGCACCAGCAGCTCAGGGAAACAACACCCGGCCTCAGTCGACCAATGATTTTACTCTGTGTGTCCAGACGCTTCACTGCTGAAGCCAGCTGGGCATCCCAACCTCATTTGCACAACAATGATATTTTCCAGCTGTGTTAAATTGTCCAACACCTCCACAAACCTGTAAATCCACTATTTGTCACACAGGGGACACGAGCTCCAGTCCCCTGTGCTTCCTTTAATGTGCTGCTGTTGCTATGAAACCTGAAAGCTTGCATTCAAGGTGACTCGCTGTAAACTGCACACACACACACACACACACACACACACACACACACACACACACACACACACACACACACACACACACACACTCTTTCACAACCAGCACCCCCTAATCCTGGTGGCATAGTTCCACACACTCAAAGTTGTGAATATAATGTTTGATGTGCCAGTTTTGAACGAGGCACTAATTATTCCTTTGGTTAATTTGGCTGAAAAGAGATATTCAAACGACTACCCAGCGAGAGCCTGGAGCTTTTATTTTTTTAAAGGGTTATTAAAGTAAGAGGCTGAAATAAAACAAAGTTATTTAATTTCACATAAAGTGGAAATCGAATCTGAATCTCTGCTTCTGTGATCGGACTGCGTGTGAATTGGTTGGGATGAGGCTCAATACTTCCAGGTCCATGGCCGTGTTTCCCTGCTGGAAAATCGTGAATTTAACCCTTTTGGCTGCTCCTCAAGTATCTTAGGATCTTGTTCAAGCGTGACTTCAAACTGCATGTGGCTTTTGCCTCTTGAGGCGATCCCTGTGTCAGATTAGGCCACTGTAGGGTCTTAAAGTCTTACTATGACTTGTCCAAAGGCCAGGACACATTACACATCAGTAAACTGGGTCAATATAATGCAGCGCTGCATGTTAGAGACAATGGGCTGTTTTGAGCCAGTGTGTTGGTGTTATTTTTAGATTGTTATTGGTTCAATTACCTTAAATCTATCTGAAATTATAAAATAGTTGTGGCTTATAACAGTCAGCAAGTTGTTTGGGAAAATAACACGAAACAGGATCAATTTTTTGTTCTTGCATTGTAATATTGGGTACTGATATATATGAGCTGCTTAAAGTTAGGGGAAGATTGTGGTCTTGGTTTAATACACTAAAAGTCGTTCGCAGTACTTTGTACTGCAGTTTGGACGCCCACGTCCACCTTTCTGCAGCTCATGAATGTGACTCTTCAGCCACTCAAAGAGACATTAACTCTGAACATAATCCAGGCAGGTCGTGCTTCCCAGCACAATATAATTGGGGAAACCTTTTAATCTGATATAAATGTATTTTCTGGGAGACAGGGTTGATCACAAAAGACTCTGACCCACATATGGAGCAGAAAACAGGGGAAAGAATGAGAGCAAAAACAGTGAAGATTAAGGGGTTAAGGAGTGCACTTTGATGCACTTTGGAGGATGAAAACACAAATCTCTACAGGACCGAATCCCACCGACCGAGGAGGACGGGACTCTCACTGCCTGTACTTAAAACTACTGGAAGAACCAAGTGCTCTCACATCCATTTACTGTCCTCCGCAGAGTTATTCAGAGCAGCACTGAAGCTCCAGCCCCTCTGACAGATTACCTCTTGTCTTTATCTGTATTTCACCCTTTATTCACTCTAAAGCTCTTTGCTCAAAGTGCTGCATTTTGCCTGTTGTCTCTTTCCTCAGCTTCGTCTCTCTCCCAGCTCTGCTCAGGATGAAATTACCTCCCCGCTCATTCTGCTGAAAAAACACAACCCGCTCGCCAAACCGCAGAACCTCACCGACTGTCCAGACCGAAACCTCCCTGTGCAGGTGGAATCTGATCTGTGCTGAAAATCAATCTTCCCTGGTCTTTCTCTCCCTCTTATTTTTGGCTGAAAAGTGCTGTATGAGTGGAGGAAATGTGCTGTATAATGAGCAGAGCAATTGAATAAAATAGTGCGGCCGGAGGAAGAAAGTCTCTGTGTCTTTACAGCCGTCTCAAATGGCCGAGTAAGAGGCTCGTGAATGTTGACTGGAATTTGTCTTTTTTGTCCGCAGGACGCCAGATCAGTGGAGTCTGTGGAAGGAGCTTTTTAAGCACACTGCTGAGAAGTGTAATTGTTGGAAAAAAGTAGAATAACAATTGTTTTAAGGCATTTATGTGCTGGAGCGTCTCCATCTAAGATTCCAATCTCTTTAAAATTAAGCCTTAACCAAGTGCAGATACTGCTCACGTTTTATAGACGGGATGAATGTCATTACTGAGAATGAAATTGCTCTTTTTATTTTTATTACTGCAGACATCAGTGTTCGCTGTCTGAGTTTCTGCAATTAACGAGCGCAAGAGGGAGTTTGCAAGTGAAAAAAATGCCACTTGTCCTACTTATGATTACCACTAGGAGGCTGATGTGAATTGTTTCTCGCAGTTGGGGGCTTACATTTATAGTAAATCAAACATGGGGGGGACTAATCAGTGAAGTCAACTGCCGCTGCTGTGCTACGCTGGGATGGAACCCCGTAAAGTAGTTTGTATGTAAAACGATTGGACATTATTTCATAATTGCTTTGCTGGATTTCGAAGATATCATGGCTGACAGTGGAATAACACGCTGCGGCTGTGTGTTGTTCAAGGAAATATACTAATAATATCATAAAAGGTTGGGCTACCCCAGTGATTTCTATTAATTTAACACTCATTTTAAAGACACCTAGAAAATTTACACGAGTCTACAGGCACGCTAGCAGCACTGTGAGGCTGTTTGCTCTGAGCTAACGTCATCATGCTAACACCATGATGCTTATATGCTGCAACCTGTCAACATGCTAAGATTTGCTAGAACATAAAGGCTGACAGGAACGCCAATACTTCAGCATCATAAACCAAAGTACTTGACAAATGAAATTTTTGTATAGTTGCTGAGATATTTCAGTAAAAACTGCAAATGCGAACCTCTTTGGCAGCACAGGGGATCACCAACATCATTAGGATACACTGCAGACCATGAATGTCAGTAAAAACATTGTGTTAATCCATCATGTAGTTGTTGAGATAATTTCCAAGTAAAAATTTGACCTGCTGGAGGCACTGGAACAAATACCAGGGCATCATATAAATCACCACGATGATTCCTGTTGGCACCGTCTATATCTGCACATAATTTAATGGCAATCCATCCATCAGTTGTTGAGATGCTTCAGTCTGGACCAAAGTGTGTCCTTGCCATCGCTGGCAGCCTGTGTGGCTAAAAACAGGGAATGACCAAACGCTTTGCATGCTGGTCAAGAGTCAGAGGCTGCTCCAGGGCAACGCCGGGACTTCAGAGGGTGAATTTCACAGAAGAGGAAATAAAAGCGATGTGCGCTACGCCAGCTTGAAGCTGTCAGTCTGCACTGTCGCCTCACAGCGAGAAGGTTGTGGGGCCTCTCTGTGTGGCGTTTGCATGCATGCCGGCTTGGGTCTTCTCTGATAGTCCAAAGACATGCAGATTAGGTCCATCTGTGACTCTAAATTGGCTGCAGGTGAACGTTAATGTGAGCGTGAACGTTGTCCCTGTCTGTCAGCCCTGTGCACCCAGACGCTGACAATATTTCTGCTATTAAAACTTTTCCCCGTTGGAACAGCTGGCTTCCAACCATAGTCTCCCAAACATTGTGAACTTTTTTTGTTTAATGACAACCTTTCAAGCCAACAGGAGGTGAAAGTTTCACAATCAAAAGACAGATATCACGGAGAAACACGGCGAACACAAAAACCACCTGAGGGCTGAAAGTGTTCCGACAGTTTCCCGAAATAATGAAGGAACTGTGGCTTTGTCCTGGATTTACCTGCTCGCTGTTAGATCAAAACAGCAGCTGTACACACTTGATGTATTTCTGCTTCCTTTGTTGAGGTATTTTCAAGGTCAGGCTTGTTTGTGCCTCATCATTTTGTCATCCAGCTCCTTCCTGCTGCGTGCCGTGAGATCAGACCGGGTGTTTTCTTCTCCTCGAGGGCCGCGGTGCGACGCAGGCATCTCGGCCCAGAGGGGAGGTGACATCGTCAGGAACAAAGGAAGCAACGTCGGCAGGTCAGCGTGTCAGTTCACGTTAGGGTGACTGGGAAGAGGGGCTGATGGGTAACACTAAAAAGCGACTGGGAAAATAAGGTGCAACAGCTGCAAACAGGAATTAATGTACATTTAATTAAAAACAACACGTTTGAAAGTCGGAGAGCAGAAGACACAAACTCCACTAAATGCCTGATAAAACTACAAAAGGACGAGAAGAAACAACGAAAAGAAATCGGGGAATTTAAGAAAAACAAAGTGAAAACAATGACATCAAGGACTGCAGGCTCTGTGCTGACTCTAAATCAGTGATTATGCTGATGCAGAAGATAAGAGGACTGTAATCCACACACAAACATCCATAAATATGGGAATATAAAAACATAAACACTCATACAGTCATACATATGCATGCAGCACATGCATATGTATGACAAACCAGATGACCAAGACAAATCTGCAAGAAAATTCTACACAAAAGACTTCTATTCTGCATTACTGCCATCCTTTAACTGTGCGACACACAGTACATTACACAGTGTAATGGTGTGCAGCAATATAATGAATTTCATCCCTTCAGACAACCATTGATTCCCTTTAATTTCAATATTATACACATGAAAATAAATAAGGTGTAACTCTGTAGCCGCTCTGCTTTTTAGGTTTCTCCTCAAATGTGAAATCGTTTGTTCAGCCAGTAAAACAAACTGAAGGCACCAAATATGCTGCAGGATTTTAAAATTCCTGACTGTGATGGTATTAAGAGTGACAAGCACACACTGTAATTATTACTTGACAAACAGCACTTTTCCTAGTATGCAGAGCATCTCCAGCTTTTATTCTGTGTGGCAGCCTCACTGCGATGATCCCAGAAAATCACCGTTCAAGGGCACAACTCCCACTGAAGCCACAGATGTTCATTCCCACATTTCTGTTTGTGTGCACATTAAACAAACACGATGAAACGTGTTCATTAGTGAGCTTTTGATGTTTGGGTGCTCCAGGTGGGACAGGTTAGCTGTTTCCAGCCTTTATGCTAAGCTAGGCTAACTGTTTCCTGGCTCCATGTCCATACTTAACACTCAGGTATTTGCATCGTCTTCTCAAGAAAGAAAGCACGTTTTCCTAAATGTTGAGCTATTCCTTTAACAAATGCACAGAAAAACACAAAATTACAGCCAGTCTGCAGCGTGTTTTTCCATTTTCTGGTTGTAAAATTTATCTGAAGTTACCCACGAGAAAAACTGCACAACACCGGGGCGTTTTGACGCAGCGCTGGTGATATTTCTACATTTCTGTTCAGTTTGATGGCCCATGACCTTCCATGCACTTCCTACTTCTGTCAGAGTTCAGCCCAGCACTTACCTGTGCTGCAGCTCTTCAGCCACGCCCCATACCTGCCCATCTGCACACCTAGCCTATCAGGCTCATCAGGAGGGTTTTTAAGCCACCCTGTCATTCTTCCCGGTTGCTAGATTGTCTTTGCGTCATCTCGCCTCTTCCTGACTACTCCATCTGTCAAAGCCCCGTGTCTGCAGGTGTGCAGATCTTACCACCTCGATGGTATTAAAGAGCATATTCCTCCTCTGAGAGTGGTTTCAACCACGCCTAAATCTGTCAGTGATTTCCGCGTTCGATCCGCTCTCCTCATAGGAACTCTATCTCAGTGTTTCTCCGGTTGTCCGTTTCCCCGTATTCCCCGTAAATCGGCCGGCACTGCAATCGGGTCCTCCACTAGCCCCTTACATACTTCTGTTTTATGGGATATAAAAACACTGACACATGTTAACACTTTAATCATGTTTTTTTTGTTTGTTTCTTTGGATGTTCACAGCTCAGCAGCATCTGAGTGGGTGGCGCTGACCTTGTGTGCACTCTTGATAATGGCATCAGTAAAACTTGTGAACGCTGAAATTCAGGAGTATTACCTCCTCAGTGTGACGGCGGACCTTCATGCCCTCCTCCCTCCTGTTTATCAGCCTCTCTGTATTCATCTCTTCTGCTGCGTCAATAAAGAAAAACTGCCGCAGAATAAACACTGGCATCCTCATTTCCTTCTTCACTTCCCCCTGAGAGCACAGACTGGATGGTGTTCGGGGTAAATGCAATAAGGAATGAGTGCCATCCATTTTCTGTAAAGGTTGCGATAAAACTTGTCTGATGGTGGAGAAGCGGACGAAGCCGTTTGACATATTTCACTTCTCACCCCATTCTGGCTAAAGTGCTGCTGTCCTTGAGCTGCACTCCCAAGACAAATGTAGAAAAGTCAAGTTAAGGTCTCTTTAGCCACAGGGAGACACAAAATCTGGTCGGCACGTTGGAGAATTTTTTGATATGAATAACGGGGGCATTAAAATGGATAAACCACAGTCAATTCAATCAGTGTGTGTATTTTCAGTGAGCTCAGCTGTGATTTTAATGTCCGTTGCTCCTAAAGTCCTCCTGGCTGCCAGTGAAGGTCAGTATATACACTTGTTAAACAAAAATAGATTTTCGATTCTAGTGGAATTCAAGGGAAGCTGTTAAAATTTAAGCAATATGCTTTTGACTGTTGATCTTGAATTTGGGATAGAAATGATCAAACTCAGTTATCTTAACACCCAACTTTGGTTTATGGCTGCCTGGATGCTGATTTATTTGAACACTGCCTTGTGGATTTTGGAGTTGAAGTGACGACAGATGAGAACCGCAAGCCGGCATCATCACGTCCTCCACCCTGATCAGTGTCAGCTTCTTATTTCTACCACAATAATGTTATTATCATCATGTTTTTCTTACTAATAAGTGACTTGGTTTGAAGATGCTCCTCTATATGGATCAGAAACTTGGATAAAGTGTCCTTCATTTCATTTATAATAAAAACAATAATCAATGAGCACCAGAAGCAGACGTTTCAACGAGTAATCTCCCTCTGCTTCACCGACAGTAAATGCTGTGCTGACTTTGTTCCTCCTGCTGATTCTCTGAACTTTCTCCTTCCTGTCAGTGAGAATATGAACCATAACCTGGTGCAACAACTCAATCCAGCGCATTCTGTTCATCGTTAATGAAGCAGTGGTGGCTCGTTTCATATTTCACAAATTTAATGATGTCTCTCTTACTTCTGGCTTTTGGAAAGTATAGAACGTCGTCATGAACCAGGACTGGTGCAGTACAGACTCTCACAGGGGTAACAAAAGATGACACACATTCACATAAGTGCTGCTTACAATTAAGGCCTATTTACTCGCCTTTTCGTCTCTGCTGCAGTGGTTCATTTATTCTGTGCCTGTGTATGAATGTACCTCCTGTAAATTCCATTCATATCGCCCCTTGCTGCTCTCCTGTTCTTCATCTGTCATCAAACTGGCCTCCTTTGGTCTCGTGGGCTGTGCTCAGTCCCGATTAGGTTCCTCTTCATTGGGAGGCTGCTGAGTCCAGCTGCTTCACCTGCAGCATAAACGCTAACAATCCCCCATGGGGTGAGCTAACAGGGCCGCTAGCTGCACGGCTAACTGAGCCAACTAGCTAACTACATCTAGTAAAGATTATAGTGAGCAGCCAGTGGAGCTGTCTTTGGCCAGTTTCTACACAAAGTACATTTTACAAACACACATTTTCCCAGGCAGCAGTATTGAGACACAACTTTCTCCTGTTTTGGGTTGTGATTCTTCCTCTCACAGATCACAGGCCGTGTGGTTTACAGAGCAGATATGTCTGCTATGCAGCTGTAATTTAATTTCAGCGTCAGCATTGGTACAGGCTGATGTCTCACCTCATCCTGGAAGTAAGCACTGACATGAATCATGACCGCAATCTTTCCCCAAACTTCACCAAGTGGTTTTATTTGCCTAATCTTGGCCAGACCATAAAAATAAAAAATGCTGACCGTGAACATTTAGCAGATATGTTCCATGTCAACATTTAATCCGACCAAGAGACTAAAAAGACCAAAACTGTCCGACAGGATTAGGTTTCCCCAAAAACATACATTATGTTACATAATGATGATAATTTGTAGACGATAAAGTCGTCTGCTTCTAATTTTCTGTGTGTTTTTACATGATTTTTGTGAGCTTAATTGTGTCTGTGTGTTCTGAAGAATCCAGTCAGTGTTTCTCAGCATTGTTTTTCACAAAATAAACTTCTTTATTTACTTTACTTTCGCACCTCGTACGTGTATTTTCTTAAATATGATAGAATAAAAAAAAGACATATTATGGATAAAGGAATGTTAAATTTAGCTAAACTTTCTCACTTATTTGCAGTCTAAATCCACCTTATGAGCAGCTGCAGCACTTAAATAATAAAGGGATAATAAAACTGCAGGTTCTGGTTGAGTTTGTGTAGTTCTCATTAGGCTGTTTGACCTACAGTTTAATAGTGACACATTAAATTATTAAGAGTCCTGTTATTGTCCCTTACAGAACGTCATGGACAGCTGCCTGTCAGCGAATCATAATCAAGAATTCTCAGTAGCCAAATATTTGTCTGGATGTGTGCACATATTTACTCTTTACTGTAACACAGTGACATAGAGAGGAATCAGGAAAGTAAGGAAGCTCGAGGAGGACAGATTGTACTGTGTACAGCAGCTCCAGTCGGGGATGAAAGCAGCAGGCCTCCATGAAGAAACAGTTCTTGTAATGTCCACGGTTCAGAGGACGAAGTTGGACAAACGAAACAAACAAACAATCTGAGGTTCAGTGTGTCTCAAAGCCCCGATCTTCTAACCCGACGCACCAGATGGTTTGTTACACAGAACCATCTGCAAAGTCATCCATGAAGGCTGTTTGGAAAAGGGCAGGTGCTTTCAGAAAATACTGTGCAGGTGATTGGATGAACCATCTGTCTGTCAACGGCTAAATTCAGCCAATCGGAACAAAGAACCACATGACGTAGTTGGAGAGAAAAACTCTTGCTGAGGTCAGTTGTTGTGAAAACATCTTGTCCATTGAGAAAATCCTTCAGTGCATTTCTTTGCTCTTTGATTCTTTAGGAGCCATTGTTGTTGTTTTTGAACAGTTGTGCTGTGATATTTAAACCACGCCCACCCTTAGCCGCCATTCAGTCCTCAAACGACGCCGATTAATCATCCACAAGCTCATAACTTGAAGCCAGATGGATTTTCATGTTGAAATCAGCTGCATCACCAGGTAACGCCTCCTCAATCCACACTGCAACAAAGGCTCCATGAACTTGTCCGCATCATGCTCAAATCAGCATGAAACATGCTTTGAATTTTCCTATAACTAAACCGAGAACAACATAAAGGATGAAGCCAGCGTGTGGCAGCAGTTCACACGGCACGCAGTTATAAGCTGAACTTTTGAAACAGCTGCATCTGCACAAACTCCGGCCTTTACAAATGTCTGCACATACGGCCGTGCCTCCACACTTTCACAGTGGCTGACATCCTTCAAACAGATCAAATGCGGAGCCAGACTTTAACTTCAGTCGAAGTTTACGTTACGCAGTGATGGCTCTTACTGGAAAACGCTGACGTAAGCTGATGTTGTGGCCATTTGTGTTTCTGGACTGCAGCAAACTCGGTTCATTAACTGCAAAAGATGTAATGAGGCAGTATTAGCAGGTCTGAGCGGCCTCAGATGATTACATCCATGCAGACGTAACAATACACAAGTTTCACAACGTAATACTTAATGGACAGCTCCTGGACTGCAGTAACACTTCATCAAAGGAAGAAAAGACCGTCGGACTGAATGCACAGATGTCTGCAGGGAGAGTGAACGGGTAAAAACATAAAACGTAGACATCATCAACACTAAGTGATGTAGTGGAAGAGCAGGAGCTTTATTCAAGCCGCTGCGACTCGAAACACGTCCCTGCAGAACAGCATTTCTGGACCTGGCAGGGGTTCAGTTTTGCTCAATGGCACTCGAGCACAACAGATGTTTGCTGTCAGGATTACTTTAACGTGACCTTGACAAGCACAGGCAACAAAAACCAGTACAAAAATAAGTCGACACAGCCTCCAGATTATTGATGGTTACCTAAAGCTGTTGGGCTCCACTGTTAAGAAGGCTGCCAGCCTTTTACAATAAACCTGCCGCGCAGCATCATTCATCCTCCCTCTGCTGCTGATGTGAGGAGACACACAGCTGCTGGAGACGGGAGGACACGGCCAATTTGGCTTAACACTCATCTGTAATTAGCATTCGTTTTAGTTTGTTTCTAAGTGATGGAACTGAACGAATGAGTTATTTGTTTCAATAACAAACGTGGTTTGTTCTGGACAAAAGGCTTTTCCAAACGATTGTCATGTAAACTAAGTGTAATTTCAGGTTTAACGAGTCATTTGCTGAAGAGCACTACAGTTATACAAACTGATTCAACTGGACAGGATGTGCCTGAGTTTGACTTTTGACTGATGGAGTTTGGATTTAGATCCTGAATGTCTCTCTACGCACCTGCTCCTGCTAACTTCTCTGCATAATTGCCTGCACCACACAGGCCAACATGTCAGCGTTTCTTGAGCTGGTGTCAATCCTATGATTAATGAGAGCTGCTTATCACTATCACGGCAAATGTGCAATCACAACCATCACAGCATTTGCAACCAGCTCAAATGTTCTCCTTCCATGCCAACGCGAAAAGGGAGAAGCAGAGCGGAGGAGCAGAAAGAAGACAACTGGAGTGAAAAGGAGGAAGAAAGTTTAGCAGAAGGAAATGAGAGACACTTCAGTTGTGCTCATGATGATATTTCCCTTATCTCCCTAGTCTGAAAAATGTTATTTCTAATAATCAACACCTTCAGTGCATGAAATATAAAGTCTGATTTCCACTGGGTAAAGGACAGAAATTATACAGCTGAAATGTACTCAGAAACTGCACAATCATGCTGAAGCTGCTGGTGGGAAGCTCACTTATTATTCTGGGGAAATGCACTCGGCTTACTTGAGCTTTGCCTGGTGGGGGAATTGAGGTTGACAGCATTATTAATGAACGCTGAGGAGTGCTAAAGAGTCTGACAGGGGTTGGGGATAATGGATAGCAGAGGGTGAAAGTGATGAGACTTGTGTTAGAGGCCTGTAGGAATGTTAAGATCACTTTGGTGGATGGTTTTCAAACAGCCCGTCCTCACCAGAAAACAGATGTGTACGCTGTCTGTGCCAGTGAGTTCAGATGACCCATATTTAAATGAGCAATACATATAAGTAAATAAGGGTGTACGTACTGTATATATAATGTAAATATTTTGTCCATAGGGTATATAATACTGTGCAATATTTTTGCTTGTCCTTTTCTTGCACTCTGTCCTGTTGCTGCTGTAACACGTGAATTTCCCCCCACTGTGGGATCTTATCGTATCTTATCTTATCTTATTTATGACTATTGCTTAGTGGTGACCTCTAGTGGCAACCTTAATTATTACAGGAGCTAAGGAGGAAGTCAGGTGACATAGTATAAAGAGCAAGAAAGACTGTATATGGAGGAGGTGGAGTGACTCACTTTCACCAAGGAGGCCATGACTCACGACAACGTTGACTTATTTTAACCTACGTAATAAGTTAAAAAAACAGTAACGTACTTTTTTAAATCACATGATGATCTTTTCCTTAACCTAACCAAGGTTTGGTGCCTAAATCTAACCAAACATTAACCTCGAGGTGACGAAGGTCCAGTACGCCTGTCACTGGTACTCTGCATTATCACATTATACTTCATTATCTCCAGATGTTCAGGAAAGTTTCCTCTTATCAATAACTAATTGATTCTTAAAATCAGGTATTTTCAGTTTACTATTGACAAATGAAGTTCTAATCCTAAGTTTTATTGCACTTCCAAAGAGTTGAGGAATTAAGAAAACACAGATAAGAAAAGAAGTGAAAGATCGATGCAGTAGAGGCTGAGATATCCTAACTTTTGGTCGTCAGTCAAGCTTCAGCAGCGATGGATCCTCCACTCTGCACAATGCAAATGAACAATTAATCCGACTCTCAGTCAGGTAAACACCTCCTTTCACTTTTCTTTCAAACTGCACTCACCCAGTGTGTCCACAGGCTTTCTGCTGATATCAAAATGGCTCCATCAGGGTTATTTCCTTAAAGACTAACAGACGATATTACACAACTGTTTTCACCGGCTGCTCTGTCCTGCCTGCGATGAGTAAACTGATCTGAAATCAGCGGAGTGCCACTTAAAGGCCCGCTCACCCACGCTCCATCCAGGTGATTCCACTTATTTTGCCTCATTAGCCCTTTGCTCAGGTGTGTACAAACCATACATAAACTGTGCTTGATCGACATCTCCCTCACACTCCATTAGCTTTGTCACAAGCCATTAGGGTGCAACAACTTCCACCCTCATCTCCCTTAAGCACATGTATCGTGGTGACATAACGCCATCACACTTCAACTTCAACCTGAGCGGAGGTCTAATTACTTTTATCACTTATCAAGTGCGTGTGACTGACTGCTGTGAGTGTCCAGGGCCTTTAACATTTCACTCCATCATGTGGTTACTGATCACAACAAAGGTTGATAATAGAGGTATTCAAAATGATGCATGTACCAACCACTGGGGGCAGCAAACACAACAACAGTGCACGCGTGAACACTTTACTTCTCTCTTCATCTGTGCATGTCATTCTCTTTTTTCACTGCCGTCCGTCTCTTATGTACTTTTTCAGTGTGTACGTCATCCGTCAGCCTGTCTGTCCTCTCCCCATTTCTCTCCACACCTCTTCCACCTCCTAGTTTGTGCTTCCCGATGGGTTGAACCCATCAACCTCTCTGACTCATCAAACCCATAAATCCTTTGGGGGTGATGTCAGAAATGTCCGAGTATCCACGTAAAACGAGGCTGTTTTTTTTTTTTTCATGAAAGGCTGACATTTAGGATATGGAGGGTTTTCACCTGACAACAGCATTAATATACTGTGTGTGTGTGTGTGTGTGTGTGTGTGTGTGTGTTTGAGAGACAGAAAGAGAGAGAGAGAGAGAGAGAGAGAGAGAGAGAGAGAGAGAGACTTGACTGAGCGGGCTCAGAAGTCAATATTAATTTTCAGAACAGGACTCAGACATTTAACAGATCACAGCAGAATGATTGATGTCTGACCCCAGAGTCCTTCTCACAGAGAGATTTGGACCCCTGAAACTCCCTCTGTCCTCTGAGAGGGTGTGTGTGTGTGTGTGTGTGTGTGTGTGTGTGTTAGCCCTGTGAGTCACTTCTGTTAAATGTCATAGCTGCTGGTTGCTGATCAAAGCATCGCCGTCTGTCTTAGTGTCTCTCCTCTCAGTAAATTCAGGTTCTTCGTCAGACAAACTGATCGTCGACCACTTTGGTCCAGGCTGAAGTACAACCACTCAGCGCGCTGACATGAGCTTATATTCAAACAGACATTCATGATCCCCACAGGAGGAATCCTACTGTCTTTGGTGATCCTCTGTCTCTTCCTCTGCTGATGTGGTTCTCAAAACTGGGGCGTGGACCCCCTCTGAGGACGCAGAGCCACGTTAAATTCACTGCAGTTCAACGTGGATCTTTTTGTATTAGCTGCTTCTCCACTTATTGTTAATAGGTTGATCAAAAATTGTCGGGTGGGGGGGCATGAACCGTCTTCAGGCTCTGAAGGGGGGCACGACAGAGGAAGTTTGAGAACCACTGCTACAGTGGCAGTTTTTAGTTTTTAGGTAAATTTCTTGCCGATTATTGGATTTATTGCCTTGAAATGTCTCTGGAAGAAGTTTGGTGAACTATTAACTTTATTTTTCAACTAACAACAACACAATCTTTCTCTCAACCTTAACCTCATGAGAAATAGCTTTTAAAACGTTGGCATTGAATGTCATCCAAAGATTTGCAGAATCCTTTTAGCTGTTCATAAAGTTTTTTTTTTTTTTTGGTCATGAATGGTCCTTCGTGATTTATTTTCAGCTCTTGACCTTCAGCTTTAAAGTGAAATCTTTACTTGTAAACAATTACTCAGAGAAGTTAACTCTGACACCACATGATGGTTTTTATTTTCCCTTTTCAGGCTAATTTCCTTGATTAATTATCTCAAGAAACTTTTGAGGCTCCACATATTCATCACTGCACTCGAACAGTGGAATCTGTCTGTTCATCTGGATGAAGACTGTTTTCTTATGTGTTATGTAAAAAGGTTGCCTGGAATGTATTTTTGATTAATGCCCCCATTTGTTCTCTTGTCTGAGAAATTCAGAGTTTTTTATACTTTCAAATACTGCTTACTGCTTAATAGTAGTACTCCCTGTCTTACATGTTCATGGCGACTTTCATACAGATTTCAATAATGTAGAAACACACGGTTCGATTTACTTCTGTCTGCCATTTGCAAACAAAGATTATATGAATATTTAAATGACTGTTTGTTTTGCAGTTTTGTTGAACAGAAGGTTTTTATTCATTGTTTTTTGTTAAGTTACTCTCCAACAGCAAGATAACGCTTCCATATCTGCTTTTCTCCCCTGTGGTCAAATACATTTCCTCTGTTAAGCATTTCTTTATTCATTAAATCGAGATTAAATTTCAATGCTGCACCTCAAATGCGACTGAATTAGAACTGAGGTCTTGAGATAAGCTCCAGGCTTCCTTCTAAGTTGAGAAAAGACTTTTTTCAAACACCTTAAAGCCACAGTAATCAATACTCTGATATTAACAATGGACCAAATGTAACAGGAGGTGCACATAGTGACAAACAGAAAATTATAACCCGACTCTGCAGCTCCCCTCAACTATACAGAGCATTTAAACATCTTTCAGCTCGTTCGTCTGACTTTACAGCCCCAAACTGTATTTGTTCAGTCTAACCTCTCCCATCAATCAAGTTCCCAGGAAGACAAACTTAGCAGCTTGATGGAGAAAAAAAAGGGAGCTCTAGCAGCTAAACAGCCCGATATTGGCCAAGACCAATCCAGAGCTAAAAGGTGAATGAATACTGGATTTATATTCATCAGGCGGTTGGACACACGATTCACAATGAACGATACTGTTGCTCTGTATCTGCTGGATGTGTAAATAGGCAACTGTTAAAATTAAAACTGTATAAATCAGTTATTGTAGGTTTAAGCTTTGAGTTATGCTCCAGCTGTTTTTATAAATTATAAGTCAAGATTATAACAAGGCTTTTAGGTTTTGTAAAATTTACATTCTGGACATGGAAAGGTTCACCAAAATCACATCACACAAACAAACAGCGTAAGAAACAAACTGTGGACAAAAGGACAGCATGAAGGACAGATTGACCAAATGTTCTGAATGATTAGGAACTCAGATATGATCATAATAATAAACCGCCAAGATCAGCACCAGAGGAGCTGATGGATTTTGGGGAACCACACAGAATGAGTTCAGACTCATCATCATTCATCGTTCATCATCATCAATTTAAGGACATTTTGGGACATCCAGGATTTGAAATCGGAGAGGTAAATTGTGAGATTAGCTAAACTGCTAGGATCTGTGGGTTTTAACAGCAGGTTTAACTGAGTGTCATCAGCATAAAAATAATGAAACACATCATGACTTTGAATAACCGACCAAGAGGCAGCATATATAGAAAACAAGGGGGCCAAGGATTGAGCCTTGAGGGACACCACAATCCAACTGAGCCGTCGAGGAAGAAGAGTTACCCAGAGTGACAGAAGGATTGGAGAGGTAAGTGTACAGAAAGCTAAGAGCGAAATCCCTGATGATCACCCAGTGTAAGAGCATACTGTGATGGACTCCATCAAAAGCAGCACTTAAACCTAAAAACTAAAATCAAGCCTTCGCCTCTGTCAGCAGCAGGTCATTAGAAACCTTTACAGGTGCTGTCTCTGCACTGCGAAAAGCTCTAAAACCAGACTGGAAACTGTTAAAAACACTATTATCATTCATAAAAGGTGTCAGTTTTAATGAAATTGCTTTCAACAGAAACTCAGACAAAGTTACTAGATAATTAATGACTTTTCCTGTTGGTACAAGCGTCCTCACTCATTCGTATTGAAGAGGTTAAAGGATTACACAGCTCAGTGTAGGTAAACCTTTCAAATCCTGCTGGATAAACTAAAAATACATGAAACAATGTCCTTCACACAGGAAAAACACATTCCTCTTTTCACAGAAGTACAGTAAACATTTTCTTTCCTGGAGGTTATTCCATGGAGAAATCATAGTGTTTCCCTTGGGTCAGGAGAAACTACCTGCTTCCAGCAGCCCGTCCGAGCCCCATATTGGCTGGAGAAAATGAAAAAGTATCCCCCTCTGGGAAAAGATAGGCAGAGAAAAGAGAACAAACTTTGAATGTATTTAGAATTTCAAGAGCTGACAAACTGCAATTTGTTCAACTTTTAGGGAATTTAATTGTGCGTGTGAATGAGGAGCTGAATCAGAGAGGAAAGAGGTAGAAAGAGGTGTAAATGAAATGATCGGCGAGAAGAACTAGAAACACACAATGAAAGTGTGGCTGAGAATAAAATGGGTGAATAGGAAAGTAAGTCCTGGGGCTGCTATTTACCCAGACACTGTGGAGTTATGAGAAGACGGCTTCGCATTAAAGAGCAGCAATAAGTCCTGTTCCGACGGGCTGCCGGGGAGAACATAAATTCAACCCTGACATTCAGCTGTATTAGCACGTCATATTAAACACCCATTCACACCCTGCTCTTTTCACATCAACTGAGCACCGATGTGAAGAGACAGCAGAGCCGGCTGAGCTACGCGAGGCTGACAGGCCGCTCGACTTCCTTTTAAATGCCATTTGTAAGATGTACAAACTCGAACGCAGTCAGCAAAACATGAAGTCCTCTTTTACTTTGTAGTTTTAGTTTACAGCACATTTACTGTTTGGATCAGTCTCAGCCTTCTCATCGGCCTCATTTCCAGCAGCAGCGGAGAGAAAAGCTTCGATAAAGACGCTGTATGCTGCCTGCTCAGCATCAAACAGCAGACAAACTTTGAGACGTGCTGGTGAACGGAGCGGAACATCCAGCAGCTAAAGACACAGATGTCTTTCTCAGTAATCAGTGGAGACCAAACCACAACTAAAAGAAAACGCACGCAAAACTCTGTAGTTTGTCTCAACTACCTGGTTTTTAGCTATTATACGTGGTTCTACGGAGGGCAGAGTCAGTCCAGGCTGAAATATCTCAATAACTGTCAAATAAAATGCCATGAAGACGATGAAAACTGTGGATGAACTGTAATTAGCTTTTCTTTGATAAAAACAATGATGGTGCTTATCATTTTCATTTGTCCTGTGCACTGGTTTCTGACCAAATGCTGAACCTGCAAAACTAGTCACGTCCCCATTAGCCTCCGTCGTACTTCACATTTTGTACTTATTAGCAAATGTTAGCATGCTGACGTGCTAAACTAAGACGGTGAATACGGTAAACATTACACCTGCTAAACATCAGCATGACATTAGCATGTAGCACAAAGAGATGCTGTTGTTAAGGGATAATTAAAGATAATTAGGAACTTGGTTTTCATCAACCATTTTCTCTACAGCAGCTATATTTAGATGGGAGATGCAGAACATTTTGTCTTTTTCCGGCTGTGGATCAGAGGTTGAATTGTAACTAAACCTCGGTAGCAGTAATCCACTCTGTCAGTACCGTTCATCTTTTCAGAGGCAGATAATACAAGAATGTGGAGGTTAGCATATCGGAGCACCAAACAGCGAGCTGCCACAGGGATAAAATAAAGAGCAGCATAAGGCCCGGGTCACAGATTGTATGCGTCCGTGCCCCGAAGCACCAGCTAATTCACGGGCATTGTCGTTACTACACACAACACACATCATATATGGACATGTGCAGATAGACATGTTTACAGAGACCTCCACCCTCGCTGCTCTGCCACAATAAAAACACTAATGCATTATGGGTCCTCCAGGCAGTAGCTATTCATAGTACCTTCTGCCAAATGTCATTGATGCAAGGTTATTGACATTATCACATCAGGGAATCATGCAACCAGTCAGTTAAACAACCAGTCAGCCAGTTCCTGTCAAACAGTCAACTCATGATCAAAATATATGCAGCAAAAGACACGAGACGTACCTCGAGTCTCCATGTCGGCCATCATGTGCCTCGCTGACGTGTCTCTAAGCGAGACGCACGTCACGTGTCCTGTGGCTGACCCTGACCTGCCGGATGAAGAAATAACAGAGAATTGTGTAACGAGCTTCAATACATTGCAGATTTTGACACACTTAGTCCTGCTGTTGAAGCTCTACATGACAACATGATACTTCAGTGACAGAACAGAAGGTCAGTATTTGCCAATGCATTATGTTGTAATTTCTTATTAATGACGTCACTGTACACAACCTGTCCGACCCGAAACAACAACTTTATGGTGATAGCTGTGTATCTGTTAGCTTGTTAAGGCGGTCCAGTGTGCTCTATTTAGTGGGACGTAGCGTTGAGTTTGCAGATGGTAACTAGCTGAATGCCCCTCGCCTCACACCTTCTTTTCTAAGAGTGCCAGAGAACCTACAGTGACCACAAAAACAACTCAAAAGGCCTTCTTGAGGTACAGAGTTTGGTTTGTCTGTTCTGGGCTACTGTAGAAAGATGGCGGTGCAACATGGCAGATTTGAAGGTAACAAAAACACAATGATTCGTATTTTCAGGTGATTATACACTGATGAAAAGATACTTATGAAGATTATATTCCATTTCTGGCAATGGATCCCCCTCAATCCTACAAACTGGACCTTAGTGATGAAAAATATTTTTGTTTTGGAAGTGACGAACTTAACCCCATCAACCCGTAATGACTTTGTTAATCTCTTTGCTGCTGTTGAATCTTACTTTTTCACTGCAGTACTGAGCGTGATCTGATTCAAAGCAGCACTGAATGACAAAAACACAACAGAAAAACCTCCATCAAACGACACATTTCTAAGAAAAATGAGGTATTCTTCACCTTGGCGCCACCGTCTTTCTTTACACATCAAAGGTGAAAAACAGCTGCTGGCACTGACGTCACGTCTCACTGTCTTCATTATTGTTTGAGTTGGCTCAGAGACACATCTGATGTATGATCTGTCAGCGCAGGTTTGTGCATAAATCTGTGTAATTAGCTGCACACATTTGACACATTATGTTTTCCACATGGATGCGTGTTGATAGATTGTTGCTGGTGATGGAGAAAAGCTATGGAAGCAGCATTTGATATTGTCGTTATAGACCAGGCTCACTGAGGGAGGCAAGGAAACAGGAAACAGAGCAGCTGATGGTGCGTTACACCTGATTTATTCATCCAGATACAACATGGTAATAGAGTGAATATTGGAAGCTGGTCTGTTCTAACTGGTCGGTCAGGATTCATCTTATAGAGCTGATGAACTGACCGTCAACGTGCAGCCATTTATTATTTCACATAAAGCTGATCCCTCTCTCTAATAAGCTGCACTGGGTTTTCCAGCACTGCTGAGGGATGGCACTGTCAGGACGATGGTCCAACACTTAAAGAACTGAAATTACATGGATTTCCACAAAATTTGGTCCCAACATGATAACTGTGACGACTTCAGGCATTTTCTGATTTTTCCTTTAGTGTCACCAACAGGTCAAACTTTCCACTTGGCTCCATGAATCCAAAGCTCATGCTAACTTTGCATATTTGCTAGCATGAAAAGAAAAAGCAAGTTTGCCCTTCGTGGAGGTTTTATTTGGGAACACTGTCTCCATCATTATTTCATGGCTTTAAATATCAGCCATTACATTTTGGCAAAGCGACGTCAGCATTCACAAATTGTGTGTTTAAATCAAAGTGGATCCACCAGACAGAGACAGAGACAGTCATTCAGGTTGGAACGAGATTTTCATCTGCACAAGATAAAAAAGCCTTTTTTTCTCTGCCTGGGCTTTTTGAAAGAAGTGCCTCAATTATCCGACCTCTTGATTCAGGAGGGATTCATGAGAATAACGGAGATATTGAGGTGCATTAAACCATATAAATTACATCTTCAATATAAATCCCTTTAAGAAATATTTCCCATCCCTTTATGTCTGTCTTTCTTATCTGCTTCCTTTCTGTGTAAGATACAAGGCCAGATGCACGATATATGCAAAAATCAAAGAAATATGCTGCCAGAAAATGTTCATCCTGTCTGAATCACAGCATACAGACGCAGACTGACAGTATGACTGAGCTGAGTGAGACAACCTGGTTGAGAGAAGGTCAAAAGAGGAAATGAGGATGACAATAGATTGAGTCTTATTGATTTAAGCGCTGAGCTCAATGGGCTTCTGTCTCCAAGCATAATTCTTTTAGTGTTGGTAAACAGATGTGATGTGGGAATAAGAAAACCGGTCACTGGGTCATAAATTAGACATTTTTATGCATCATCAGTCAGCAGGTTATTACAGCTCAGACACACATAATCGCTGAGTGTAATGACACAAAAGCTGCTTTGGCACAGTTACAGCGCATTACTAATGCCAACCCAAGGACAGAATGAGGCTGATTCACGTCTGAACAGGTGGCCAGGACTGGGTTAACATCCATTTGTGGGTAATTGTGGGAGTAAACATGCAGACTTGTACATATGAGCACAGCTTCATGATGATTGAGTTCACACTTTGATACCGTAAATCTGAAGCAAAAGTGCGTCAGTTTCAGAAAAGCTGCCTAAAAAGCAGAAAGTCGTTGTGTTCTTCCTCTACAAGAAGCCTCATTATCCCTTTGATCTACCTTTGACAATCCACTCCACACTGACAGTCATTCTGCGTAAAGCACAGGCTTTTTGTGGCCTCCTACACGAGTTCATCTTCAGCGTCTGTAAGCGACAGCGTGTTCAGAAGTTTGACATTTGAGAAAAAGCAACGTCAGAGCTTCATGCTACGACTGTGATCCACGATCAGGCAATGTTTTTAGCTGCTCTGATGGAGGTGAGCTCAGGTTTCATCAAAGATCTGAGCAAGTTCAGTCCAAACAGAATATCAGATGAGTGAGTATCCTGTCTGTCAGCAACAAAACTGTCCATTTCTGTCTCCAGCTTCTTTATCTTTTCAAAGGATCATTTTGTTCAACCTGCTTTATTTCCCATAAATGTGATTATTTTTAAATCCCCTGCTCACTATTTGCCTTCAAGAGCACTGCGATCATCTGCTGCCGCCTTCGTCAATTACGCCCCAAAGCTCTGGACCACAGTACCTATCAGGGGAGATATCAGGGGAGCAGCTCACTCTTCACATCAGCCTTTAACAAGCCACGACCGTCCTGATGCAGGCCTGAAACCTTTGTGCTTTGCCTTACACTCATGCACTGCTGAATAAAATGTTTATTTTACTTGATTTTATGCAATCTATGTACTCATTTTTAACGTTATTTTATTACTAGATTTTATTTTCGTGCTTATTTGATCTTATCTTTCCTGTTACTATCAAGTGTTTTTTATTGTCCATCGTATTTTACATCATGTTTCTATATTCATTCTCATTCTATTTTTTTTTTTTTTTCTGTAAAACACACAACGTGAATACAAAAAAAGTTAATTATCATTATTATTATTGTGGCTCTAGGGGTCATGCTGCCCTGCACTTGCCATCATTGTTGTAGAGATTTGGCTTCTGCAGTCAGTCAAAATGTCGATTTCAGGCACCTTCTGTCTGTGTTCACTTTCAGTTTCAGATGGAAATGATTCATATAAAAATCATGTGTATTTGGAAAGCTGCAGGAGGTTTGTACAGCTTGTATCAACATACAGGATCTGCACACATTCGATGCCGTGTTGTGTCCATCAAGTCCTAGCTGTTTTATTTTGATTAAGATTATTGGATGTTTGGATTGGTTGCAATCACCACCAACAATAACACCCTGAGGCTGACTCAGGCTAAAAGAGCACGAGATAAAGAAGATGGAGGAGCAGACTGTGTGAAAAGGTGCAGTGAATAAAGTCAGGAGTGTGTGAGAGGCGTCACGCTGTGTCTTGTAGCAACAGTATGTATTTCTGAGTCATCAGGCATCTCAATCATCCACTCCCCGAGTGGAAAAATGGGAAAATTATAAATGCAACAATTCATTTTCCTGCTTCTTGCCACCTACATGGCACAGATGGTGTTTGTGAAGACATTCAGCCAGTGAAATACTTCTGGAGCAATCAGAAAATGTTCTGAAGTTTTGGAGGAAGTCAAACGGAGTTCAGCTGCTGCAGCAGAGCCGGCAAAGGCCTCTGAGTGGAAGTCTCTTCTTACCGACACTCAATCAACTGTGAAACTCTGGCCTTCGTCAAACTCTGATACCTTCCCCCTGCACTTCAGAGAAAATGATCGCTCTTAAGTACGAAAATGTTTGTGTAACTGGGAAAAGTGAAGAAGATGAAATGATGGGGGTGTAATGGGTGAAACAACAGATGCTTTGAAACAGTGTGGTCAGGGGTGGGTGAAATTACACTGAGGAAAGGTAAAGAAAAATGAGAGGAAATAAAAGTCTGTACCAGCGCCGTTAATGGAGACAGCAGTTGTCCTTTGGGTGAACTTACGTGCTGACCCCTTAAATATTAAGGTCAGAAGAGGCCATCTTAAGGCCCTTTGCTCTCATTGTTTAACTGCCTTTTGTATTGAAATTCCTTCCTCCGTGTTTGGATATTTTAAGGTAAAAGGTCTCAAATATGCTTCAAAGTCCTTGTGGGATTGCTTTAATTGAAAGCTCAGCAGTGCAGTGTGATGCATCCAGAGGGAGGTTATCACAGCAGGCTGCTCTGGGTTAGGTGAACGGCACGTCATACAGACGAGTTAGCTTGAAACACACAGACCTTTAAGGTGCATCGAACATCTGATGTTCATGCAGGTTTCTGATCAGGATTTGTCCAAAAAAGATCATAAATGCTTTTTCCTTCTACCTGACATTTTATTGTGTAATACACCAGTATGTGGAATAAGTGGAATACAAACCACATAATTCTGCCTCCGCTGAGGATAAAATGGGACAGACAACAAAAGTGGGCGGCAGAGATGTGAAGAGGGAAGAGCTTTCATTTTCCCGTGAGAAACATCACCCAGCAAAACAGACAAAAGAACAGCAGAGGACACCGAGAAGGTAAAACCTGACGAACAGCGAGGGATTAAAACAGAACAGGGAGGGAGAAAAAACAAAAAACTTGCATTTGCCACATTGTTGGTTTTTAATTTACACTGCTGTTGCAGCAAATTAGAGAGAGGAGAGAAGGGAAGGCAGGAAATGGGAGGGAGTGCAGAAGAAGGACGACACGGGGGACTGCTTATTGCCATGGAAAAGAAATTGTGTTGGCTCATCACTCAGCAGGCAGAACTTTAAGTGCAAAATAACATCAGCCATTTTTCAGAAATAAAGCATTGTTAGGTCACTTTTTTTGTTTCTGTACAAACTATCGCTTTGCTCACTGCAGCAGCTACAGAACCACAAATGGCCATTACAGTAAAGGACAAAATAAAAGCTGCTAATATGTGTTTCATAGCAGCGTGCATGCATTCACTCTTTAGCAAATATGTTTGAGTAATGACTGTATCTAGATCTTCTTCTTAGGACGGAACTGCCTCAAAAAACTCTTCTGTTTCTATTGTGTGTGTGTGTGTGTGTGTGTGTGTGTGTGTGTGTGGGGTGCTGAATATACAAGTATGACGACATTTATTTTTAGTGTAAAATAGGGTCTCTGTAGTAACGTCACTATGTCAGTAACAATGACAATGTCAACAACATGTGCAACCACTCACTGGGCTAGCGGCCACACGTTGCCAAAGACACTGGCCCACGGGTGGGCCAAGGAACAGCAAAGTATTTTTTTTTTGCTGTCCATTGACACAAAGTATTTACATTTATACTCATATTGCACACTGATAGACTTGATTGATGGTAACTATGCCAAGAGATAATCACAACAGAAGGCTCAATAAACACCAACAACAGACAAACATTTTTAAAATTGAGCAACATTGAGGCAACTCACCGATTAATGTCTCTCAGTGATTCACAAATTGAAAACACTCAGAGAAAAAGGGTCCGGTAACATCACTAAAGGTCCAGATGATCCACTGCAGTACAAATATTTAGTACAAAACAAGGTAATAACCCACAGAAAGAGATTTTCACGCGATGTGCTTCCCCTCGTCTTCTGTGTTTTTCTCGTTAGAACTTCTGGAAACATCTACAGACCGGCGCCATCTTGTCTCCAGTTCCTCTGTGGAGTCTCAGGTTGCAAATGACACCTCACTTGACTAATCACGATCTGCCGTGTGAAGCCCAACAGTCTGACTTGAACAGAAGGGTCTCCTTCTCTTCATCTGTGTGAAGATCAGGCCAATCGCGATAGCCAATGAAATTGTGAACATGCTGATCTGCCACTTCAGTGGATTATTTACAGCTCCAGACGTCTCAACTCAGAACTGTGCCATCCTCCCTTCAACAGGAGAGGTTTTGTTTCCAGGGACAAAATGTAATGATTTTTTTAACACAGACTTGTTTCAGCAGAGCTCAGCGACACTTTGACGAGAATCGACGCACCGTCTGTTCTTTGGAGTAACTCTGAGACCCTGTTAACCTGTGACTGGGTTTCTGAACCGGAGTCTGGCTGAGTGATCACATCGGTTCCCAGCAAATCCACTGGGAGCTGCCGCTGTTCCACTATGTTTGAGCATGTACTGGTTTGCTGTCTTGCTCAAGGGCTTGTGGGAGAGATGAAGTTCCTCATTTGCTTTCTACGCACAGATTTTCCAAACCAACTCCTATTTCAAACTGTAACGTTTTAGCCACAAGCGCCAAATATCAATTTAGCAAACACTCTGGCCAGTTGCAGGTTGTGAATTCAAACAACTTTTAATTTAAAGTGTCTAACTTCAAGAGTGTTTATTCAAATTCTGCACAGTTGCTTCTCACAGTTACGTCTAACAAAACAAGCGCCATGCAGAAACATGGGCAGACACTCAGCCCAGTGGACACAGTCGTGACAGAACATCACCAAAAACACAGCTTATTCTTTAGAAAACGTTGCAGTAACCTTTAGAGCAGCAGACCTTGGTGATCACATCAGTAAAGTTTGATTGCAGACTGAATGCAAAGTGACAAACAGTAGATGACTGGATTGTGAGTAATGAGCAACACAGCAAAAAGCGAGAAAAAACAAATTCACTTATTGTGAGTGAAAGTGATGCTAGTATGCACAGGCAAATATAAATAATTTATGTAATAATAATAATAATGTTAAAGCTCTCAGTTTAATAGAATTCTAGTGTGCATGTTAAGTCTACTTCTGAATCCTCTTGTTTTCATAATGCACAGGCAGGGGACCTTTTTCCTCTCAAGGGCCATTTCAGTTTTTATGACATTCTTCAGGGTCAGCGTCTGAGAAGCTTATCATGCATATGTCATGCATATGCAGTGAGCGGGGAGGTGATGGTGATAATGATGACGATGATGATGTTACTCGCAGCTGGTCTTCCAGGGTTGGGTCAGTCGGTCGTGGGCTGCGTCTTTGCAGGAGTTTGAAAAGCCTTGAAAAGAGCAGCAGCTTGTTGCTTTGCAGCTCAGTGGTTTCATGTTGTGGTTTGTCAGACACAGCGGTTGTTTCCATATTAAACAGCAAATGTGTTCGCTTCCTTTTGTTGACTTTTCATGACTTTCCTGGAACCTCCAAACCAAATGCCTGAAGGAGTTTTCACACTGTCTCAGCAGGCTTTTGTTTGCAGAGCAGGAACATGCTCAGTGTTTCCTCTTTCCAGCTGCCTTTAAATTCACTTCAGTGATTTCACATTTCATAGCAGAGAGCTGAGAAGATGCAGGTCCACAGATTTTCTTGGTTAATGTCCACCACGAAGGTCAAATCACAAACACACTTGCTATAACTGAATTTCAATCTCAGGCTTTCCTTCATCTCTTTGAATCATTACAGACAAACGGACACTTTTACTTTATCCAGTGCTTTCAGCAGCTCCACAGCAGCAACAAGGCATTCCTTCACAAATCCTCCTTCTGGATGAGGCTTTAGCTTCTTAGCTTCTAGCTCGCTCACCACAGAACACTGTCTCTGTCAGAATGTGGTCTTATGGAAGCAGCTTGCAGGGACACAAACTCTGCTAAAGAGCATTAACTTCATCCAAATTTGTCCTCACAGCTCATTCAGTCGAGCGTGTTTTGCGCTGTAACGACTCTTGAGATGAGCCTTTTTCATCGCTGCGAGCTCGTCCCCACAAACTAACTGAGACACATTCACTTGCCTCATGGACACTATGAGTGTGCTGCATTCAGGGACCACTTGGAAGGATATGTTTGTCCACTATTTTACATTACTTTCCCCATTATTGTTGAAAAAAAGTAATTGCTTTTATTGTACTAATGAATTGCCTCCCCCGACCCTCTTAAAGCTCTTTATGTCTTAAGACCAATTTTTCAAAGTACCTCATTTTATTAATGCATGTAATTTTCATTTAACGGTTCGTTTGCATGTAACTGAAAATACATCCATGGTACAAAAAGCCTGTGCAGGAGAGGCTGGAAGCAGAAAGTTTGTTCAAAGACCTCAAATGACACATTACATGAATTATAAATAAGGGACAGAAAAGCAATTAGGGGACAAAACAGTGAAACTGTTTTTAGATAATTGTTTGTTCTGCATTTGTTTGCCAGGAGGATTTTTTAACACCTCTTTTATTTTTGCCTTACCGTCTGGTGTTACTTCGGTCTCTGTTGTCATTTTAGGTAGTTCATGCTGCACTGATGCATGTTCAAGTGTTCACCTGTCTGTTAAGTTTGGTTATAATCAGTTGGCGGCTCACAGCAAACTCTAACCCGTGGTTGAGTCGGGCAGGTGATCTCGATACCTGGGCATCAGCATAAGCTAATCCTCTTCTCATGTTCCTGGTTCCTTGGTGGGCTGGTGTCATTTCACAACACTGATTGGTCCATTTTGTTCCTACATGCTGTGTGTTGGACTTCAATATTTTCATTTCCATAGCCAGAAGATCACAGTTCGCTCTCATAAAGTCGGATGAAACACACATAGCCCGCCGCAAAACTGCTTTCCTCTTTTTAATCATCACACAGCTGTCAGATACATTCCCTCACTTTGTACTGTTTACTACAACTAAATGTCCAACAGCTACTGAATCGACTAATAGGAAACATGAGACAGTTTTCTCCCAGCAACAAGCAACAGCGGGGAAGCGTCGAGCTCTTTCAAATCCCTCTTGTTTCTGCTCAGAGACTCAGATTAAAGAGGTAATTATGTTTGTGAGCGGTCGTCCAGGCGCTCAATACACACACACACACACACACACACACACACACACACACACACACACACAGAGGTATGCATGCAGTTGTACTTACACACATCGTAGATGCACAGACAGATTCACAAATGGATCCAAATGGGTAGAAAAATACTCACCTTTACAAATACAGCCACACTTCAACTGAACAGAAAAGGTAATAAATAACTTTACTGTTCTCAAGACGGCAGCAAAAGAGCACAGGAACGATCATCAGCGCTGCAGCTCTACATTAGCCTCTTTTAGCTGATTGTCTCGGTCTTATCATCCTTATTTCCAGCAGCTGTTTTCAGCAGCTGTACATCCTCATTACCTTTCATTACCTTACCTGAGATGAGCCGGTGATGAAACTGGACCATCCAGGTGCTAAAGAGTAGGTGGAGACCAAACCAGAGCTAAAAGCAGTGTCATTATTGGATATTCAAAAGCCCAGAAACACAACTCCAGTTGGAGGTTTATGTTGCTCTCTAACAAAATAAGCAGAGATTAGTTGACTTACCAATTAAAGGTTGTTAGCCCGACTAATGCACAACAGGGTTTCTGTTTTCATGTAATTACTGTTACACTTTTACAGGGAAATGTGTTGAAGGCTGCCATATTTAAATCTCTCCAGTCATGATGTCCTGTGATAACAATTCTCTGATGTCCGCCCTCTCTCTCGCTCCGCTCCTGTTTTGGTAAATTAAGAGTTTATCTCAACCAAACCAGAGTTAGTGGTGATTGTTAGAGTGGTGATGAGGTGAACCATGAAGGTTTTGGTGAGTTTTATTTTGTTCCTGTTCTTAAACAAAGTGTGTTTTATGATGATATAATTACTGCTTCTGTAAGTGGAGTCTGGTGGCTTTGGTGAGAGTGACTGTTTCTGGCTGAACAAAAAGGATCTTACTCCTTCACGAAAAGGTCTATTTCTGCAGGAAGACTTAGAATAACCACCTGAGCCTGTCGGAGGTGAAAACAAACACTTTCAGTGGACCAACGCTGACGGGGTGCAGCGTGTTTCACGGCTGCTGGCTGCTCGTTCAATCCTGGAAAAACTTGGTGTCCCATTTAGTCCCTTACCCACAAACACACGGGAACGTAGGATCACATGAACACAGCGGAGATGTGACTGGGATTCCTCGTATTCATCTGGAACATTGAAATCTTCAGGACACCATCACTGACACCCTAAGGGTTTAAAATGGCTACTGTAATATACACAATGTTTTTTGGGACAATGTTTTACCCTATAGATTAAATTGTGCTAATTCTTGACTGTTTTCTGAGCATTTTCTTACTTTCCTAAACTTCCCTACTTGAAACATCATCATAATAGTAAGAATGATAAAACTATTTTTGATAAATGAAATAAAAAACTGAGGCCTACTTACAGTGACGGTACTTTAAAGAGGAGGGGGGGCAATGACCTGTGGATCCTCGCCTTGCTGACCAGAACAAACTGTGGAGTGACCGATGAACTTGAGGCTGATTCTTAAACAGTTTTATTTCCATCTGGAATGAAACATTTATGTGCTTTGTGTCTTTTTGCAGGTAATGGAGGTTTACTAACAGGCCAAAGTTGCAGAAAGGGGAGACGGAGAGTTTAATGATGAGCAGCTCATCTTTTAATAGATCTATAACGCAGACATGTTGTAATTACACCCTGCTCTCATAGACTATCCAAGGCGTGTGTTTGTATAAGTGGGCGTTTTGGTGAGTCCGTCAAACGATGCTTCTGTTCTTGAGGTGTGAGTTTGGAAAGTGTGTTTGTGTGTGTGTATTCATTCTAGCTAATTACCTTTGCTTCACGCAGCAGGCTGTGCTGAGTTCGCTCAAGCAGAGCGATGCCAAACCCAGCGACCCTTCGGATATTAATTGGGAATCAAGTGAGTCAAACTATCAGCAGCAAAACTTCAACCAAACTTTTTCACGTGCTGCCACTCGTGTGGCCGAGAGACAGAGAAGGAAGCCTGGAGGGAAGTTTCAGCCTCTTTGTCCGTTCACCAAAAATAAGACATCATAACTGGATGTTATATATTTGCTATTGCTAACTTCAATGAGCACATCACAATCTGTGCAGCACACCACACCCTCTGTTCTGTCTTTGTTTTTACCTGTGTATTATTCAGGCTTTAATACTTAAGTCCAATGCAATTTGACTGTTCAGCGTCTGCAGATGGGCTGTAAATCTTTAGCAAATATCCACAAATGACTTAAAACCTGTCAGTATTTGTCAGGGAAATTTCTTTTGCCTTGAAAACATAAAGGTAATTTTTAATTCATACCACTTGAAGACAAAATAAAAGGGTAAAATCGAAGCTTTCTGCAGGTCAGAATCACCTGTCCATGACCAGTGATCAGTGTCCTGAAGGACACAGACACAGCATCCTGTTACAGATAATGATGTGAACACCTCAACCCTGCTGAGCAGCTGCGCAACAGCAACATGTACAGGAAGACGTGAAGAGACGGTGTCAGGTGGCAAAACGAGGAAATGATGCTCATGTCCACGTTAGACTCGCTCTGTTAGACAAACAATAAGAAGAAGAAGAAGAAGAAGAACATGTATGACTATTAGACATAGACATGCATTCAGTTACTTACAGTACTTCAACTGCGAGGAGAACAGGCTTTTATTTGAAATAGTTCCTGATTTTCCCTGTTTCATAAGTATTTTTTATTTCAATAAGTAGCCTCGTTTTGGACTATTTGTTGGTTCCAGGCTCAAGTTCTTATGCTGGTTTTTAAAATGATCAGATTTTCTACTGGCTAACGTGACTTCACATGATCAAAAGGTGGATGATAAATGAGCGCTCATGACTGACACTCAGGACGGCCGGTTAATGACCCTGTGAGTGAGGCAGCGACCACGCTGCAGCGCAGCAGGCTGCACTTTCAGCCTCTGCAGGGTGCTGAGCAGGTTCCTGTTATCAGACAGTAACAATTGTCTCACCGTTAAAAAAGACACTGAAAGTGGAAAATTGCTGCTGCTGATGAAAACGATGTCTCTTATTACTCACTGATAATGTCAGCGGTGGACTGGAACAGGTGTCAGTTAATGCAGACTGACAGTTTCCAGGCAGAAAAACAATCTTGAACACGAATATTCCATTAGGAGAACGTTCGCCGTGGACGTTGGGCTGAAAATAGTTGCTGCTCACAATCCTTCGGTCAGCATGAAGCACAGATGACTTTCCACACAACAACATTCTTGCTCCGCAGTAAGTGAAAATTTGAACATGACTCATGACCTCTCGGGTTTAATCTGCTCATTACTGACTGAGTTCAGCAGCAGCTGGAAAAGAATGTTCCTGAAAGAGTTTAAATGCGAGTGCAGCCTGTTAGTGGATGTACAAGACCACCGATTCACCTTCACATAACGTGTTCAGAAGGTATGAACGCATCAAAATGTCCGCGCAAAATGATCAATGTGCAATTTATAAATAATCCGATCAACAGCCAAATAAGGTTAGAAATGAATAATGGTGATGGAAAGAGTTGGAATTGATTGTTTCTTTTCTTTTCTGTTGCTTTTATTTGTTTTAACAGTAAAGCACTTTGTAACTCTGTCTATATATAAATAAAGTTTTTACTCTGATTATTGTCATTAGAATATGTTGTGTTCAGATGTCTGCTGTCATGCTGTTTTTTGTAAAGCAGCTTTTAACTTGTGCATGAAAAGTTGATTCTTGACCTTGAAAAGGTCTCAAGCTTTTACTGGCTGAAAGCTGGAAGTGGACGTCCAGTTAAATTTCCTTTACAAACTAGTTTGTGACTGTTCCGAAAAGAGCAACATGTATATCATTATTGTACATTCTGCATTTTCTCTGTAAACATTCTTCTTTCTTTAAAGCAATTTCTTGGGAATATTTTTCCATCATTCACAACAAAGTCAAATCAATATCTTTCCCCCAAAAGAAAAAACTTTTTCTTCGTAACAGAAAAGCTTTCACACGCTGTTGCACACAATTTATTCCCGTAATACTTGTGATGGGAATAAAAGGAGCCACATGGAGAGAGCACAGAAGTTGTTTTCTTGCAGTATTGATATTGATATGAAAGGGAGAGAAAGTGGTGAGAAGGAAAGAGAGACAGAGGCGAGCAAAACACATTATTCTGCATGAGAAAAGGGAACAGGGACAGAGCTGAAGCGAAACACCCAGCAAATGGAAGATTATTTGGCCTTGAAAGGAGGACATAAAGTGGTCGAGTGAGCGTCTCTGTGGAGTCAGAGATGCTGAGCAGAGATGGATGCTGACCAGCGGCCGGCTCAGCGCCCACAGCCGAGCCGCTGACACCGAACACGTTAAAGCACAGAGAGCTGCTGCAGAAAACTGTGAAAGAGAAGTGACAAATCTGTTTCAAACTTTTAAAGGCATCATGAAATTTCTGCAGTGTTATTTTGTTAGAAGAGGTCAGAGATCTCGACTGGTGCACAGAGCACTGGTGTGTTGCTCTGGTACTATTGTTAGCGTAGCACTTTTTCAAGCTCACATTTCCCAGAAACCCTGTCTGCGGTTAAAAAGCCGATCTTTGTCTCAAACTGTTTTTATTTGGTTTAATTTAAGATTAAGTGATTTTTCTTTTGGCTTTTCATCCTTCCTACATTACCAGAAACTCTTTAGTTACATTTAAGTTGGAAAAACATCTCTTTCTCTTTTGTGTGGTAAATTAATTCAAATATGTCCTGCCAAGTCCGACGTGGCTCACATGCAAAAAGCAAAAATCTTCTCAGCAGACGAATTTGTTTACAATCATACCGATGTCTCTAAATTCTCGCGGTAACTTATTTATGTTAAAAATGTTCCATGTAGCTGCACGCAGCAACTTTAAATGTAATTTTAAGATAGATGTCAACAACGGAGGAAAAGCTGAATTTAAACTTGTCAAGGTGACTTAGCTTGAGCTCAAATTTTCCTCCGCATTGTTTTGATATGGCAGCCGCATATGTACCGTGAAAGTCTTTGGGGGGCACTAAAAAGTCCTGAAAATTAGCTGAAACGAGGAGAAATAAGAGGAGAAAGAATCAAAAGAGTTAGAGACAGATAACACACATAGATGAATTATAAATGGAGCGAAGAATGGGAACAAAAGCAGGAGAGGAGGAGACAGAACAACAGAAAAGCAAAGATAGGGAGGATAAAGAGAGAAGGGAGCTGGAGAGAAGCCTGAAAGAGAAAGAGATACGGACCTCTGCAGTGACAATCAAAGCTGCCTGGTCCCGTCTGATGGTCGTTATCTCTGCCAGCACCGCGCCGCCTCCACAAAACGTCTGCTGGCCTCACTCAGACATCAGACAAATTATTACAAATGGTGCTTTCACTTAGAAAAACACAGACGACGCAAAGGACACACAAACACAAGTTACATAACGTCTTAGTCGGGGTCATCAGGTTGACAGCAAAGATGTGAAGGAAAAAACGCCTGCATGAAATGACATGAACACAGTGTTTCTGTGGCTGCTTCGGATCCTGGGTTTTGTGCAGAGGTTCATGGTGGCCCGACGGCGAATCCTAATGGGGGGCACCTTCACTGACACCTGTGGCTTTTCCTAAAATATCTGGACAGTTATTGAATGACTGCCACTAAATTTTCTCCAGCAGCTCAAAGTACTTATTGGTTGATGACCTAATAACATGCTCATCAGCCTCAGCTACTTGGCAAAGGTTAGCATGCTAACATGCTAAACGAAGATGACGAATATGGTGAACATTACACCTGCTAACTATCAGCATGTTAGCATTTCCATTGTTAGCATGTTAGACTTTAGCATTTAGCATTTAGCTCAAAGCCTGAGTTCCTGCACCGCTGTAGACTCATAATCTCGTCTGATGTTTATTGACGTCTGAATCAGCAATTTTCAAAGGTCATTGTGGAGGAACTGGCTTTGCCGTTGCCGTTGCTGTGCCACCTGTGATCAGGGCTCATTAGTAGACATGCATTCATTTTAAAGGACCAAAACCCCACAAAGGTTTTAGAACCACTGCTTTGAAAATGATGCACAGATCTGATTCTGCTAGTGGGAATCACATGTGGGCCAATTTGAAAGCTTCAGTGTTTGAAGTCATTTTGCTGATATGGACCACAGAGAGCTGGAGGTTCGCTCACAGTCTGCATCAGCTGAAAGTCTATTTCAGAGGAAGTCACAGCCAGGTCACAAATATGAGAGGTGTTTTCAGCAGGCACATAATGACAAAGTGGCCAAACACACGATTCTCAGGTAGAAAAAGGGACGGCAGAGAGTAAAAAAAAAAAAAAAAGCAGATGTATAGTGAGTGATACAGAAGAATTACCTAAATGCATGCATTAGTTACACAACTGCAAAATTATATCTCGTGATAATAAATCAAATCAACTTTGTCACCAAACTCCACTTTGGAAGAAAAAACTTTTGATCACCTCAAATACTGAGAACAACACGTACTATTTCTGTAACAGTGCACAAAAGGCCACATTTCAGAGGAGCTCAAAGGTCGGACATTGATATATTTGGTTTAATCAATACGCTCATGTCAAAGCTGAACTCGGTGTTTGACAACATCTCTTTTTATTACACTGACATTTTCCTAGTTTACCTTTCTGCGAGCATACAGGCTGAACGAATAATTCAACCATGTAGCTAAAGATATTTGAGCTGCTGCACATGAACAAAAAACTTCCCAAACCAGAAGAGGCAGACTAACAGTTTGACCTGGAAGCTGTGACTCTCATCTCAAGTGAGCTTTGAATGTAGGAACTGAGGTCACCAAAATCCACCATCCATGAAAGAGCACAATGTCTGGGAAAACTGGTAAAATATCAGAAATACATCACTAAAATATTGGAAAAAATATCAGTAAAATATCCAACAAACATTTGTATTTGTATCCGTACTGATAACAGTGAAGTATTTCTTTAACTGGCTCCATAGAAGCATAGTTAACGGGAATGGCCATTAAACATATCTATAAGTATATATTTTATATCCTGTATTTCATCCCTTTTCTCATCTGATTGCACCTTTTTCTCAACACATATTTAAACATGTCAGATCAGGATAAACACAGGTCTAATTATTAACATTAAATATGGCTGCCACAGATTTTAGTGAGTCATTTCCAGGATGGTGTTGCTCATTGTGGCTCAGGAATATTTAATATTCTTAGATACACCTGTGATTGACCTGCTTTGACAAGTTGCACAGTGTGCTGTGAAGGTTTATTGGTATCAACGTTTGTGCTGTCAGAGCTGCACGACGCTGCAAAAGATGAACAGCCTCGAAAGCAGCATCTATCTTTTTTATGGCGGTCGCCATTGGTGTCATCCTCCTCCTTGGTTCTGGTGAACAGCTTGACAACAGCGTTAGTTAGTCTCATCCATGGTGCTGATTGGCTGCTCATTAGACCTCTGCGGTGCTCATTGAATCATCTGCTTTTTCAGATGAGAAACTGCAGTTTTATGTTATGATGCCAGACGAATTAGTCAACTGGGTGGAGTGGGTGGATTCAAAGTTGTGGACTCAGCCAACCTGGAGTAACAATACACTGGTCCCAATGCTCGTACCATCAATAAAGATACAGTTCGTATTGATTACAGCAGCTACAGAGAGGTGGGGAGACAGTATTTGCAGAGAAAAGAAGAAAACTTGCCAGTTTCCACTGTCAAAAATTAATTAGCTTAGTTTCATCTTCTCAGACTCGTCAAACTAAAGTTAAAAAAGCCCTGGTGGAGAAATACTGAGCATCTCCACCGCAAAAGTACAGAGACCCTCTCTCAACAGAGGGGGTCTACAACACCACCTATCCTCCACCTACAATGTTGTCCTTTCTTTCCTTGTTGTCACGTGACGACTCCAACAACTGCTGTTTACACCTGGCCTCAGGTGACTCCAATGACTCTAATGACCAGAATCTGGAACAGAAACAAGGGGACTCAGTGAGGGTGGTAATGGTCCCACAGAGGTTAAACACCTGGGACTCCCCATCAGTCAGGCTGAAGAAGCCCCTCACTAGTCGAGCTGCCCTACATTCAGCCCTCCTTGAATGACCATGACCTGAATGACTGAGAGTCTTGACATTGATTAATATTCATGTGTTTAAACCAATCAGATTTGTTCCCCTTGCACACCTGTCTGCAATCAGCTCATCAAGCCACAGCTTACCAAACCCGGCTTTGTAGCTACACTCTGACTCAACTTGTATCTCCATTGCTTCACTGGTTTTCTCATGTTCTTGCTCCTGTCATTAACACAATCCCATTCTTGCTCAACCCGACAGAAATGATAAATGAGCAGTGAGTTCTCACTTTTCCTTACAGCCTTAAATGTCCGATAAGGTCATTTCGGAGTGCGCAGATTCAACAGAGAGCAAAATGTACTGTCTGCAGTGTTAAATATGCTCTGCTCTCTCATGGCTTGCAGTGTCCATGCGTGCTGAGTGCGATGTGGATGTGTGATGAGTGCCTGTTCTGTTGTAGCTCCATTAGCCGCTCTGCTCCTGCATCAACTTTTACATCCCTGTACCATAGCTGCACTTGATGAATAAAAGGAATCTGATGTGTCCTTCAGGCTGTTGCTGAGTGTTTGGTAAGTACTTAAATGCACTTCAAAACTGCCTCTTTCCTCTTTCCTCTTCTTTTTTTTTTATTTATTTTTTTTATTATTTTTCATTTATTCAGTTTGCATGAGTGAAGACTCCCATGCTGCCTTATTACTTAGATTTTAGATTTAGATTCATATTGAACATGTGAGTGGTAGAGCCACAGCTCACTGCAGTGAAGCTGGGTTAAATAAAACCAGGCTTATAATGGTTTTGTGAAATGAGAGGACAGAAGGAAAATGGTGAGGCAGAAAAACTCATCACAGGAAGCCATTACACCACACCACAGAGATCCAGCGAGCCCAGGACCATTTCGGGATATCAGGAGAGATGAAAGTTTGGTCTTGCTTTCTTCCAACTTGGGTACAAAATGATGCTATTCATTGAAGGGACGTTTAGGCTGCAGGCCAGTGAAGCCAGCACGAAACAGCTGTGCACATCCTGCATGTGAGCAGGAAGCATCCACACATTCAAGCCACAAATCCCCGAAAAAACACCATCACAGAGGTCCAAATCCAGAAGGACAGTGATGGTTAATGTAACAAGACACTGTAGTTAGCAAAGAAACTGACATTATATGGACAAAAAATCTGACTGAAGAGGCTGATTGATAAGATCACATCAAAAACCGCACAGAAATACTGACAAACCAAGTCTACAAAGCTACTTTTAGAGACACAAGCAATAAAAATAAATCTCTTTACTAGAGTTCAAATTCACTTATGTAGGAGTCAGTCTGCTTTCACGAAGTCTCCTCTTGACTGAATTATCAAATTAGTTCACTCAAAAAGGATGGCGGATTGGTTTGTGATGCTTTTCGAGAAGCTTGTTAATGGCTGATTAGGATGATTATTGTGAGTTATGTAGAGATGATCTGTAGTGTCTGACCAGGAAAGTGAAAGAGGGAGACAGCAGACGCTTACAGGCTGCAACACACTTGAAGGTTTCATGGTTCCTTTGTCTGACTGGTGTCTATAGTCTGCTACAGCGAATTAAGAGTTGAATGGCAATTTTCAATTTTAGCTGTGTTGTTGTTGTTGTTGCTGTCTTTGTCGTCAGACAGCTAAAGAGGCTGGTGTCTAATGATGGCTGCTTTGAAGCAGCTGCATCACCGAAAGCAGATCTCTCCACATTGAATTATATCTTGTTTCTATTCTTGCCTTTATGTCTGATGTGTGAATCTCTGCTGCTAATTTATCCCCATTCAAATTACTTTGGCACGAGTAATTAAAGCTTATTTCGTGTCATTTTTCTGGTTCTGAGGGAGCTGCTCAGGGTGGTGCAGGGGGTGGGAGGAGTTGTCCATGACGGATGTCAGCTTGGCTAACATCCTTCTGTCCGCCACCTCCTCGATGGAGTCCAGTGGGCAGCCCAGGACAGAGCTGGCTCTCTTAACCAGTTTGTCCAGTCTCTTCCTGTCTCTGTCCGTGCTGCCCAGCACACTATGGCATCAAACACTGCAGAGGCCACCACAGTGTCATAGAAAGTCCGGAGTAGAGCCCTGCACACACCAAAGGACCTCAGTCTCCTCAGCAGCATCTTTAACTGTATTATGTAGTGCTAACCATCACTAGTGCTAACTCCATTAGTCAATGTGAGGAGAGTGGTGAGGACAGCGGAGAAAATCACTGGGACATCTCTCCGCTCCATTCAGGACATTGCACCCAAACGCTGCATGTCTCGTGCCGTTAACATCATCAGGGACCCCTCACACCCCCACCATGGTCTGTTCTCCCTGCTGGCCTCTGGAAAGAGGTTCTGCAGCATCCGGTGCAGGAGCTCCAGGTTCTTCAACAGCTTTTTCCCCCCAGGCCGTCAGACTGCTGAACTCTAAATGAGTTTCTTTGCACCACTGTTGTCACCTCAGGCCATTCATCTTAATGCACTTTAAAATTACTTCAACTGTATATTTCACTTACTGCATATCCCTGCTGCTGCTTTTCAACTCAATTGCTACTGTGTTTTACATACTGTTTATTTACACACTGTAAACACCAAATAATTCTGCTGTTTATTTTAACATTCTTTAAGGAATTGTACACATTTTTCTCTACATACTCTTCATATATATGTGTGTGTGTGTGTGTGTGTGTGTGTGTGTGTGTGTGTGTGTGTAAGTTCACTCGGCATACACCTGCTGTTCACTGAATGACAAAGTTTGTCAATCTATCTATCTAAGTTCCCCTTTTTTAAACTATTTATTGACCTTGATCTTTCTTTTTTAAACTTGCTATATTTTACTTTGTAGCTGTTTGAGATTGTTTGAATATAAGGTGCATTACAAATAAAATTTCTTCTTCTTCTTCTTCTTATTATTATTATCTTGACAACCAGTCTTGGACAGGGGTGCAAAATAAAAATTGCTGCATGGTGAAAATGAGTACTTAAATCAATCTGCATTAATCAACTTAGTTGACAGTCAAACTAAGTTGACAATCAGGGATGTTTGGGCTGACAGGGGGTCCACAGCTCACCTTCCGTCTTTTAGCTGTATTCACTGTTTCACATTACTTTCAATCAGCACTTCATTAGCTAACCCCTCTCACGAGCCCAGCTGCCCAAACACAAGCTTAGAGAGAACAGTCTACTTACTCATTTATTCACATATGCTGCACTCATGATGCTATTTTCACTCCTGCACCCACAAGTGCAACAAGATCCATGTTTTCACTTCTGTGCCGTAATAGCCTACATACTTACTGTGCAGCCTCAAATGCTGTGTTCAGTTTGCACATTCTAGAACAGAAAATCACAAATTACTCTTTTATTGATTTCCATACTGTGCAATACTACTTTTACTTTACTGCAGCAGATACTTACTGTACCATCATACTCTGTACACACTAATATTCCCTATATCCACTGTATGAATACAGTTTAAGCCCCTTTTCTTGTTTTTATATTTACATCCTTCCAGCCTCTGCCTCGTCTTTATGCCTTACAGTGCATGTTTATTTTCATCTTCGTGTGCATATGTGTTAATGCGAAGAGCAAAATTTAAATTCCCAATACATGGACATGCAGCATTTGGCAAATCAACCAGACTGTGACTCAGAGTGAGGGGAGGTTTGTAGCCTCTTCACTGTTCTGCTGCCAGTCCTCCTTAGTTTTTGTTGTCTCTGATGAATAAATCGTGGGTGGGACAATAGATCGGCCTTGGGCCATCTGTCCAGCCGTCATGCACTGGACACCACTGATCAATTTTGATAGAAACTGAGGGAATGTTATTGGTCTGTTTTATTACTCTTAATATCACAGTTTGGTCTAAAAGTAGACCTTGAAGGCACTTATCGGTTTTTCACTTAACATGACAAAATGATGAATGTCATCGCTCCTTTGTGGCCTCTGGGGGCGGTACAACATTCACTCATTGAATTTTGCCAGAATTTTAAGAGACCACATTTCCATGCATCACATTTTCGGCATTACACTGCGTTGGTTCATTCTTGGGTTGCATTGAAAGTCTCAGACACCAATGACTAAACCTGAAAAAAAGGTGAGTCAATAATGCATTTTAACTGTTGCATTCAAGCATTAAGAATGGCACTGAATGACCAAAGGCAGAGTTATAGCTGTGGCTCGAGCTAACGTGACATATTCATTACCAACTGGCCTGAATATGAGATGCCCAGAGGGACCAAGACTGCTAGAGTAAAGACTGAGAAAGGAACTCAAACAGACGGAGGGAAAGAAACACAGAGATGAGATCATTTCAGTTCAAAAGGTAGATGTGATGGATGGATGGATAAGCAACGGGTGAAAGAATGAAGGGATGTCAGTGGACAGGTGGACAGTTGGAGATGAGACAGGGAGAGCTGAAGATCAACACCAGAGTCATTTCTAATTATAAGGGGGTGTAAACATCCTGCTCACCTGCAGTATGTTCCTCCCTCCAGCACTCACGCTTTTATCTACTCACTGATTCACCGAAAATGGAGTTTGTGGAAGTGTTTTATATGTTAAACTGTGCAGAAGCACTTAAAGCGAGTAGAAACACGTCGTTATTGATCTTTCTCTGCAACAAGCTGCAAGAGTTAAAGTATGAGGAGGCCGAAGTTGGTCTTTTTCTAAAATAATTGAATATCAGACACAGCGGAGTTCACTGTTCAGATGGAGGTGAGAATCAAATTTGACTCAACAACTTTCCAAGAGTAAGAATATAAAAGATACAATGAAATCTGCCCGAAGGCGTCAAGAGGGTCCAAAGAAAAATGGCCAAAACAAAAACAAAGAAATGTGTTTACTGGCTTAGTACTCTAACTGTGCAGCTAATTTAGCTTTTACAGACTTTAAGAGATCTTCGCTGTGGACACTTCTGCTGCCACCCAAATACAATTTGGTTTGTCATGCTCAACCTCTGAAAAATAACTTTAAATTCCACTTAACCACATTATATTGGGGCGGCTGCAGGAGGCTCACTGGAGGACATCTTGAAAACTCAAAAAATAAAATTGAAACTGTCTGCATGGCCATAAAAGCACCAAGCGTTAAAGGCCCTTTCAGGAGTAGCTACATTAAATCCAGTAATCCTGTTTGCAGTGCCCTCTAGGCTCTGCCACACCCTGTCCACTGTAACACGTCCCCTTGCACTATGGCACAGCTGCATCACAGCTGGATGTGGACACAAATAAAACAGACCTGCCCATAGAGGGCAGTGCAAAAGAAAGGGACCATCTGCTTTAAAGCAGTGTAAATGCACCAAAGAGCAATTAAAATAAGATTGAACTCTGATGTGTGCGGCTACTTAAGATTAACTGCTTATTGAGATGAGCCAGATGTTGTATTCTCCTCTTTATTTCTTTTCTCTCCCCTCTGATGCATCAACATGGCCATTCAGCATCCAACCCAAAGTCAAAATATGCATGGAGAGGGTTTCAAACCAACGATCTGAATCCCAGACTGATTTGCAGTTTGGTTGTAACACACCAGAATAGATAATCTATTCTAGATAAAGAACAGGGTCTCTATAATGACACGGTGTCCACAGAGCCCGACAGTGGAAACATTATTTCAGACATTTTTCCAAGAGTCCATGAAAGTGAGATTTATGGCCCTGTAACAGCTCTGACTATAAAACAGACTTTCTGACAAAGTGGAGAGAACATCATGTTCTGATGCTGTAATCCACACTGACTCTTCATACAGTCTGACGTAGATGTCAAAAGAATGATAAGAGACAGGACCCGATTAGACAAGCAGCACCAAAAAAAGTGGAATAGTTTCTGAGCAACAGCTGTGCCTCCCTCTGGGAGATGCAATCAACCTCTGTTTCGAGAAAAAAAAAAAATCATATAAAGAATGTGGAAAGAATAAGTAAACATGGGGATATCTTTGCATATAATATTAGCTTTCAGCAGGGTGTAGAATATCAGTACTGGCGGTGGTGGTGACCTCTGGCAGCCTCATCTCATGAGTCACTGTGACCTGTAACCATCCACATCCTCACATGAGGTAATCCACAGCAATGCCAATTAATTGTTGGTCGTTTGCAATATTAGCTGTTTGAAGCTTATCTAGGTTGCTTGACTCTGTCAAGCCCTCAGCTAAATGAACAAATGGTCACGTAAAAATGATTCACTTTAAAATCACCAGGAGCCAAAAATGAATGAAGGCCATCTGCAGTCAAGGTCACATTTAGGTTGTTCCATTCACGGGTCAAAGTTAGAAGCAACATTCTTCAAACTGCTTGGTTGAAAATGACGTCTTGTCTTTAATCTTGGTTTTACTGCAGAACCAAAAGATCTCAGATCTCTGCGCCTCTTTGACCTCCAGAATCACATCTTTGCTTTCACTCCAGCGCGCACACAAGCAGCGACATAACCGCGTCCAAATGAATCATGTTTGATAGATGTGGAGTGACAATGACATGAGAGAGAGAGAGAGAGAGAGAGAGAGAGAGAGAGAGAGAGAGAGAGGGAGAGAGAGAGAGAGACGTTTCCTCCACTTCAGGGCTGAAGAGGAGGGACTATAGCAGAGCGGGTTAATGTCCGCTGTGAGAGCGGCGCAGCTGAACATCTCCGCCGCTGACTCCGCTCCGTCCGCTCAGACTCCGCGCTGTCTCTCCAAACACCTGCAGGGTCTCCTCACCTCTCCACGAACCCTCTCCGAGCTCTCCACGAGGTTTCTCCACTCCTCCCCGAGCTCTGTCCCTCCGCGGTCCCTCCCCGGTGTCTCCAGGCGCGCACCGAGCGTCGCTCCTCGCTGCTCTTTGCGCACGGACACGTCTCCACATTCCCACTTACACCCGCTGCGCTGCGCTTGTCATCCCACTCCTCTGAAGACTCTCGAGCACCAGCCGCGACCCCGGGCTGCTGTCCCCTCTCCTCTAGGGTTCAGTAATTAGTTTGGCCTTGAGTTCGGGCAGAAGAACAATGTGATTCTGGCTCATGGGGATTTAGTGTCGTGACATGCTCTCGGGACCCGGCGCCTCCACATGGAAATGGTGAGTTGAAGCCGCTCTCTTCTCGCAGATTCTCAGGCTGCAGTACGCGCCCGACTCCGGTGTGACACTCACAACCCCGAGGAAGAAAAAAAAAAATATATATATATATATCAGTCTGATTATTCTGAAACCCCCGCTGTAATTCCAAGTTTGTGGTCCTCACATGTGAGTTTACAGTCACTTTAGAGGTTTCTGGAATCCCCACATGGGTGCAATTATGTTCCCAAATTAGATATAAATTCATGGAACAAATGTTACCAGCAGCTTATTTCTAAAATCTGTGGCTTTTTGAAAACTGTGTTGGAGGAACTTGAGGTGGTGTGTCAGAAGTAATATTACTTGTGATGGTATCTTCCATTTTATCCCATAACGTTAAATTACAGCTTCTAGTTGTTAGTTTGCTTTTGCCGTCAGAGTGAAACATTCAGAGGGAATATTTCAGTTAATGGGTTGAGTCTTTTGACCTCCACGTGTAGAAACTCCCTTTCCCCCGCTTCGTATCGATCTGTTTGAGTGTGAATTAGTTTTCCATACATGTGATTCCTGCGGGGCTGCCGTGCCGCTGCGCCTCTCTCTTCCGATCAGTTATCGATCTACAGAGTGGAATGACTGTCAGCTGTCACACGTGCGCGTGAAGCGGGAAGCTGTAAATGAACAGTCAGTGGTGGAAAATCAGTAATATTGTTGGGTGTTATTGCGTTTCTGTGGTTTTCAGTTTGGAGTCACGCAACTAACTGCGCTTGATTATCGGCTTTTTGTGCACTTAAGCTCTTTTGTGGTCTTCTTGCATCTCTGCTCTTCTCTGATTGATGCTCTTATTGTTTTGTGACAGATCGTAATCTGAAGCAGTTGATCAATAAGCTTTTCATCTGAATTTTCATCAGCTCTCAAGTTTTAACCTGAAATGAGATTTCCACTGTTTGAGCCAAAAGAGACGCAGAGAGTGCCTCCATACACAACATGAATATGACATGCAAACAAAACTTACTGCAAGTTGCTTTTAAAGGCAGTAAGACTTTAAGAAATGTATGTTTTAGAGGTAGGAAAGAGTAAATGAGGTCGTGAGTTTCTGTATGATATTACAAACAGCTGCAGTTTTTCCATTTCACTGCTCCAAATGTTTTCATGTCATTTGTAACTGAAACTCTTGTATCTGATTAATTTTGCTGAGCATGTACTTCAGAGCGTTGATTATTACTCTTACATTAAGTGAATGGATCAGGCGTGCAGGGAATCAGTGCGCCTCGATCAAAGGTGCAGGCACAGAGTGCTGTTGTAGTGACTGATATGTTGATTGGAGGATCACAGCTGTATCATTCGCCGTTCACACTCCCGTCAGCTCGCCCACGGCCACTCAGAGCCTGAAAATAAAGAGCTGTGTGAGATGGATTGGAACGCAGCCAGAACACTTGCAATTTTTCAATCAATGCAAATGACTTCAGGTGTAAGTACATCGATGTGGGCATCAGGACTCCTCGGACTGACTCGAAAACACTGGTTTGAAAATGTGCTTTTTAAAGTTTCTTTTCAGCTTTGGTCACGCAGATGTGTGCAAACACACACTCCTTATTTACACTGGAACAATACACTTGCAGGGGCTTCAGGAAAACAAGATGTCTTCTTTTAGAAGAGATGAATAAGAAATAGTTGCTGAGCAGCAGCAGCAGCAGCAGCTCTCCAGCTTTCCTTGAATCGACTCGTGGACGTGAATCTCTCCTCCCACACCATAACAAGGAGAAGCTCTTCTGCTGCAGAAGCGTCTGTGATTATGTTGACTTTTCTTTAGGGCTCAAGTCGTGCTGTTGCATTATTTTGGAGGGCCTATGTACAGTATTAACGAGTGTGTGCTCTTTGTGCATCAGCCCATGGTTGCCTTGAAACTATGCGTGGTTGTGTCTGTGCATAAATCTGTGTGTCAGTGTTTGCATGTGGACTCTGATGAGAGTGTGAACAGTCGATTCATTGAAATGAGCCTTTAAGGAGAACTATTGGTTTTTCAGCCACAGACTTTCAGTTGTTTCAAGGTGCGAGTATTAATTAGCTTCAGTCTAAATCATACTGATTGATTAGCTGATTGGCAGAACATTTAGCCAGTCATTTGCAATCATCCAGTAAAATGGCAAATATTAGATTTTTACAGCTTCAGCTCCTTTATTGCATGTTAGTTTGAAAAAATCCTTCTTGGCAGCCGATCAGAGAGAAATCTCAAGATAAAATATTGGCATCTCTTGGGGAGAATTTCTCATTATTTCTGACATTTTTTATTAAGAGTGTTCAACTGGGAGGAGCCCCCGGGGAAGACACCGAGCTCACTGGAGGGATTATATATCTGAGCAGGCCTGGGAATGCCTCAGGATCCCCCACCAAGTGCTGGGAAGGACAGGCTACCTTGCTGAACTGTGTGACCCCGATGTTGTCAAGCAAGAAAGTGGACAGAGATTCTCTTTTTCAAGCAGAATAATTTGTATAAGATGATCAACAGATTTATATATCGGGATAATAAATGTGCCTGGCCTTCCTGGGTTTCCATATTCTGGATTAGGCTCACACCCCACCACCATTACCAGTGGACCAAATCTTACAAAGACTTATGGATGGATTCATGGATGGATGCTTGTACAGTATCAGATTTTCATTTTCAGCCAATCAGCTGCTCCGATTTAGCTTTTTCTTCACTTAAAAGCCGTATGAAGTGATTTTTGGCCAATAGAGGGCAGAATGTAGACTTTAAAACGGACTAACAGCAACAAATCTTGACTGTACCGACTCCTCAGCGATCATCTTACAGATTTTCTCTCCTCTGTTTCTTGCTGGGCAGGCAGTGTGTCATCTGATGTTGTGCACTGGAGCTGTTGTGTTTACGGGTTTTGATGAAAGCTGTTGGACTTTAACCTGCACAGAAAAACAAAGAGATGAAATTGATTTAGAGCTTTAAAAAGCTGTGGATTGGCGGGTGGGAGATTATGAGTAACATATGTCTCTTGAGAGCTTAAATCTGAGCGCTGACTCACGCTTTTGGGATAATTCAAGATTATCTCAACAGTGGATTGAAGACAGAGTGATGTGCTCTTTACACTGAAGTGAGCCGTTTGTCTGTCCTCTTTAACATCCTGCTGTTCCTGTCATCAGTGTGCGAGTATAAGCAACATTTGGAGTCAGATAATGTGGAAGCACTGTATAGAGCAGTCAATACAGTTATTGAAGAAAGTGCTGCTAGCATTGATTATCTGGTAACACACATGGTGCAGAAGAGCAGCAGCTGACAGTCAGTGCAGCACTTTGTATCACTAAGTGTGTTGACACTCAACACTTTGTCACTATGTACAGTGAGGGGTTTGATGTGCAGTTTGACTGAGCCTACAGGCAGGGATGCGTTGGAGTAGTGCACCGTGGGATCATGAAAATCACAAAATGATGTGCAGAAAAGCTAACAGCGCTAATCAGCAGCAATATCAAAGCCAGCTGAAGTGAAGTATCTGAAGGTTATGAGTTTGACACTTTAAGCCTTGAGACAGATGTGACAGGAGCTGATGGGTTGTTATTTTCTTGTGCAGCGGGGATTTATCATTTTCCAACGTGCTCGTCAGCTGTGTGACTTTAGGCTGCGGGACAACGGCTTGTGCCGTAATGTGCTGGCGAAATAAAAATTCCGTCCCAGTCGTCTACAAATTATGTACATATGCAAATACTCTGCATTAATGATTTTGTTTTGGGCAAACATAATGCTGACCCTCGCTGTTCAGTGAGGATGGAGCCAGTGGTGGGATACTCCCATCCTGCAGGGAAACGTGACGACGTCAGCTGACTCCAGACTCACTGCTACCGAGTGCATTCACAGTTTTGTTATTTAACGAGGATTTCAGTCTGTCTCCCAGTCCTGTCCAGTGGCTTCATTGAATATTCATTTGCCATAAATATAAGACCTGACAAGACATACACAAGTACCGTAAATGTACACATAGACACACGTTGAATTGGCAAGTACTCAACACGTGATGGTGAGACAGAAACAACCTTATCCTGAAGTGCTGTCATCGAGGTTCATACAGAGGCCATAAAAGAAAGAGAAGAACATGTGTTCAGTCAGTTGAAGATGAACGAAGATAAAGATGGAGAGCAAACATTTCTACATGACAACACACACACACACACACACACACACACACACACACACACACACACACACACACACACACACTCTGTCTGCGTCTCTCTCTCTGCAGTCTTCACACCTGACAGGTTGACAGCATTGTGTTGAGCCTTTGTGCTGCATAATTAATTGTATTAAAATCACAAACCTTGTCAATCGCAGCTTTTGTATTTACACAAACTGCACGAACAGCCAAACAAACTCACACATGCTGCAGCCAGTGACTGGGAAGGGGAAGCAAAAACATAGAAGATGTAACGTTAATGCATCCGAAATACATTCATGATCTGTTTGTCACATTACAGATGAGGAAACAAATTTGGCCAAATTGCCTGCTGCTGCACCAAAAATGGCTCATTTGCAGAAGTTAAAGTAACAAGGAAATGATTAAAGAAACACAGCTCGGCCATCAGAGAGCAATTGATGCCGTATCATAAACGAAATTGCTGATAGTTGATCATCATGAAGCATGAAGTCCTTTTGGGCTGCAGCGGTACGAGGACACAAAACACTCACATCCTCTGAAGGTAAGTGAGGCTGCAGCAGAACATCTTCAGACAAAGAGCTTGAGATCATCTGGATAAACTTTTGGCTCGATGAGGTTTCTTTGTTCTGTCACCATGTTTCCAGATCTCAGCTCTTATTAGATGAGTTTCTAACCAATAGAAATGACGGAAAAAACTATGGAAAGAACTTGTGAAACTGGAATTTTCCTTTAAAGAAAAACATAAGCAGATGACTCTTGCTGCCATTTTTAACATGCGACAGACAAAGTTTGATACAGACAACTTTTCAACCCCTTCTCGCGTTTCCAAGCAGTATTATTGTTGGCGAAACAGTCACAAACACGACCAGTTTATTTTCCATTTTCCTCAGAGCCAAACAGCTACGAACAACACAGGACACTGCTTTGTCTCCAAATTTCCACAAAGAAACGATCAACAATGGAAATAAGAGAGCCGAAAGAAGCGAGTTCACTGAAGAGGTAAACCGAAATTGACATGATTTTATGTGGAGTAATGACATCGTTTGAGCATTGCTTCGTGCAAACATGGACCTGGTGTCGGGAAGGAGGCGTAGAGAAAACATAAGGAGGGAAAAGTTCATTCATTCATTCATTTAATCTATTGATCATCAGTCAGTCTTCATTTTCCTGGAGGTCGTAGGCGGCAGCAGACAGAACTGCACGGTGAGAGCGAGGCTTACAGGGAACCATCCAAACCCTGGTGGTGTTGCTGGTACTTTGTGCAGACAACTTTTACTTCATAATGATAATTTAAAGCAGAAAACTTGTCTGTAGCCAGTTTAAGAAGAATCAGGTGCAGTGCAGTGCAGGTCATTTTGCACAGTGCTCTGCGCCCTGTTCTTTCCTCATCAGCTGTTTCTGTGATGGACCAGGTATTATCTAACACCTGACTATTTTGAATATCAGCTCGTTTATGAAAATGTATGCTTATAATAAAACCCTCGATTTGACTGTATTGTGTAGAGAAACAGACACACATACAGAGGAACACACCGGCTGATTCAACCATGAGGATGCAGTGCTGGGGCAGAGGATGAGATTTGCATATTGTTCAGCGGCGTCAGAATCTCTCCAAGCCACTCAGCCCGTTGAATGCTGCTGCTGAATAGAGGTAATTACCTCCAGTCCTTGACGCGCTCCGCTGTCAGATCTGCTTCTGAACGCAGCTTCAGCCGAACGCGGGGAGGCTCTGATATCACGCCGACCTTCGCGGGGTTCAGGGTGGCGAGAGCTGACAGCGAGCGAGGAATCAGAGCATCTCCAGAGATGATGGGGATTTAAAAAGAAAGAGGATTCAGGAGTGAGAGGGAATGAAGAAGGCAGTTTGATTTCATTATCGACCTCAGCGTCACTGTTTGCACTCAGTGTGTGTGTGTGTGTGTGTGTGTGTGTGTGTGAGTGTGCAGTAGTGGAACCTGTCAATACAATCCACACAGTAAAGACAGTCGACAGAGAGAAGAAGGAGGAAGTTCAGGATTAAAGGCAGATTTATGGTTTTGTTACTGACACTGACATCAGTGTAAATTCATTCAGGTGCTCAGAGGAAAGTAGAGCAGCAGGTGTTCTGCTCAAGTTTTCAAACTCCAGTCAAGGGTTTAAGTACATGTAAGAAAATAGTAAGACATGCTCAGCACGGGTTAAGCTCACGTGCAAGATTGTTGGTCAATAAAGGCCTCAAATAATCAATTGATTATTAACATTTCTGTTGAATGGGGAAACCTGCTGACCTTATTTGAGTCTGAGCATCTTTCTCCCCTCGTTTGCTGCCTGCTCTCTGTTGTTGACTCTCTAACGCAGGCATAAACTGTGATTCATTTTCGTTACTAATCAATAAGTCGACTAATCGATTCAGCCCTAAAGATAAAATATCAACTACACGACTAACAAATTCAAGTAAGACAGAAGAAGCCGTAAAGGGGAGTCAGTAAAGTCAACTGATTCAGTTACAGCATTTGAATAGAAATACAGTGGTAAATACATGAAGTAGATGTGAGTCGTATCACCAGGAAAAGAGCAGCGTTGGTCGTCTTCTTAAAGATGACTTCTGTTCCTGGTTCCTCAAACTGTGACCTGTTGTGTGAGTTATGACTGTCAGAAGAAAAGAGGAAGCAGACTGACGTTGAAATCCTGCCACAAATCCTCTTAGAGAGAAAGTCGGGGGATGATCTGGACTTTGACACCGGAGACCTGTGTTTGTTTTCCATTTCCTACCAACAGCTGGTTTGTTTAACCACGACTGTAATCTTTCCTCAAACAAGCCGTTTTTTTTATTACCAAAAGCAAAATCTTTCCCTGACATTAAGGTGAGGCTACGCTCACGAAGAGCTGATTCACAGGACGGAGGTGTGCATAGCTGCAGCGAACAGCCTCACCTGGACGCCGGACGAAAGGCCTGCCATCACAGAGGGAGTCTCCTGAAGCCGTCTCTCAGCTCCACACACCCGAACAATCCCAAGTGTGTGAAGCTGCTGGCTTGTTGCTGAAAGTGTTGAACGCAGCCCCCCCGATTGTGAAGGGCTTTAGAGATTGTGCTGAGGGTTTTCGGTGTGTCTCATTGTAACACTGGTAACAACTGTGCAGCTGCACTGCTGTACGCCGGCGCTGGAGGCCATTCTGGCAACATAAGCCACGTATTTTACATGTTCCTCGGTAGCATAAAAGTTTTAAAAGAGTTTCCAAAAGCCTCTTTCGCTACCATTCTGAACCCTTGCTGTTTTGGTAATATCATTAAGTAGTGAAGTTTATTTCTTCTTTCCTCCTTTAAAGCGCTGCAGAAGAAGAGGGCGCAGCGAGAAGACGTGATTAAAGAGCACCAGTCTTTAAAAGAGAGCATGATGGAAATGCTGCATTTTAATCTGAAGAACATCGGTTTCCTCGTAGCTGTTGGCTTCATGTAGCTAACATTGTGATTGATTCGTCCAGTCCTACTTTGTCACATTTTGTTTTTGTCGATACACAAACTTTCCCACCTCAGCCAAGAGCAACACGTCCTCATACCTTAACGAGCGAGCAGGTCGATTGCTAATGTCTCCCAAGAGGACATGTGCTACTGTCGGACCAGCGTTTGTGAAACAGTCACAGTTTTCTAAGGGTTAGGCACCGAAACTACTCATCAAGTGAGGTGTCTGTTGCACACTTAAACAATATTAAGCTGTCGTCTGTCTTAAGGCTGCTGTAGGTCTTAGTGTGCGTGCAGGGAATTACTGTCATGACCTGATAAATCGTTCTAACTTACAGACATGAGAGAACACGAGGAAGAAAGACGAGAGAGTAGGTGGGTGATAAAGAGGCAGCAGCTCGGGTTAAAGGGAAGACAGTGTCACACACACACGCGCACACATGCACACACACATGCACGCACACACGCACACAGACGGGTGGTTTAGAGACGAGCTGAGGGCAGCGAGAGTTCATGAGTGACAGAAAAGGATGCGAGAGAACGAGAGAGAAGAGCAGAAAAGGGAAACAGAGCGAGAGAGAGGGGGTCGAGAGACAGTGGTTCAGTGTTGAAGAGAGAGAGTCCGCGTTTATTTCTGGTGTTTCACCTCAGGCGGCGAGTCGGAGAACAGAGAGAGATTCCGTTTGAGCGGCGACGACTTCATTCAGCCAAAAAACTCAACAGAGAAGTTTGGTGACAAATGTCCAAACTCCGTTAATGGACGGTTTTCACTTTCTAACAGATTTGTGCTGCTGCTTGTGTGTGTGTCCATATATTTATTTATCTTTGTTTGTGTGTGTGTGTGCTCTTATACTTCTATCTATGTGAGGACTAATTTGAGTTTAACACCAAACAGTCCAATCAAAATGATTAGCTGGTGAGCTTATATCATATTGAAAGGCGTGTGTTCAGATTTCAGGTACCAATAATGAGGCTGAGGTCTAATTTTTTCTCTTCATTCATCCCCTCCTCCTCCTCCTCCTCCTCCTCCTCCTCCTCCTCTCCTGAGACAGGTGTGCAGAGGCTTCAGTCCTGAACAGCTCTGTATTTTGCTGTCAGTGAAGCCATGTCCACTTCAAGTGATCCAATCACACCTTTAGGTTTTAAATCGTAGCTAAACCTGCAAACACACTCTGTTTCCCTCAGAAATGCATCACATTAAGGCCCTGCATGGATTAACTGTGTGATCAATTCCCTGGACGATCAGCGGTCTGGTTCCTGGACGATCGTTTGGATTTCCCGATGGTCTGAAAGTTTGGTCTGCTGTCTTACAGTTTGGGTGCTTGTGCTCGCCGGGGTTGTCGCTCTCTATCACAGTGTGAATGTAAACATGATTACAGGGTATATAACTGAAGAATGAGCAGTCCACCTAAATGTTTGGAACTGAGCTGGAGAAGCTATAATTACTTCCTACGCCAGAGGTAATTGAATTATGTCGACGGCGGTCGTCACAAGCAAAGCGTCCAAACACCTCTGTGTGAATGTGTGTTTGAGTGTTGACCTGTGGGAGCTTTTGGTGACACCTGTTGATTCTGTTGAGTGTTTCGATGCATCTCGGGCCCGGATCTGTTTGTTTCTGCATACGTGCAGGATGCATGTTTCTGTTTTTAGAGTGTACATGCACGTGTGTCCCTAACAGGCTGCAATAATGAATCCGGCAGAGCTTAACATCTAAAATGACTTTCGGATGCAGATTAATTGGATCTTGCCGCCCAAATGTTTTCATGCTCTCCTCTGGCAGTAAATTAGTCTGCGATATTTTTTCTCTTTTAAAGCTGTTTACATCAAACTCCACACACAGATCTGATTTACTAATACAAATATTTCTCAGAGGCAGATTTGCTCTGGAGGCGGAAATAATCTCATCAGTTCTGGTATTCGTTAGTGGGTGAAGTTCTTCTGGCGAAGCAACTTTAAACTGAAGTGTGTCTGTTTCTTTTCTTCTTTTGTACTTTTTACAGTGTACAGATTTTAGCATTTCTTTGCTGTTGATGCTCAATTTCAACTTTTTCCACCATGTTTTTCTCCGTTTAGTCTCAGAGCTCCTGAACTCTGTGCACTCTTTGGTATTATTTTCTTGTGACGTCGGCATTATTAGAGTTGAATCCGTTGCGCTCGCTCACTCTCTCTAAGTCACTCGGAGTAAGAGCGTCAGCTAAATTCTCAAAATGTGAGAAAGCAAATGTATTCCCTCATTAATTATGCGTACAGGCTGCAGGCTGGTGGAGTCTGCCTTCATCTCCAATAAGACTCAGGTGCTTTCTTCAAGCTGAAACACAGGGAACAATACGTCTCAGGTCTCTGTGTCTGCTCGTCCCTCACTGTCTCTTTTCCTTTAGCTGTGCTCTCTCTCTTTTGGGACATATGGGACGGGGCTCTGTAGTGTCAGCTCATTTTGCAGTGGCTTGGTTTTCACTACATCTCTGTCTTCTTTGAACAAGGATAACAGGAAGTTGTTGATCTTGGTTTGGAGCAGATCTTGAGGGATTTATTTCCATCCATTCGTACTGTATGATGGTGCAAAGGCTGCTGTTAGCTCAGTTTTCATTTTGGCTTCTCCGTGATCAGAGTTTTCTGCCTTTTTTTTTCTCATTTGACAGTAAATCATAACATTGTTGGGTTTTGGACTGTTGGTCACTTTGGTCAACAGGAAATTGTGAGTCTAAACCTGATTTTTCACATTTTTTAGACCAAACAATTAACACATTAATCAAGAGAATGATCAGCAGATTAATTGACAATGAAAATAATTGTTAGTTGCAGCCTTTTTTAATTTTGTATGCAAAAATGCTGTCACCCAGTGTCCATTTGCAATTCAGTGACTCATTTTCCATTTCTGTTGACACTGATGTGTTAAATTCGTGTTTTAGCAGCCACCTGTGGGAGGCACACGTGCTGTATGCTGCCATGTCTATGAGTGTCTCCATCTGAACTGATTCCTCCAAAAAAACGTCCCAATTGGCCGTCTGTGTAAGCAGTTTATTATGATATTTACATTTATTGTTAGGCGGTGAACTGCAGTGCCCGAGTAATTAAGAGGAAGTCAGGTGACAGAGTGTGAAAAGCAAGAAAGTCTGTATATGGAGGAGTTGAGGTGGATGGATGGATCAAACAAGCGTAGGACTTTCACCGGGAGGCAGCATCAATTTATATTAACTTACATACGTAGACAGATAAGGCATGACAGATCCAAATAAAACTACAATTCTCTTAGCTTATGAGCTATAAAAGCTTTTTATTCTTTATTTATTATTTAGGACAACAGTTTTTTGTTTCTGTGACACCATATTTAATCATCAGTGCAACAGCCTCAATGTGGTAACAGTGGCAGGTAGGCTGTGACATGACTGAGGCAGGATCGATCAGAGGAGTCAAAGCTGCTCCATCATTCACGTTATGCTGATGAAGGGAGTCAAAGCACTGAAGGAAATGGGATTGACTCTGATTTCTGGCTCAAACACCGCTTAACAAAGCCAAACTGTTACTCACAGTGGCTGCAGCTCTAAAGCCAGGATGTTCAGAAGGCCTTCTGAAAAGGTTAAGTGTCCTCCTTTTGTGTTGTGAACCAAAATGTTGAGACTCCGACATGTTTCATAAGTCAGACTTGAGGGCAGTTTGCTTCAGTCACACAGCAAACGTTACGCAGTGATGTGACCTCAGCAGGGATCCGTGATCCCAGCTCCATCTCTGAGATGTTCACCCAGGGCAGCAGAAGCTGAGGTACACTGTGACTTTAACAAGCTCCTAACGTCAAACCTGAAAGCTGTGCAGAGCCGAGTGGAGCTGCGGAGGAAGGAGAGCAGCAAGAAAAGCAGGAACTGCTCCCGGAGACTCCTGGATTCAAGAAGAATAAATGTTGAAGCCACAAAAATGTTATGCTTGAATCTCATAAAATCTTTACACACACAAGAATCCAGAAACTGGTAGAAGCAGAGGTGTTTTCTCATAAGTGTAATTAAAGTTCTACTCTAACAGAGCGACGCTTTATTTGGGCTCTGGGATGCGGATGTTCCTCTGTAGGTCGATCGACCTCTGTGGTGATTAGACGATAAAAAGCAGAAATGGAAATGAAATCAGAACTGATAAAATCACATGAAAGCCAACCAGAAAACATCTGAGATGTCGGTAACATCTGACACGTGTGTGTGTGTGTGTGTGTGTGTGTGTGTGTGTGTGTGTGTGTGTGTGTGTGTGTGTGTGGAGAAGTGAGAGCCCTCTGGCCAAATGAAAAATCACTGTAATCCTAAAGTGTGTTTCTCAGCTGCTGTACATCAAAGCTCACTTCAAAGAGACTGAAGAGTGTGTGAACATTGTTCTGAAGGCTGCCCACCTGCAGTCAACACTCAGGGAAAACACACACATGCACAAATAGTGGAATACAGGCACACAAGAACATTGCAGACACACAAGTCCAAAATCAGAGGCGTGGAGGCGTGCTGTCGTCTCATCGGACAAGTTTCACCTGTTGTTGACTCTGTGTTAAAACTCAGAGTCAGTAGGATTCATCTAATGTCCGATGGGCAGTTTGAAGTTTATTATTTTGGTTTTCTGACATATTCTCAGTTACTGGAGCCAGAAAGTCCTAATTTGTGAGGGTGAAGCGTTGCAGCCTGGAAGGGGCTGAGGTGGGACAACATGTCTGAGAACACCTGTCAGTCACTGCTTTGTTGTATCCAGCAGCTTTCACCATGAAACATGTGATTTTTACAAGAATATAAAGCTTTAAAAAGGAAAATATGGTCTCTGAGTCACAGAAGTGCTGTGCTGTCTGAAGCGCTGTTGGACATATTTGGTCTATACTGGACCGACTGTTTACTCAGACACCTTGAAGAGGCCGGGAGTCAAGCTCTGAGCTCGGCGCTGTTTATTTTTCATAAACTTCTGACCAGTGTCGATGGATGAATGAGAGCATGTGGAAGAACCACGGTGGTTCACACTGTATATGAGCCCTCCTGGTTTCATGCAGATAAGACGTGCCGAGGGCTGGGGGTGCTGGGAGACGCAGTTGCTCTTGTAGGTTTCCAGTGTTTTTCCAGGTTTAATGTGTGTGAGCAATGCAGACTGGAATTTTAGTATGAAACTGAAGCCAGTGTTAAAACGGCTCCCTGAGAGCTGTTTATACCGGGCTGATTTAACCAGTGCAGACTGGGGCTCTTACTGGGACAGAGGACGACAGAAGGTGGAGGCAATGTTTTTTCAATCTCTTTTCCTTTGTAACGAACTTTCTTGGAACTGGGTGGTCGGACTGTTTTTTTTCCAGGGAAAAGGAAACAGATTAGATTTTGGAAGCAACTTCTGTGTTTTCTCTCAGGAAAAAATGAAGGTTTTTATCCATGATGAGGACAACCTGAAGACATTTAATTACCATTTTGATGCACTTTTCTGTCATTTATCAAGATGTCCTAAGAGAAAACTATAAGATATCATCATGAAAGTCGTGGAAGTCGTTAGTTCACACCCAGTATGATGGAAGATAAAGCATTCTTTATAACAGGGTCTTCTCATGAACTCTCTCTATCTCAGGATATTCTACTACTCTACTGCTCTATTCTACTGCAAGGTAAATAATAAATTCACTGGATTGCGCTGTCATGGCCGAGATTACTGACTAATTTTTCCAGTGTGCACGTTTGTTTATTTGCTGTTAGTCGTCAGATAAAGATGATTATAGACACTTTACGGGGCTCAGAGTCAAATTTAAATGCTAACCATGACGAATAGTTGCAGGTGATGTTTCCCTTGAAAGTATTGAGTTTAGGATAAACAAATCTTCTTCTTTTCTGCTTTTCTTTTATTTTGAACTTGAGGTTGCTTTGCAGTGATCGACAGAGATAATTATATGTAATGTTGATATTCAAATGAAACATTTTGCAAACTTTTGATAATGAGTTGTGCATTGGTAGGCTACAAAACAGGAGATCAGAGCCTCGCCCATTCATCACTGTGTTAACTGAGCCGAGAGCTTTCAAGTGTGGCACCGATATGCATTCAAACATCAAAATGAACATAGGAACCTGAGAAGCAGCCTCAACAGACAAAAATGCATGACATATTTCCAGATGCAGACACACAGGAAGCAGAAGATTAGTGAGAGAGTGGAGGGAGCCTGTGTCAGTGTGTGTTCAACTGTGAATCAATAAATCTGTTCTGTTTGCACCTGTTATCATCTCGATTAATCACATTGTAATCACATAAAAACCAGCTGTTAACGAACACAGAGCCACTGAGGATTAGAATGGAATCACACAAACTGGTTGCAGAAGTGACCGAGGGCTCGTTTGGTCTCATTAACGTGGAAATGTAAATGCAAAATGCCTCCACGGCATTTACTCAAGAGAGTTACTGGAAATAAGCAATAAGCATTAATGGATGTGCATCCTGCGTCCATCCAGCACAGACAGTGAGGTAATACCCAAAGCAGATGGTCAGGATACTTCAGAGGTGGGTCATGTCAGATGAGGCGTTTACTGTCAGTTTTAAAGGACGTAAACATAAAAGAAAGAAATTATATGTATGAAAATCAGATTAAGGGAAGAGAAATTGGACGCATTACTGTCAGGGGTGAATTATGAACGCTGCAACGATCACCTCAGGGTCCATTTGTGGCTGCTCTGGATCTTCCTGTGATCAGGACGGAGCAGCTGGAGTTTTCCCAGCTGTCGTGGAATCGTAGCTGCTTAAATTTCCATTTTTCTGAGCACTTCAGGGACTTCTCATCCATGTGTGAAACTCAGTCCTGGATCTGCTGTCATTCTCACCAGTGAGCAGACGGCCGCGAGGCGCCTCGCTGGCGACTCACCGTGAATGTTAGAGGCAACATCAAGAAGATATCGTCTTCACTTAACGCGCGCAACCCACAACTGTCAACAAGTCCAGTTTCTGGGTTTGAGAACGTCTGGCTCTCTCCTGCTCTCTGTCACAATTTCACAATTTTGTTCTTCGTATTATGTTTCGCTTTCTGGTGTCAAAAAATGGAACATTAATACAGCTGGGATATGATCACAATAAATTCCACCTTTTTATGAAGGAGTCTGTTTTGGAAAGGATACCGTTTCTCGTTGAGCCAAGCTGAGACATGACAAAGAAACACTGCTGCTCGATGAGTAATCTAGGATGGTAGAGGCCTGACGTCATTGCTGGTTTCAGTATCTTCACCCGCCATCGTCTCATTAATGCCTGCACAAACCTTAAACATCTCTTCCACGTGTTCCTCCTGCTCTGCCTTGTTGTGTTATCTGGAACAGACTGAACCAACACCTAATTTACACACAGTGAGTGATTAAGAGGAGCTTTAAATTGAGGTGGAGGAGCTGCAGTGCTGGAAGATCTGTCGGCGAGCTCTGGGCGAGACAAACACGTAAATCTTCAGGGAGCTCAGTGGAGAGAGTGAGATGAAGCTGAGTGATAGAATCGCTGTGGGAGCCGCTGCAGAGTAAACACACCACAAGTGTTGGAGCAGAGTCTGTGTGTGTGTGTGTGTGTGTGTGTGTGTGTGTGTGAGTTTTATCCGTTTTCGTGTACATGAAGATTTTCACTTTAGTTCTGTTTTAGTTCAAACATGTTGATTATTGGGCCGATTCGGTCGTGCAGAGCTCGGGTCGTCTGAGCTCTGCAGTGTGTGGGCTGCAGGTTTCTGCAGGTTCACACTTACAGCGTTCGTATGTGTGAGCATGTTACACTTGTTTCGACAGTGTTTATCACATCGTGGACATTGTTGAGTTTATTAACGGCTCTTTTATTGGAGCAGAGGCTGGTCGCTGCTGATAAGCTGCTCTCAGGAGATGCTGTAAAGTTTAGATCTGTCAGCTGATCTCAGATATGTTGCTCTAAACAGAAGCACTTGTGCTGCAGCAGGAGCAGCGGCATGTTTATCCTGTTCTCCTTTCGCCTGTGCGTAATACCCTCTCTCCAATGATCCCTTGTTTAACACCTCTAACACCGAGTTCTTGCATTTTATTTTTTAATTTAGGGCCACTATGACCAGCAAGTACAAAAATATAATGTCAACTCGACACTGATGACGAACCTGAAGGATATAAATGTGGATTCATATCTATCTATTCATATCTCCTCTCTTGTTAAACCAGCCTCGACTACGCTGCTAATGAATATTCACAGGAAGGGAAACTTCCAGCTCTGCATTCATGGCAGTGTCAGACGGCTTGACTTTGGAAGGTTTTGTGTTCATCTGATGTGTAGCTCTACAGTAATTGCAGATCTGATATCATTTAACACAAGCTAACAATAGTGACTGCATAGTCTCTACATCATCTATTCTACATGAGTATGTTTACATGAACCCTGGTGTCCTGCCTATGATTGGGTTCTCTGACACGGTAATGTGGAGGATAAATTGAATTGCCACTCTCATATTACATTACCAGTCCAGACGCCTGAAAATAAAGTGGGTTCATCCTCAGCTGCTCAGTGGATACAGACAAACAGTGTCTGAGAGGTTTTAGAGTCAAAAACATGTCGACGTGGATGCAGATGAACAAAAAGACTGAAGTCTAAAGCCGTGCTAGCTGCTCCGTGAGGCAGTGCTTTGAGCTAAATGCTAACATCAGTGTGCTAACATGCCCACACTGACAATGCTAACATGCTAAGTGTTAATCTGCATCCGAAAGTCATTAAAAATATGAATTTCTGCAGTGTGAAGTGCACATTTCATGACAACAGATCCAATAATAATAAAAACAATCAAGTTTAACTCAAAACTAGGGATGAGCTCATCGTCTGTTTGGACCCTGAATATCTTTAGAAAAAGTCATGGAAAACTATCCAACAGTTATTAAGATATATCAGCTTGAACCAAACTGATGGATTTCCATCCATCATGATGTAACATGAAAACATGACGGCATCACAACATTAGAACGACGAACACAGGGAGACCTGCTTCCTCGTCCATGTTAAAGTCATATGATTCATGCATTTATCCTGGAAGCACAGGGACTCTTCAGTCTCTAGAAGCACTTTCACATTAGTGGACTTTAATGTCAACAGTCTCTCTACGGGTCATTTTTCTAACCAACAGCTCAAAATAGACCCTTGGCTTTTCCAAACAGCTCCTCTTGCAGTCAAAGAGCAGCATCAGGTGGGAGAGCAGTATGAAGAGGGACTCCTCGTCTGCACCGCCGGTACCCCAGCTGTAATAACCACGTCTGATGTGAGATGTTAAATAAAGATTAACAATAATCAACATGCAATTTATCACTCATGATGGATGCAGTAATTTAATATCTCCGACTTCGTTCAATGAAAGCTTAATCTGGGACATAAATAGATAACACTACCAAGACTTTCAATCCACTGCTGCTGTGCCTGATGCAGTAGACATGCTCTCTGATGAACGGCTTTCATTATTTCTACCTCTGCAACAAACAATAAGAGCGTTTGAATCATCAGCTCCTCAGGAACACTGAGAATCAGGTGTAGTAAAATCAGCCTTTAATTTAGGAGGAGTACAGTTTGGCTGAAGCTTCATCAGGTGTCTGTCCAGAGAGAGATAAAGACAAAAAAATCTCTCTGATGTAGCAGCTCAGTCACCATCAGAGTGTGTGTGTGTGTGTGTGTGTGTGTGTGTGTGTGTGTGTGTGTGTGTGTGTGTGTGTGTAAGGCATCCATCATCTGTGATGATGTCATTTCTTTTTCATGTCAGTCTGAACTGAATCTGTTTTGGGCTTTTTCTTCACACTATAAGCAGTTGAAAAATGAGTTTTAGCTCAGAGATCCTACGATGAGACACTGTCAGTTGTTTCAGCAGTCGACTTATATTTATGTGAGCGGCTGAAGTAATTATGATGACAGCAAAAGAGGAAGTCAGGTGACATTATTACAGGGTGACACAGTCTGCATAAGGAGGTCAAGGCCAACAAAACATCAGACTTAAACACAGGACTGCTGTTCATTTCCTCTTTCAAAGTCAACCTAATCAAACCTTAACCAGCGTCACAACACCATGGACCCACTATGTGACTAGCGTTTACCCATTGTTCTTTCCCCCCCCCCCCCCACATTTTAGACACTAAACTATAGAAAACATACTTTGATTGATTGGAAATAAACAGTTGCAGCTCCACATGCAACAGAAAACATATTTGGAAAAATATATTTTTTATTCTTTTTTCAGTAGTAAAGTAATAAAAAAAAGCATTTCAGGACATCAGCATCTTCTAAAAGTTGCACAGCAGTTGAATATTGGCAGCTATAAATACAAGCAAGAACTGCTAGTAAAGTGTTTTAATTTGAGCGTCAGGGATAAATCTTTGCACACTGACGTTTGACAGCTCGGAAAAAACCCTGAGCTTTCAATGAATCGGCACTGATCTGAACTTGTTTTTGCACTTTATATTTAGCATTTTACATTTAGATTTATCACTTCCTGTGGATGTCCAGGCAAATTACTTGATACAAGCTGACAGTGAGGAGTGGAATTTCTCCCTTGTGTGAACGCTGAAGACAGAACTGTGTCAGACAGATCGGGATTAGTGCAGGATTCATGTGGAGGGGGGAACTCCTTCAGCAGCTGCCACTGCAGGGACTCGCAGATAAAACTCATCCAGCTACACCTACAGAATATTTGCCAAACTCCTGGTCTGGAGAGGCTGGTGGGCAGACTGGCATGGAGCGCAGAGGCCCAGTCCTGTGCCACCTGGCTTCGTTCTTCATCAATCCCCCAACTGTTCTGGCCCTGCTGACCATGAACCCTTTCCAAGAGTTTGCTTTTCTGTGTCTGTGCGAAGGAGGCTGGAGAGGAAGGCAAACAGACGAGAGACGAGAGAAGTGGTTTCAAACAGAGCAGGCAAAGAGGGGCTGATATTTCATCGCAGAGGTGTTAGTCTGATTTGGCTTGTTTGCTTTATTCTGTGTTTTTTTAGCTGCTTCATCGAAGAGCTTTTTTTGTCCGCTCCAAAAATAAAAGAAAAAATCCAGTGTGCCTGTGAAAGTGTCTGACACAGGCTTTAAACCAGATGTCAACAAATAATTACTGAATTATGTGTTTCGACACATTGAAAAGATCAAGACACCAGAAGTTAATAATAGGAAGTGAACAATTGAACTGGAGGTTCCCAATCTGAACAAGTGTCCTGAGATGGATCAGAGGGGCTGGAGATCATGAGGAGGGTCTTCATGGTCTTATTTTTTTTCTGAATTCAGACTAATATTTGCTTTTTCTTACTGAATGCTAATACATTTGGGCCTCTAAAAATTATTCAGATGAACTGCACATGGAGCCAAGGGGTCATGAATAACATTTCTGTGAATTAAGGGATCACAGTTTAAGTTTAGCACTGGTTGTAGCAGCATCGGCCCTGAAACCTGCTCTGATGGTGGCAGTTTATTGCCTATGACCCCCTTTTCTTTTTGTATGTCTTCAGTCCCGTCGTTCAGCTCAACTGGAAATGAGTATTCATACACCCAACAGGCATCGCAGAGGGAGCAGAGGGAAACGGGTGAAACGAAGAGGTCAGAGAAAAGGCAGAAACATTTTAGTTTTTGGCAAAAAAGAAGAAATAGAATGAGGGCTGAAAAAGCAGGCAGATGGAAATCAGAGGTTAAAGGTTGAAGGGAAAGTATGATGGAGGAAGGAGTGGATGGTTTGTGTCCCAGTGGTGTGCAGGACCTGTGAACTTTGCCTGCAGGGGTCATCCACTGACCTGGATGCACCGACTGGACGTCTGCTCCATCTGAGAGGAGGGCGGACGTTCACCACCCACAGAAACGCAGAGTCGAATCGGTTTGAGGAGACAGTTAGCCAGAGGAGAGCTTGTCTCTGAGCTCTGCAGGACCTTGGAAAGGAGGGGGACAGTCAGACTGAGAGAGAGCACACCGTGGAGCTGACACTCGAACATCGGGCAGCGAGTGCCCGTCTGCAAACTGCCCGAGTATTTACCTCAGGTTGTGAGGTTGGTGAGAACTCATCAGTTTATCCTGGCAGGACTGTCTCAGCAGTCAATAACTGCAGGCTGAGATGGCACCAACAAGACCTCAAGACCTGACTGCATGAAAAAACACACTGCCTGAAATCACAAGATGTCTTCAGCCTTCTCACTTAGCTGGACTCACAGGGACAGTGGCAATCAGGTGAATTTAAGTCCCACGATCATCAGCACTAAGAGATCAGGACAGTGAAGAAGAAACAAGAGGTCAGGCACTTTTTAATTTTATTACAGATTTTGTCTTGGAAAAGCTGCATTTTTTAAAGCTGGCAAACACCCACATTTGTCCTTATGCATCCAAAGTTGGGACTTTATTTACGTTTGGTGTTATCTACAGCAGATGTGGATAGTTGTTGTTGTTGTTGTTAAGTTGATTTTAACACTGTGCAGCGTTCAGCGCTGAAGCAGCAGACATAAACATCCCACTGCTCGACTACCATCAGCAGTATGGAACCACGTTACCAGAGCAGACACAGATTTGTTTGAAACATCATTTTCTGTTTCCAGCTTAGACAAGCTCACTGGGGGTTTAGTCCAATCAGATCGTGGCTCATTTGTGAGCAGCCTGTCAGAGCCAGTGGGGGACTCTGCTCTTTCACCTGCCTTCAGGTTGATCCCCTACTTCCTTAAACCTTAATTGGCTATATTTGAGGCCTCTTTGATGAGAATGATCGTTAAAAATAAGATATATCTCCCACAATTAATCAACTAGCCAGGGACTACTTTTTGGGTGTAGCTGCAGAAGCTTGCAAAGCTCAACAACACGTGCAGACCTGAGCATCAGTCAGGAAAAGGAAAAATATGTCACCGCAAGCGCAGACGCTTGGTCTGCGCTTGCGGTGACATATTTTTCCTGATCCACTTAAGATCACATGTTAATATCAGACAAAATGGGCTCTCTTTTGCAAGAAGACTCTCCTCCATTCATTGTTGTTGAACTGATTATCTTGATTGAATTAGACTCCATTCTGTTTCCTGTTAGAGGTTGTAGTTTCCCTCATAGTAAATAAATGTTATTCCTACAACCAGCAGACGTTGTTGACACAGTGTCTCACCTACATCCTGCTGTACATGAACCGGACTGAGGCGCTGAGGGCTTATTTTTAGAGCTCCAATGGGGGATGATTTAAAGAGGACATGGTTCCCATCACACACGGTGCCCCGGGAGAGCTAGCTGTCATCTGCTAATAGATTAGCAGCTATCTGGTGGATTAGTGGTCTGATTTAACAGTGGGATATCTGTGACCCGAGAGCCGGTTTGGTTATAAATAATCAAAAGTGATTCACTTTGTTGTTTTGAATTAAAGTCATTAATGGTGAGAAACTGAAAGGAGGGAACTTCCTTTGATATTTTAATCCTGTGAAGCTATTTACGTTCTAAAATTAGAATTTATTATCCCCTCAGTGAGGAACCCCATCAAGAAGTATATTGATTTATTACTGTTTATTTGTGATTTTGTTAGAGCACGACTTGTTTCCAAAGCGTGCAGGGGCACTTAAGACTTTCTGTCTGGAAACACACGGCACACGAGACTGAGTGCTGCCTTCATAAGAAACTGTTTCTATAAAAACTTTAGGAAAACAAAAATGCATTAGATGTTTTTTTTATTACTTTATGTTAACAGCAGACAGAGCAGCTGGAAACATTCAGCACTCTCCATTCACTGGAATGAGGAGCTGACAAATTAAAAAACTTTTTGCTCCTAGCTTTTACTTACTTATGTAAGCAGATTGATCAGTTGTGTTCATTTATTGATTGAAGTCTATAACACTGCAGGATCCCACAAAAGCCAATCAATTCTAATCAACTACACAGCTGACTTCAGGAAATGTGACCTTTTGGAAGACACAGTAACGAAGACTGTCTTCATAAATGGACTCGACCTCTCGCCTCTTGTCCTTTTTCATGCTGGCGGGCTACAGTTGAAGAGCCATTCATCTGACAGGTTCGATCAAGTGCACCTGGTGGACACTTACGCTGCTGCTCAAGTGTCTGGCAGAATAAATTAAATGCTCCTCGAGTTCCTCTGTAGTCTCAGACCATTAAACCTCACTATTAAACATAGAGAGAGAGATGTTTGTGCACTTTGCTGTGACTTGAATAGGATATGTTTTTACAGAAAAGATGAGGTATATCCATAAATTACAGTATGTAGGATATTATTCTAGGGATGCACTGATGCCAATACCAGCAGGAAAAGACTGTTCTGGCTTTGTTTGAAGAGTTAACCTGAATAATGAGCTGCTCTGTGACTGTGCTTCAGAGATGCTCGACCAGTGTAACAGATGAGGACCATGGCATCCAAACGATGGTTAGCTTAGCTGCAGCCGTCAAGAGATGCTTCACTGACTCAAGAGAAACTCCCTGTACTGTAGTATAACTGTACTCAGGGTGAGGTAATGCACACTCACAAGGCACAGGTCCTGCCAGTGGCTTCACACCACTGATCTACAGGTGGCAGTAATGCGCCAGCATATGCAGTAATGCACCAATAAAGGCAGAGAAGAAGAAGACAGCCAGGAAGTACGCGTGGATGTCAGCAATGCTGCTTTCAAAAAGATTCAAAATTGGCTTTGTAGATGTTTTATGGGGAAGGAAATGCATACAACAAGTTTTTTACACCTCAGGGATTCACACAACGCAGTTTGGTGAGTAACACTGAGTGTAAGCGTGACTGTTGTTTGTTTGACGTGAAGCCTCCACAGGCCACCTTTTCATTTTACATTCAGGACGTCAGGACGACCTCTTCATTCAACAAAATACACTTAAATTTAAATTTGAGTTTGGGGTGTGCTGAATTCCACTTGAACCTGCTTTCAAGTGTGCTTGGTCTTTAAAAGAGAATCCAAGAAGAGGAAGAGCAGAAACTCCTTTGAGTAAATGCACTCAGGACTGTTCTTCTCACGTGTGTCTGTTGATAAAGAGTATGTGATAGTACATTGAGGTTGGTTTTGGCTAGAAAAGCAGTTCTCAACTTGAAACCTTCTTTCGCTCACCGCTCACTCAGAGCTGTTGAAGTTGACTGTGTGTAATGTTATGCATAATAAATGGAGTACTCCTTGAACACTTACCAAGATGCCGCATTAATTCGGGCTCTGAACAGCCGACAGTTTTGCTCCAACATTTTGTTGAATAATCCCTCCCCGTCATGCCACACAGAGACTTAAAGTTGGACACGCAGATACAGAGCTGGTGGTGCGTTTGTATCCCATTTGAATTAAGTTGTACAAGGATGTTTTCAAGGTTTTTCATCCCAGAAAAGACAAGTTTATTCCAGACAGATGTCTTTTCCTGCTCTCAGTGTGAGTGACACTAACAGCATCTGCCAGCCATCATCCTGCTCAGCTCCGAGCACACAGAAGTCGTGTCAGTAATGGGGCATTAGCCTAAAAATAGGATTTCATTGACAGAAAATGACAGAAATGCCATGTTTTGTTTTGTAGGTCAGTCAGTGAGTCCTTCTGGACGGTTGTCCTTTGGCATGTTTTCCCGCTCAGTGCAGAAACTAAACATGTTAAGTGTAGTTCAAGTCTCAGTGAAACATCCTGAACTCTACTTTCATTGTTCGGTCCACGTTATGCTTCCTCTCATTCCGGCTTCTTGATAGTTTCTTTATTGAATTTCAGCTCTCATTCTTTAATTTGTCCTTTTTTCCTTTTATTGATGAAACACATCATGACCTCATTTAACACAATCTCATCTTGTTTTTTTTCTCCTGCATTATTTTTACACGTTAACTCATGAAACACACGAAGCTAAATGTAAATCTCAACACACTGAATATTTCACCAGCAGCAGTTGGTTCATTTGATTATGTTACTGGTTCAGTTCTTTGCAGTTTCCATTTAACTAACATTGTTCATCCAGCATCTGTCAGATCTGTGACATCCTGTATCGGCTCTCAAACCGTTTGGACTCTTTTTATTCCTCTTGTTTTGTGATCTTTTAGGTCTTTTCCCAGGTGATTATTGTTGGCTTCTTTTTCTATTTGTATTTTCTGTAGGAAAAGATTTTGAAGCTGCAAAAGATGCAGCGTCTACTGATCCAGAACAGAAGTGTCCTTAATGGGGCAGCTCACCCAGATTTTCATTTAATTATGGCATTTTCTCACCATGCAAATAGTTTGGGTTTCTGGTTTCCTTTATGGCTTCAGAAGTGAGGGAATTCCTGTATTGTTTAAGTGAACTGTCTCTGGTTTAGCCCATAACGTGATGCAGCTTGTGCATTTTGAATTAGAGGCTTTTGTTTCCCCTCTGGTAACACTCTTCCTCATTTGGTCAATATTGTACTTGATCCTTGTAAACCAGAAAGCTCGATGCTACAACAGATGTTGTAATTCTTCAAAACGCTGGTAATTTACAAATGGAGCTTGAATTAAACAGACAAAAGCAGGTTTAAGGTGTCTGTGATAAGAAGATAAATTCTGTTTCATCGTAGCTGACGTCCTGGAATGTGTGAGAGAAACAGTGTGAGAGCATCTGAGGGTGATATTTACTTAAAGTGTGCAGGGTGGTGTTTTAGTTATGCAAACTTTCCTCTGAGGCACAGCCGCTCTGCAGGCATGAACAGTCTCTGTAGCCGGCGTAAACCGCAGCACATGCAGCCAGAGAATCAATCTTTCTTGTTTGGAAGCATCTCAATGAAGAGCCATGAAAGAGGTATCTGCAGGTAGAGTCGTATAATGTCAGCTTTGCTCTGCTGAGTGCGCGTTTGATTCGAGGCCCGGTGAGCGGAGGCTCATTACTGACTCGCTGGAATGAGTCAGCCTGCCAGCCCAGCCAGTGCACTTGTGATGAGCTAATGTAATGCCTATTTTTAGCTGAGCTCCCACTGTGTTGACTGGTCTACTTTGAAGACCGTTCCCTCTTATAAACATCTGAGCCGGTTCAGTTTATGGCAGAAAAGGCCCTCGTGCTGTTTGACCGGGGGCACAAATTAACATTTGAAACAACTGGAAGCATCTAGTGCTCTAAAACAGAGCAAGGAAACACAAAGGAAATGCTTAGATGCAGTTTTGAGTCTGATTTGATTTCTGTTTTTTTAGTTTTCTGTGCACCTTTTTTCTGCCTCTTTCCTGCTCTAGAAATATGGAAGAATGATGAAAGTTCTGACAACATTTTGGGTCCAAATTCAGGACGTTCATCTCTTGTTATTCAGGAAGCAGCTGGTATGCGGAGCCTTGACATCATATCTGTGGAAAAATGTCAATAAATAAGCTTTCGCTGTTTATAAGGTTGCTTTTGAGGTATTTAGCTTGGGGCCAAAAATGGATTAATGCAGATTTAAGGAATGTTGAACACAAGGTTAGCACGGTGAACATGTTAGCAAGCAGTTAGTTGCCTGCACATCCAGCAGACACGGAGTAACATCAGCATCCATTTTGAGTTTGTCTTCTAGCTGCCTGGTGAATGTGCGTCCAGTGTTCACACATCGCGGGCTGTAAAACCAAAGGTCTTCAGGTGATGATCAGCGTATCACATGAACATTATGACCAGCTGCGGCTTTCCAACTCGGTCACCTCCTTGCAGTGCGTTCTTTCTAATTGAGGTTTTCCGGCGAGGCCGAGGAGAGCCGCAGAGCTGTTTTCGGTCTTTTTATTGTTTCAAGTTTCCAGCTGTCAGCAGAGTAAAGGACGTAATCTAGCAGAGAGCCGATCGTTGCTTTGTAGAAACGTGGTTTATAATACTATCTGTGACACGGCTGTGGACTCTGCAGTGCCACTGTGCCAGGAATTGCTCGTCGAAGATGCAGGGTTATGGCACGGCCATAAAAAGGCGTACAAACACACACACACACACACACACACACACACACACACACACACACGCACACGCACACACATGCACACTCGCACAACACTGTACATGGCAGATTTATGCATCTTATTACTTCACGACAGACTGTTGCATAACATTGTGCTGATAAAACATTTGTCATGCATGGGAATGTTTGGGCACACACACACACACACACACACACACACACACACACACACACACACACACTGAGGTCAACAAATATGTTGTATATTACATTTTGAATGATATATATGTATATATTTCTCTGGAATTCTCTGAAGCTGCCAGGAAATATTTTAAATACCTGGAAAACGTATTTTCTGAAGAGGCTTCTTACTGAAAGTCATGTAAGAATCTGAGTCTGATGACAGTTCTCTTACTGTCGTCATCCAAAGAAAACACTTGAGCGATCTCCAAATTTGGAGATTTGAATTTTTCAGATAAACTTAAGGATGAAGTGTCTCTTTATAGCTTGAGAAACTTTCTCAGAACTATTTAAAAACCCTTCGGATTGGCTGAGAAAGCTCATGAAAAGCTTTTTTTTCCCAGCCGCATATTTATTTACATCTATTTAATTACTGAAACATTCGTTAACAGAACCATTCCTGAACGTTACAGTGAATTCTGAATTTCAAATTCTTGTATTAAAGAAAGCCCAGTATGTTCCTCGTGGACCGTGTACAACGCGGTGATCCTGCTCTGTGTGGATAATGAGTGAGTGTGGATCATTTCTGCAGAGATGCACAGCAGGAGTTTCCACTGCTGCGTTTGCTGTTGTGTCCTTATCTCTGGCTGTTTTACCAGAAAACAGGTAGAAGTTTCCACTGTGGTTAATGAGCTGCTACAGTGATGCACACGCGTGTCTGTGACCTACATGCTCGTAGCTGCTATTGATGCCGCTTAACAGAAACGAGCATTAAGGTTAATGGGACTGGGGACACGTGCTGGCTCTGGTGGACTCGTCCCCGCTGCTCCCTCGTGTCTCTGCGAGTTCACTGTCTGTTTGGAGGACTTAATGCTAGTTTTAATGGCCACCTTTAATAAAGTCTTTATTGGACTTTTCATTCTACAAACGAATCCTGTGAGGCAGAATTCGTCGTACTGGTTGGGGTCGGCCTTACAGGGCAGAGCTAAACAGAACGTTTTCAGCAGCAGTCAACAGTATTTCAATCAATTAATGGTTTGACAAGCAAAGATGTCAGACAGCTTTTTAAGTGTGCATTCGCTGTTTTTCTCTGGGATTGTTTTGCAATCTGAGTCTATTTGCACCAAACCACTAATTTACAGCTTGTAGATGTTGACTGTAGCTTGCTAGCTGTCATCTCCTGGAGCTCATTGAATGGGCTCAGGATAGTGTGAATTTTTGCCTCCATTCTGGCCGCCCCAGGTGAAATGTTTGACTGCTAGGGTCCATGTTTATCTTTGCAGTGACTTCATACGTAACTACACTGCAGCTAAAAGACATCATGTCTGAACACACCTTAAAAAAAGTGAACTACCTTACCAAGCTTAACTTTCAAAATCAGCTGTATGCTTTCCCGGGTTTGCTATAGATATTTTTTATATAGTCGCTCAAAAACCGATCGCTTCATCACCAGAAAAATCAAAGTTTCCTTGGTTTTCTCTTGTGTGCAGGGAGGAGGTCAGGGTGGATAACTGGGCCTATAAAGCACATCTCTAACAGGTGATGCTGGACTCTTTCAGTGTTTAGTTGCTGGGTCACCTAAAGCTAACCACACCTCAATGGCAGATTCAGGAAGCTCACATGAGTTGTTATGAAGGCAATGACACATGACGCATTGAGTCGTTTAGTTGTGACGGTTTTTGCTTTGATGTGTTGGTGTCCTGGTTTTTACTGCGTCATATACCACTCGCTCAGTTTGTGTGTTTTATCTGGATTTTATTCACATTAGAAGGGAAGAGGCTGTTTGCCATTTGGCAGTCACAGGCGGTGATGCGCTGGTGGAGGCTGAACACTGTTTACTGAGTTTTCATTCTAAAACCAGTGCAGCGGTGAAGTCTGGTGCTGTCAGGGGAGTCAGTGAACGCATCACCTGATTTTGCCAGTTTATTACCATTGTCATTTATGTCTTCCGCATTGGAAGCAAACACTGGTTATAAAATGGGATAATAAAAGCACAAGAAGAGGTATTCATACACCCTGAAGTATTTGCCAATGCATCCAGCCTGTGAGCTCCAGTATTACAAAGGGAATGGTTTGGGAAAGCGGCGCTGGCCTTGGACTTTGCTCCAGACGACCTGAATGAGAGGAATCAGGGCCGTCAGCCGTGACTCGTGGAATTGTTTGAGGTGTTAGGTTGTGAAAGTGTGGCTTGTGTTAAATAGTGCAACAACAAGAGGCTGCATTGTTCACAGGTGAGGGAGAAATAAAGTTGTACGTGGCTGTTTGGTTGCATCTTCTCAGCCTGTTTTTTTGACATGGAGCTCTGACATAATGAAACAGAGCAGAAGGCTTCATTTGAACATTAAGTCTGTTTTTTCAATCATCCGGACAAAATTTTAATTTGTCCAACACTTTGGTTTATGACCAAATATCTCCAAATCCAAATCTCAAGTCCCATCATCCTCAGCTGTACTGTAGGTTTAGCGCTAATTAGCAAATGTTAGCATGCTAATGGTGGATGTGAGTCTGGTGTTTTTAGCAACATGTTTTTATGGTGCTGTTGCCTGCCACAGTAAGCTAACAGGGAATCTGAGGTCACTTGTTGTCTGTGTGTGAGAAGCAGCAGTATGTAACCTGCAGCGCCCCCTGCAGCAGACAACTGCAGAAATGATATGATGAGGAGAATTTGCTGTTTGCCGTTGGGGAAGAAGCAACTGAGGCAATGCGAGGTTACTGACTCAAGTGTAATAACCATAAAACTGTGTGTGTGTTTGCATTTGAACTCAAGGAGTTATTGCATAATCGAGACTTTCAGGAGTGCTCTATTAAATTATCATCAGCTCTCTTTCCATTTGTCCTCCATGCCGTTTTCTTCTTCTCTCCTGGTTTCTGCTCTTAGTGTAGGGTTAGGGTAAGCTCTGCAGCAACTTTGCTTTTAAGCGGCGGCTGTTGCTGACGTTTATGTCTCTGGCCTGATGTTTTAAAGGTGCTGAGAGGTTCTTTGGCCATAGATTTTACGATCACTGCATGTGTGTGTGGTTGTCTTCAGCGACTGACTTTATGCAGTGGTGAGTCACTTTCTCTCAGGGTGCTCTTTGGACAGTTCAGCGGGTTTTTATGGCTTTTGCTATTGAAATCTCCACTAAGTCACCCTGCAGAGTGGCGCTCTGACAGTTCCTGTGGACATGCAGTCAGGACAGACAAACAGTGAGTCAGACAGACAGGCAGGCAGACAGCACTGAAAGGTCAGTTTGTGATGACGGCTCAGACTGCAGGGACCACTCCTGATTGCTGGTTATTGAGTGTTCTGACATTCAGTTCAAGTCAATTTCAGAGCAAAATACCAGCTGATGTGAAACCCTCGAGTGTGTGCTAACATTGTGTTTAGGTGGGTGACTTTCCTCAACGATGCAGCTATATTGGGGCTGCAGCTCACAGTTATTTGCATTGTTCTGCATTCATGAACCTGCTGATTATGTTTTCCATTAGTCAATTAATTGACCTAAAATTCTCCATGTTTCAAAATGTTTGGTTTTGTCAGATCAGATGTCCAAAACCAAAGATATTCACTTTAAACTGAAAACAGCAAATCTTCTCAAATGTTTGGAACAAGAGAATATTCAGTATTTTTTCCACGATTTCTGCTTAAAAAATGTTTAAAACAGTCGGTTATGAAAATATTTTCTGATTGTTTTTCCATCAGTAATTGATTAATCGTTTCAACTCTGCTTTGCTGTGAATATATACAGTAAAGTCAAAAATTTAAATACTTTATTTGTATATTATAAAACTACACAAATCAGGTGTGGGCTGCCTTTGGACATGTGATAACAATCTCTGCTAGAAAGCCACAGGATAAATTAGACTTCTGCAGGGAAACCTCCGCTTCTCTTCGGACTATTTTGGGAGCCAATTTTTATTTTTATTCAGATTCATACAAGTTTAATTTACTGGGAGTGCTTTTGTCTTCCCAAACAGAGTGAAAGCTTTTCTAATAAATGTGAACTTGGAAAAGTTCCACATTTTATCAGATTACAAAGAGCTTAGTTGTAGTAACTCCACAGAGGCTATATCTGACATGCACATTGTTGCTTCAATTTCAACTGCAGCTCCTCTGTGTGCAAACACTCATCAGTTAATATAGCGATAAACACACGTAAAGATGTGAAGTCCCTCTGAGAGCTTTTATTTTGAGGGCATTCTGCCTTCGATGCTTTTCCCACTGAAGCAGGGTGTTGAGGGAGGGACATAACTTAGACAGGATCATTCGAAGGTTTAACCAACTTGTGAAATGATATATGAGGAAGTGAAAATGAAGAACCAAATAACAGACAAATCCACCACATCCCTTCGATCCTGCAGAGTGACTTCCTGGTGTAGTTTTAACCCCCTGTATTAACTGTGTGCACATGCAGAATCACAGAGCAGAGCACTTACTGGGATCAAACCTGTGAAATGTCTGAAATTCGGCAGGCTGCTTGATTTGTTGGGGTGTCGTAAAGCTGTGTCGAGTGGTGTCGCCACATCTGCACATCTCAGCCATGAAACTGGTGAGTAAAGTGTTTCCAGAACTGAGAGAGAAGAAATGAAGATCCATGTAATTAACGAGCAAAAAGACCAGAAAGAGAGGATTCACCTTTAAGCAGCTGGCCCTTCGTCAGGTTTCTAAAGGGTTTATGTTCAGTCAGAGGCCGTGAACTGAGACCATACTGACATTTAGCAGAGCAAATGCACATGAAATACCATCCAGCGTCAGCTGATATTAGGAATCAATAACATGATGAGACACAGCATCCAGTAAGTCTCAACAAGGTTCAAAAAGCGTCTTTCTTTCTTTCTTTCTTTCTGTTTTACTTTTTGATATTTAGAAGATAAGATAGAACTTTATTGATCCCACATCAATAAAAAAGGATACACAATAAAACCAACCATATATATGTACATTATATACATATTCTAAATAATATTGCTTTGAGAAGGATTGACTATTGCACGCTAGAACGTATATAACACAGTAAAATGGGTAAAGTATATATGTAATAGCATAGAATAATATATATAAGTAGTCTGACAGCGGCTGGAATGAAGGACCTGCGGTAGCGTTGCTTCTTACTCAGTGGATGCTGCGTCTGTTGCTGAAGGAGCGGCTTCAGGCCTCGATGGTTATCATCTGTGTTTCTTTCTCCACCTATCTTCCTGCCGTTCTCCCTCTGTTTTTCCTTATTTTCCTTAATTTCTCTCACCTCCTCTGTCCCTCCTCCTTTGCCTCTCTCTCCACCGTTACGACGCACATGAATGATTCAAGGCATCATCCCAAGTCCTGGATCGATACCGTAATGAACCTGGACCAGCAGTTTGGGTGAAGCATGCAAATGAAAAACACCAGAAAGCCTTGGTGGATGTTATCAGTGGAGAGTAAATAGACTGTCTCAGCTGCAGTGTGTTCTTGCATGTGTACCCAGAGACCAAAGGATGTTCATTATTATGAGCGTAGCAGAAAGGGTGTAGCACTCTGCTGGATTAGCTGAGCCCTCCATATGTAGGAGCCATACTGAGGCAATCATGAGAAAAACTGGAACTTACTGAGGCTGAATACAACGCCGGGAAACTAAAGGAGAGGCATCCATCTTGCTATTGAGAGAGAAGACTGTCCCCAAGACTGTCATCAAACTCAAATTAGCATTTAAATTAAATTGGAAAATTCATCAAGAGGTAAGGAAGTGTGTGTGCTCTCGTCTGGTGGGCGCAGGAGAACGACGGGAGTCCTCCCTCGCCCACCTCCAGTCACGGGGCTCCGCTCTCCACACAGTGAAGCATTACCCCGTCTGGACTGCGCCTCACCAACAGAAAGGCAAATTTGATTACCGCTGTCAAATAAAACCAAACAGAGTCATCTGTGAGCCGGCACTTGGAACGAAACTCAAGAGTGAGTCTGTCCAGATGTCTGAAGGGTAATTTCTGTTGCTCCTTAAGACACAGCGAAGGGGAAAGTTGTGAGTAATGAGGGTTTGGTTGGAGGGCCCCTCAGAACACAGGAGCAGGCAGATAATTGGAGTGAATTAAAACAGAAGGGAGGAATTCAAGGTAGAGCGGCAGCTGGTGTGAAGATAAAGGCTGGCAAGGACGAGCTTTAATCCCCTTCGAGTAGGAAGAGTGGAGTAAAGATGTAAATCAGCGTGTCCTAAACGAGGAACACGCATTTACCCCGAACCCTGATGCTAATTAGCAGACTTAAACTCCTTGTCTTCATGTGAAGCAAAGCTGGAGAATTAACATTTTATTTCGAGGTTTCAGATCTTTCTCTGTAGTCTTGTTTTAAGATGTTAACCACAAACTGAGCTGAATTAAAAGGATATCTTGGATCTCTGTCGTCATGTTGATGATCCCAATGATAACATCTACCTTCGGCCTCATCTTACTCAACCAAACCAACCTTTAATAAAAGGCCTCACGAGTGACTTGAGTCTAATGCAGCTCTTAAAGGAATGTATCGCCTGGTTGTGGTGGTAAATAAGCAGTTTCATCTCATTATTTAATCAGATGAGTCATTATTTAGTAATATTAGAACAAATAATTGGAGCACAGTGGATCCTGGCAGCGTGTATGCCCTCGGCCTGCTGAGCTTTAGTAAAAGTTACAGCGTCTACTTTGTCAGTTTGCACAGATGGGACACAAAGTGTAGCGGGACAGATCAGCATGTTTTAAACTGCTTGCACAGGATTTTAGTGGCTTTCTCTGGCATCCTTCGAGCACAATGCAGCAAAAGGCAAAACACCTTTAGTGATTTATGTAAATGATGGCAGCTGTGAGGACGTGGCCTGGTTCTGAATGGATCAGGATACGCATGATGTTTTCCCCAAAACATGTCCAGGTGTAAATTCACTAATTATTGTTTTAATTAGTGGTTAGAAACAGTTGGCAGGTCAGTTCAGGTGTGTTTTCCTTCTGCTGCTCCATGTCCAGAGGACTGTCGCCTGGTGGGGCCTCCCGCTCAGTGTGGGGCCTGTTCTCACTGTCCGAGGTCCTGGTCGAGGTCTTTGGCCCCTGGCAGGGCCCGGCTCAGGTCGCGTCCCTCAGTGGCGCCTTCTGCACTGAGGCTTAATGGGCCTGTAAGTGGGGAGACTGGCAGCAGATGGTGTGGGGCCAAAACCACACAGCTGGATCATTACAAACACACATGACGCCCACTCGCACATCTGGCTAATACTGGAAACCACTTTAAACTTTGGAAGTTTGTGTTTGTGCATCCGTCAGTGTTCACAGAGTCTGGATATTTTTCTCCTTTTAGCTAATTATCCGTGTGATTGGTAAAAACAGCCGTAATGGCGTTAATGTCGTGTCAGCGCTTCATCAGAATCAGAATCAGAAGGAAGTAAGAAGTACACTGTACAACAATACAAATCAATCAGAAATGATAAGCAATATGAATGTACATGTTACAAGTAAAGGAACGCCAAGTGAGACGCAGAGAACAGCTGCCTGTGTTTTTCATTAATGCAGTGTTTGGTTTGACATTAAAAGTCGGATTTTTGAAGATTAATTCAGAGCCAAAATGCACCGATTTCACCCCACTAGAATCAGAATAAATGCCTTTTCATACCAATTCTGACATTTTGAATATTATATACACCATGCTGCAGATCTAGTTCCCTGCATGTGTGATAAATTGCTGAAAGTTAAATGTAAAGTTTCCATTTTTAAACTTTCTCTTTTAAAGCTACATGCAGCCAAACCCCTTTAAAACAAGCACATTAATGCACAGTCCTGATAAGCGAACATGTTAGCTTTCAGTTGACTGTTTGCACATCCAGCAGCTGCAGAGCAACATCATCATCCATGTGTGTGTTCACTTGATGACAAACTTCAATATTCACCCTCCCTTTCACTCTGGTTTGGTCTCCACAAACTCCTAGAAGAAAAACATCTTTAGCTGCGAGATGCTCCACTTTGTTCACCAGCTAGTCGCGAACTTTCTGCAGTTTAATGTGAGACTGTACAGACGATGCAGCCAGAGAAGCAAAGCAATAAGATCAGAGAGACTCACACCTCTGTGCTGATTCACACAGCTGGTTCAACACTTGATGCCTTTTCACATTACACTGAGTTATTGCAGTCCATATTAACATCATAATTATCCCCCAATTGAGCTTTTTTTTTTTTTTTTCCCCTACAGCAGAAATAACATTAGCTGTGAGCTGTGTGTGTTTTAAGTCCAATCTGAAATGGAAATCTTTCAAACAAAAGAAAAGCGTTATTGCCATATGAAATGAATGTGGAATCAGTCCTTGGTCCTTTCATGTGTTTGCCCTCTGCACAATACTGGAACAACGCATGAGAGTGGTAGGAAATTAAGATACGAGGTATTTCCATGGCCTAAATGTCATTGGACTGGTCTCATTAATGCAGTTGGACACCCTTAGTGCATGAAAGTAGCAGAGCTGAGCCGTGTCTCGGTCACGCCGCTTGACTCTGAAGCACCACAGCTACAGGACTGGAGATGTAAAACGATACGGTCGGGTCAGCGGGTTTCTGCATGGAAGATAAAGAACAGGGAAACTGAAACCTGACACTCAGAGAAACAGGAAGGACATGGACGAATGCAGGACGATGGACAGGTGGACGTCGGCGCTGCATCAGTGGTGGAGACTGTCCGTCTGTCTTACAATTGAAAAAAATCACAGAGATGGTCAAAACGTAGACAACTGGATGAATGCATTCATCCAAAAAATGATCTGGATATTTTACCAAGAGTGACACGTTCACACTCTCAACCTCAAATGAACAAGTTCATTAAGTTAATTAGTGACTTAACTATGAAGCCTACCTACAAGTTAGAAGCACAAACAAAAAACATGACGTGATGTCTTCTCATACCTCTCTCTTCCTCAGTGAAGGCCGCCGGTGACTGTGACTGTTATCCAAACAACACATCTGTTGTTTCTCTCTATTACTACTTGAGAGAAATTGCCATTAAAACCAGTTGCCATGAAGTGCACACATACTGCACATATATCTTAGTGGCAGGTTTCAGCCATTTCTTCCTGATGGTGGTGCACTTTGTGATGTCACTTGTGCGTCAGAGCTCCTGATTTGAGAGGAGCGTCCGTCTCCCGTTGATGAATGTATTCTGCTGTGATTGGACGATAAGTCTCTCTGGAAAGATGTTTGATCTCTCGGCCTCTCATTCACTTCATTTCCTGAGATTCTGATAAATTCGCGAGAAGTCTCCACGCAGCATTTATCTCCAGCTGAGAGGCTGCGTGTCAGACTGTGTTTGTTTCTCTGTTTGTTTGTGTGTTTTGCTGCAGAATATCTCAGAAACCCATCAGCACATTTGTTTCATTTATTGAGAAGTCTTTCCAGGGAAGGTCGTTCTGTCTGGTAGACAGATTGTTGAGTCCTCTGAGATAAAGCTGTGATTTCTCATTATAAATAAACTTGGTTTGGGACAAACTTGATCTGTTTTTATGCAGAAAACAATATCTACTGTGTGCAAGGAGGCTTTTTTGAGTATGTCTGCTATCTTCTCAACTCCTGCACCCATTTAAATCAAAGCGTAAACTGTGCTGAGGATCCAGACTCGACTAAAAAATAACAACATTAAGATTCTTTACGATTAAAACTACAAATCTAGGATTGTGCAGCCTTGGTGGGGCGCTCACTGAGTGCTTTCCAGGTTTGTGTGTGGTCTGTCTTTACATAGTCCGCTAATTAGTTCCAGTCCATCTGTCTGAAGTGGGTTTGTTCCTGTGTGCATGCAGCCCGATGCCTCAGGTCACCGAGTGCACTGACATCATCAACACGTGTCAGGGTCAAAAAACTCACAATGCTTTCTCATTAACATACATCTGTATACTCCCTGTAAATTCTGTGTGTGTGTGTGTGTGTGTGTGTGTGTGTGCGTGTGTATGTGCTTCTGTACTTCAGTTTGTCTTAGGAGCAATTTGAGTTTCATACCTTGAGTTTTTTTTTTTTTTTTTTGGCTTTCGGGCTGCAACTATTACTTTCGTTCTTGATTATCAATTCATGATCGAGTCTGAAGTGATGTGTTTAAATGTCTTGTTTTGTTCGACCAACCGTCTGAGTTTTTGTTAAATTACTAAATTACTTTACATTCAGTCAGTTATTGAAATTATTGGTGATTTATGTCCTGTTTGCTAGTTAATCGACCAATCATTTCATTTCATTTCCATTACAGTCTGGAGCTGTCTGCTGGTGTCACATGTTTCCTCTCACGATGTTGCACACACGTCTCTCCTAACCTGGCCTAATCATTTAATTTCATTTCAATTACAGTTTGAGTGTGTGTGTCTACTCTTCCTTCAGCTTTCTAAAGTAATTATATGTTAAAAAGCAAAAATTTGACGTTGCCTGAAATAAGTCAACTGTTTTTTCTGTACTGGAGTTAAAAAGTAAAATGTTTGTAATTCACTGGTAAAAGCTAAAGGTAGACTCAATGATCGGGTGATAAATGATTGTTTGCCACATTTGGACTCATCACTGGCTAAAAGTTTCAGGTTTTATTGTGTCCGCTGCTGCTGTAAATTAACATCTTTCCTGCCTCTGCACACACTGTCCTGTGTGTGCACCTGTCTTTCTGTAATGGTGCTCTTCTTTGTGGACATTTACATCACAATAGAGTGTATACTAAAATACTTCCAGATCCTTGTATTGTTATTGATGTGCATGCAGTACATTGTAAGCACTTTAAATACAGTTACAGTATATACATCCTTTTATAATAAAGCTAAATGCAATAGTGTTTAAATTCTCTAAAGGAAGCCTGAAGCAGAGGCTTTACTTAATTTAACATGCTGCTACTTCTAGAAAATGTGGTCTTCATTTTAACAAGCATAAAAGGCTAAAGAGTTCAAACTGTACCACCTAAATATGACGCAGCACCCCGAAGGTTTCACAGCTCTTATGGAGTATATTGCACAAATATAGAGTTCCCTGCTTCTTTTTGCTGGTGCTCAGTTTATGACCTCCAGGGGCCTGCAGGGCTGACAGCACACAGGAGCTTAGTTTGGAAGATTAGCCCCACCTTCAATGGAAACCTTTGGCTGAACCTCGGGAGACCCGAACCAGCTCTACCACACAGTTTAACAAACACAGTCGAGGCCTCCGCCCCCATGACGCTCCGCTCAGGCAGTCTGGAGCTGTCTGCTGGTGTCAGTTTCCTCTCACGATGTTGCACACACATCTCTCTCCTAACCTGGTCTAATCATTCTCTAACTATGAGAAACCTGTTGCCTTTTATTCCCGTCTACTTTGCTTTAAGCTCAAACTTCATCTCCTCCCAGGACAGACTCCCTTACGAGGAGAACAGGAACCCTTGATTTCACTGCTTCATCACAGGAGCATTAGCTGCAGTGGTGTGTTCAGGGGCTGCATCCTCATGGGAGTAAATGACATCCATGTATTGTGCTGCAGAAATATAGAAATTTATGCCAACCAGCTAGCAGCGGCCCAGAAACAAAATAAAACCCACAGAATCTGTCTTGTTACAACAATCACCAACTCCAGATGCTGCCAGCTAACTGAGCTAATGAGCTAACAGCATCAGAACCAATAAAAAACACAGATGAAAACTGATTAAATGTGTCAAATATTCACTCAAACTCTCACTCAGCAACATAACCAATAAAAAAACTTTTTAAAGGTCTTTCAAAAGGGCAGACAGACTGCAGGTGGAGCTGAATGGGGTAAATGTAGTTCCAGGATATATCACATCAACACAGGATCCCGCCGCCATGACTCCATTCAGACACCTCTCCAGAACTGAGGGGCAGCCGGCGGCGGAGCTTTAAATGTTTTATGAGCCTCAGTCAGGAATGTTCTGTCATTCTTAATGACTGCAGGGAGGCGCAGAGCGAGCAGACTTCAGCTCCATTAGGACCAGCAGTCGCTTAACTTCGTGGTTGTAAACAAAGCCGTCGGCTCTTCCTCATCTGTGGCTGTGTTTAGATTTGTGTACGTTAGCTGAGCTACCGGCTGCACGCTGGTTCAGGACTGTAATATCACACTGTTGTGATGCACTTTTGATACCTTGCTGAGTCTCCCATTCATGCTGCCCTGAATAAACCTCTTAACAGAATATTTCTGTCCACTTGTGATGTCCCGCCCACGGCGTGCACAGCCTGCCAGCGTTAAACCGACGTGGCTTTTCTGACTGCTCTGCCTTTGCTTGTTGCCGTGGCTTCTGTAGATATCAGGATGTGCCCGTAATGCTGTGAAAGTCCAAACTTTCGGATGTTTTCTTGCTGCAGCAGCAGTGGCAGCCAGAAGCCTGGCATCTTAACAGTGTGTGTCATTCCCTGAGCTTACCTGAGCTTTTCTAACTCCACTGTTATGTTTTCACGCATCGGCCCAAAATCAGTTTTCCTAAATCACCAGATGAAGAAACTGTCAGTGTGTGGAAATGCAGCAGTTGGCTGCATCATGTTTTCCTCCTCCTGACTCTTTGCCGCTCAGTATTTCTTCCTTTTCTGCCATTACGTTTCTCTTTCTTTCACTTAACTCCATCAGTTTCTCCCTCTGTCATGGTTTTCCTTGTGTTCCTCCTTTCCTCCTCTCTGTGAGTGGATGAGAGCTGACAGACTTCAGTAAACCCTCTCAGCGGCCTCGCCCATTAGCTCCGTCATGCGTTCAACTCGCCTCACCTCCCCGACTGTGTCTATTATAGAACAGAGTCTGCAGGCCTGCCGCGAACTCAAGACAGTGCCAAGGAGATTTCAGACTGGTGGCCAGTCAGTCTTATGATGATATAATAATCTGTTCTGGATTAATGAATGCTCCGTTACACCAGTACCATGACCTGCATTGTACATGTGTAGGAAGGAGGTGGGAAAATCTGCCGCAGTATGTACTTTTGTGGCCATGTGAGCTCATGTTTTGCCCTAGTTTTGCTCAGTTTATTTCATAGGAAGCAGAGAAAAAAGTGTCATTACCAAAAGGATTGAACCCACAGGGATTTTTGAGGCAAAGGAACAGCTCACATGGTGACATAAGTGCAAACTGGTGCAGTTTTCCCACCTTTCCTCAATATACTGGAAGTCATGGCAGCTGTGTAACAGAGCACCTCTCTCATTTGAAGGTGACTCCTATCCAGTTAAGTCCGCAGGTGCATGCTATTAAATGAAAACGCGGTTTCACGATGAATCATTTCATGCTGTTGAACTGCTGGGATTATGATAGAATTACATGTGTTACAGTGAGTTGGACTGAAGATCTCATTTTAATTTGTTCTCTGTGCATTCAGTGGAGAGGCTGGTTTGATATGCTAGCTTGGCACAGCTAGCCTCTGCTAAAATGGGACAAATGCTTCTGTTACTTGGCTGGCTTGCTCGCCACTGATAAACCACCTGGTTCTGTTCAGACTTGGAGGGTGTGTGAATCCGGACCTGTGTGCAGGGCCTAACATTAAGGTCCTCCTGCTCCTCCTGCTCCTCCTGCTCCTCCAGGCTGGCTGCTTGTTAAAACTCAATTTCTTGATTTGCATCATGTGCTAAATGCAAAAGATGTGATGTGTATTCAGAGAAGATGCTGGAAACACCTTAACGAATTTATTCTGGTGTGGAGATTCTGTGTCATGGTGGACTCTGCAGAGTTATTTGCATCATGTGTTGTACAGGGAGCCAAATTTAATGCTGACATTCCAGTCCCATTAGTGGGTACCATGTGGGGCCAGACAGACTGTACTCAATATATCAGTGGATGCTTTGGGGCACAAGTCAGTCTGAAAGCAAGGCCAACAAGTTTATTCCCAGAGTCCACTTCATGCGCACAGAGGACATTCTGACATGTTTTGGACTGTAGAGTGCAGGATCCAGACATTTTGTAGAGTTAACAAAGACATTTAGTTTGCCTTGTATATTGAATCTTATTTTCTGTTTAATACCTGGAGACGAGAGTGCGAGAGCATCAAGTACGGTTTAGATTTGAATCCATATGCATGAGCACATACAAACACATGCTTGCTTGACGGATTTGCATGCGTTTGTGTGTGAGGATTTTCACATGAACGTATGTGAGGTGACGTCTGCCGACTCAGACCTGCACGTGTCCATGTGACACTCGATTAAGGCCGGCTTCTGTATTCTCAGTGCACAGTTCATGTATGTTAGAATGAATCTTCCTGACAGGCACATATATCGACTCTGCATGAGGATTATTCACCGGGACACTTTAATATGTCATTGTGCTCAGATAGTCTATACAGCTGACCTTTAACCTCTCATCTCCAGCAACCTCTGGGTCTCATCTCTTCACATCAGCAAGCTGAACCATGAAAATGTGGCTTTTCTAATGTCGTCAGACTCAGTTGAGGCCAGTAATTTTTCGTCCAGTTGTCTTTATTCTTCTGGTACTCATTACTGTTATCAACAGATGAAGTTACCTGATGTCACTCCGGAAAATAAATTGATTGTCTAATTATACATGAGACAAGAAATGGAGGCCATAGTGGTAAATTTTTAATTAGGTCTGCTTCTTTAATCCTCATCCTTAATCCCCAATTCTCATCATTTTTGCTCATTTTCTCGAATGCATCTTTTTCTCTAGGTCAGAAGAAGAGACTCCACGATGAATGATATACACTAACAATGTGTAATAGAAATGTGACACACACCAAGCGTCATAATGAGGTGCTGATCACTGGACTTGAGAGCAGCAGAAAAAAGTCTTGCACGCTCTTCATTAATTACTTCATTAAATTTGAATTTAATCAACCTATTACCTGTAACATATATTGGACCTGAGAAGGTATCACTCCCCCCACGAGGAGGTAACCTGGATGTTTTAGTTTGCAGGAGGGAACAGTTATTGGATGGACTCTGTCTTATGACCTGACGTGTTTTCTACCTCTATATATTGGCTGTGATATAATGCTGTTTTCATTTTAGAAGAGTGTGGTATGAGACATGGTGTTGAAATTAGGTTTTCGTGTGTGTTTAAAGTTTTGATTCGCTGAAGGCATCTTGATGTTGTTTCTCTCCATAATGGTTTAACATGATTATCTAATCACCATCAGAGGTGTTACTGTGCTGTGGCTTACATAATGTACCAGTTCTTATGTCCTACTGTGATCGTTGATCTGGATGAAGGCCTGAGGGCCAAAACGTGAGACAGGAAGTTGTGAGCATGAGGAAGAAAGTGTCATATCTTCCTGGAAAAACTGGGGTTATATTTACAGGAGCAGAGGGTCTCTTTGAATACAGTAAGCATGAATCTGATGCAGCACCATGAGTGTTGCATTGTGGGTTGTTTGTTGCAACGCTAGCTTGTTTCTGTCTGTTTAAGTTTGTGTTTTCCACAGTAGCGGCGCTTCAAGTGTTCAGTAAATCCAGTTTAAAGTCTCCTTGTGGAGTTTTCTTGTATAAAAAGTGTCATCTGGAAGTAGCTTAAAACATTTATTTTATATTAAGTGAAAAGGTTTTCAGGAAATTTTGTTGTTTGAGGTTAAAACAAGCTAAATATGAGCACCGTTTGTTATCTCGAGGTGATGAGATGGAAGTCTTTATGAGGAGGTAACGGTTTGATGTCTCACCATAACTGGCCTAAAATATATTATTAGTTTCCATGTGGAGATTCAGCTAAATCCCACTCGACGGTTATAAAAACTTCAGAATAATTCATCCCAGACAGACTGAATATTGTTTAAGAAGATTATGTACAGCAGCATTATCCTGTCAGTCCCAGCACTGCTTCATGTTACCACCAAGACAAATGAGTTTGACTTGTTATCGTGCGAATGAATTCGCTCTGTAAAGCTTTATGTCAAAGTTTGTGGTAAACACATTTAAAGTTCATCTACTTTCTGCTAAATCCAACGTTATTCCACCTGAAATCTGATGCAGAACACACAGCGCTGGTCAACTTTCAGCAGACTTCAAATGTCAAAGAAAATGGTTGCATTTGCATAATTCTGATTTGGCTTAATACGTTTATGTTAATGTAATCTGCAGAGTCTGTTGCCTGCATGAATTGTTTTATATTTGTAATTAAAAGTTCAGCCTATAATAACATAAATGGTTATGTTAATTTATTAATTGTGATCTTCTGTCTGCAGGGACTCTCTGCATTTATGGTTACATGAATGTCAGCGCTGCAGGCCAGATGCCGGTGATGGAGGAGCTTGTCAGTGAGAGGTGAGTTTTAATCAGCTGTAATGTAGAATAATCACTGTGTGTGTGATTGAACACTTCCTGACAATAGTCACAGATAGTTTCTCAAATTACATTTGGTAACTTTGGCTAATTTGGGTTCTGTTCATAGAGGCATCACAGACACATGTAGGTACCCAGTAACCCTCATTCTAACCAATATGCAATCACACACGTTTAACACGTCTTCATGTGTCCACTGGGAAGGAAAACGCTCTGGAGAAATCTCAGTCTGTCACCGTACATGCACTAATTCACCGTCACATCTGTATACGTGGCTCCAATAACATGACTGCAGCAGCCGACCTCCGCTGAGAGTTTTTGTCCTTAATCAGCCTCCGTAGCTGCAGTATTACTGGTGTCCACTTGATGTTGAAAACATCAGTCCTTAGTTGGAGTTTGGCTGTTGTGTTTTTACTTCAAAGTATTAACTTTGAAAAGGTATTTGTAGTATTCTCTGATGGTCGAACCCTCGGCGATGGTTGTACACAGACGAAGAAGCTGCTCCACATGAATTTGGAGCAGCATCGGAGCATTGCTCCAGCTCCAGCTCCAGCATTGGAGCAGTTTCAGTGCTCGCTGACACAAATTTTCAAGAATGTGGAACTCTGCTGGAGGGATAAACACCATTCTTCCAAAGATGTTCCTTTATTTGGTGTTTGGATGGTGGTGGAACGCCGTCTATCATGTCCTCCATCATCCCCTCAGTACCTTTAAGGTCTGTTGACGGTGGTGGCGTCACTTTAATGCTCATCAAGCCTTTCAGCGAGCCCTTGTGACCTGAGTGGAAGCATCTGCATCGGTCATGATTTTCAAGTCGACCCCAAACAAAACCTCCAGAAAATAATAAGAAAATGCAGTTTCTGGCATTAAATAAAAAGAAAATGTTAATCTGGAAAAATGACCGCCGTGGCTGCCGCATCGTGTGATAAACCAGCCTGAAGTTATGCACATGGAAAAATGAATGGCCTGTCCTCGTGTCTTCTTCAAGGGCGTTTTCATCTTCAGATATTTGGTTCAGCCGAGGAAACAATAGACGACGTGGGATTTCTCTGTAGTTGTCTTTCCCTCAGGCTTGTTGCTTTGATTAAAACGGGGACCCTGCTGAAGCTGTTGGGTGGTCTTTTTTCATTGCTTTGGAATGTGGAGTCATTTTATAGCTCCCTCTGCTCGGCTGATGTCCTTTAGCCTGAAGGTGAGCGAGAGATTAGAATATTTCTTGAATCGTCACTGTGGAGGCACAGTTGGACCACTTTTTTTTTGGGCTGCTTTGACCCACAGACTGATGAGAAGAGAGAGATCCAGAGGCAGGAGGACAGACTGACTGAAAACAGGCTGAATGTTGTTGAATTTATGCACTAATTATCTTCCCAACAAAGAGAGAAATCTTCCTGTTGTGGACATTTGGCTTGTTTAGAGATGGAGGAGCTGGAGAGCACAAGCATCCCCGACACATCACTCCTGCCGTCTGTGTTGGGTTTTAAACGATTGTTTGACGCAAACATCTCATTAGATTTTTAAGTGTGTTGTCGTGGAAATTCAATCAGTCTTCCAAATCTCAATAAGCTTGTTCTGGTGGGAAATTTGCTCTTATTTGTACATAATGAAACATGTTATTGTGAGGAGAGCAGTAACTTGTGGGCCATGCGGATTTAAGCATGATCATTTCTCACATCAAACGAAATTAAACCATAATCAAAAACCTTGACTGAGCCAAATTTAACAGCAAATGAAGCCTGGCGGGAACTTCACAGTTATTTTACAAAACTAAAATGTCCTGTTGGTGTGTGATCCTTTTGTGCATGAAGAAGAGGCTGAAATGCTAAAACTGTACTGGTCAAGCAACGAGGCAGCACTGTTCATTAACAAATTAGTATTGTAGTACATGCACATTAACCGTAATAACACCACATTTGGCTGGAATAACTTCCAGTGATAATGATCTCCAGCATCCAGAAATTCAGCGAGACGTCTTTCCACTCAGCATCTTGCTTCATATTCATTCAGCCTCCAGCAGCCTTGAGAGAAACCCAGCAGCTCCAGCCAGCGAGTTTGATCTCTGACGTGTTTCCACACCGGCCCACGCAGCGCCCTACATACACCCATCCTCGTGTCATATATGTTAAGTAGCGTGGTAACATATGTGTCTGTATGTTGTTTTTACTGGCTGATGACAAATCGTTACGCACAAACACAGCTGCAGCCATAACATCCATAACCATTTTTAATGCCAAATTAGCATCATTAGCATCGTTCTTAAGCTTCAACCCACTATCTTTTAATTAGTGGAGACAGTGTATGCTGTTGCTGCTAACTTACCAGGAGGCAGAAATCTATTTGTCGTATCACACATGTTGCACTGCATGCTCTGTCAGTACAGCATCACGTTACTGTCTTATCTCTCATTAACCATCCATATGGTCTGTGCAGTATATATGCAGGAGTTTGTCCTCTGGCTCGGATTATTCCCCGGTTACACCTCTTAACACCAGTTCCGGCTCCAAATGTGGTCCACATTATGTAGACTTTCCTGTGAGGGATTTTTAAATTTTACATGAGCTACAGTAGCATCTCTGAAGTGATAACCCATTTCCTCCCACTTGGCAGGTTTACTGTTAGGACCGCAGGCTACATATGAACAGAAAATTATCATCGGCAAATAGGACAAAATTGTCGAAGTACACATGCATGTAAAAAAAAGCCAGAGAGCTGATTGGACACAACAGAGACATAAAAAGGCAAGAACAGATTCTCTAGAAAAAGCTAATTAAACATTAATCTGTCATATATGCATTTTAAAGTATATAAGTCCTCAAACTAGCAGTTGCTCGTGTTTGTTTAGTGCATCGCAGATTATTTGTAACACGAAACGCCTTCGAGCAAAGAATCGTTATCATTTTTCATTTTTGATCAGACAACGAGGCTCCGAACGCATAACCCAGTTCCTCTGGTCTCTGAGCGGCTTTGATTGGTGGAGACCATTTAGCAACGCTTTCTGTTAGCTTGTCACGAGGCAGAGTGCATTCAGTCTTCATGTCACACAGATTTTATGTAATATTGTTGTGTAGGAATGTGCAGATGGCTTGAAGTCAAGTCTCATCTGATCTTATTTGTCAAAATCACATCCATTTAACTGGCAGCTTTAATTGCCACCATGCAGTACAACCAATGTTAAGAATTAGTCCATTCAGGTATGTTTATAAAACAGTTCAGTTGACAATCCATATAAAACAGTATAGTATAAAAAGTACATAACATGCGTGCAGTGCTGCAGCTTTACCCTCGTTTAACATGACTTTTTAAATGCATCAGGTTTGGCAGCTGCACACTGCATTGGCAGTGTTTACAGTGAGTGTTGATGCAGCAGAAACTCCCTTTCTCTGGGACTGCTCTGTTGAATCGAAACAAAAGTGATGGCTGCTGCACAACCTCTATCTAAAATTAATCTCTCTTCAGTTTGACTATATTTTGGTTTTATTTAGTTTATCTTACAGTGCAGGTTTGAGTCATGATAAGAGAAGTCTGGAGCTGAAAATTTTGAAGTTGCTCCAGTTCTGCCAAAGATGCACAGTTAGGGCTACGATGACAGTCCTGCTTTTAGTTTCATGCTCAGAGGTCGCAATAAAAAACACAATCATCGCACACATTTGGCATCCCGTATTTAAATCTGAATTTATCATAAATAGTTGTTTAACTTGAGAATTATGTGGCAAATAGTGCCTCTGTGCCCTGGAGGCGTTTCTGGTTGGTTTAATGGTGGGACCAGCAGCAAAAGTCAGTCTCCAAACACACAGAGAGTGAATGCCTAAAGGTTATAGAAGTAACCTTTGGCTTGAAGGTCACCTGTTCAGCAGCTGCCAGGTGTGAATGTGTATAACTGTGCAAATATGATCAAGGTGTTCCTGTAAAAGAAACACTTCCTCTCTTTCAAACTTCTCTGAATAAATAAGAGTCAAAAAACTTGACAAGTAAGAAAATAAAAAAATCCACATATGAAACTCACTGCACAAGTACCAGCAGTGAAAGTCTTCATGGCGGAAGACCCTGAAACTCTGCCAGCTAACACTGCATGAATGGAAAAACGTGTCACGCTGAGCTTATCTTTAACTAACACCTAATATTTTGCATGTCAGACACATCCTGCTAAGTAACAGCTCATGTCAGGGACATTTACGCAACCATTGCGACGGTCCTGGAACAGGCCTACGTGTCGCAGCCATATGTCAATATGATGCAGTCAGTCAGACTGCGAGCGATCAGATAGCGGCGAGCTTCTCTTTCCTCTCCTTGAATCAGCTTTCCCCCCTCGCTCTGCTGCCCCCCCCCCCTCCTCGCCACCCCAGGTGTCCTGTGACAGATCCCGTTTTCTGGATGATTGCTTTCAACAGGAGAGTTTGGCCTCAGACGGCATGAAACCAAACAGACAGGTGGAAAGAGCAGGTCGCCTCTGCCCGCTTGTGTTGTTACAGTACATTTGTCAATTGTTTGCTCGTTCATTCTCGTGTTTGCTTATTCATTCAGTTCATTCGGCTGTTGATTTTGTGCCATCTATGTAATCCATTCACGGATGTAGCAAGAGATGGATAAGGGGCATAAACTCTGTCCTCCATGTGATGATAATGATGCAGACAGTTAGCAGTCACTGTGAGGGGATAGTGCATTACAAAGGCTATGGTTACGTTTTTCTTTCTTTTTTCAATAAAAACTCCTGGTTCAAATCCAAATGATTGGTCAGATAGCACCATAAGGGAAGATTCTGTATGTCAAAATGTATGTCCAATGCCAGCGTTCAGTGCCAACACAGGAAGTAGTGTGCATACAGAGTGCTTTCTTAGCATCGTGCATACAGGGTGTGGCCGGATTAACCCTCCGTGCCCCCAAATCTTTTCCTAACAGTCATCATCTGTCACCTCAAACCACCTGTACAACATTTTGACACCTCAACTCTTCACTGCAGCATTGGCAGCAGCTTACAGCACAATCTGAGTCTATTCTACTTTTTTGTATCCCTCCATTCAAGCCCTACTTATGCCGTTTGGTGGCTGTGTCGCAGAGTGCAGACTTGGCAGCCAACACAGTACACCATCTTTTTCAAATCACAGACTGAATAATTCATTCAGCAACTGCTTACGTAATCTCAATAAGAAATCCTCCATTCATACAAAAAAAAGCACTTGCTGATGCATGAAGCCGAGCACGCACACACACAAACGGAGGCAAAAAGGACGCCGAGGCTTCCATTCAGCTCAGCGCGATCGTATCTGAATGGCAGCGCGCTAAAGATACCGTCTCCGGTGCTGAGACTGACATCGGCCAAGCCTCCGAATGTGTTACCCTCCCAGATGGACAGGAGTCAGCAGGAGGTGGAGAGAGTGTGTGTGTGTGTGTGTGTGCGTGTGTGTGTGCGTGCACGTGTGTGTGTGTGTGTGCACGTGTGTCTGTGCTGAGTGCTCCATTATACAGTGTTTCTAACCTGTTTCCATTCATGCCTGACAAGGTGATTTATCCCGCCTGTCAGTGACAGCACTTCAGGCACGTGCCGGCTCAGCCTCCAGTGCCTCCTCCTGCTCTTTGATCCCCCCCTTTCAGAAAACGACTCGCATCCTGCAACATCCCCAGCCTGCCTGCTTTTCACACGTCTCATTGCATCTCCTCCACAAACACTCTGCATGGGTGTGGCAACGCCGACAAAGAGACCGTGTCCTCGTTGTTTTGGGAGTTTTTCAAGGCCTTTTCAGGCTGACAGCAACATTGTTTTAGACTAAATTTTGTTCAAACTGCACTTTGTTTATATTAATAATAGATCAAATATCTAGATATATTAGCAAAGGGGTCACTGGTAGTGAACAAAGAGAATTATCCTGCAGCTCTGCAGGTTCCTTCAGCTTTCAGAGCGTTTGGTTGTCACTCAGCTCCATATTTTGGTTTCGTGGCCCCATAATGCAAAGTTTTTTTAAGATGTCTTTGTTCTGCCAATTAAACATTAACCAAGACAACTTAATTAATAAAATGTTACGAAAGTGAGCGACTTGCTGGAAAGTGGAGCATCTAGCAGGAAAACAACCACGTGTTTCTCTCCATAGTTGCTGGAATTGAACACAGAGCTAAAATGAGAATAAAAATTTGACTGCCATTTTCCAGAAACAGGAGTTCAAATAAATGCTTATAAACATGAAATCTCTCTGCTGTTTCAAACTGTTTTGTTCAGTGTAGATCAAAAATTCAGTCTGATGCTGGTTTCAGTGCAAAATTAGACTTTTGCATGACCTTTTTATAAGATTAATAGATAATATCTGTCGCTCTGTTTTCGGCGAAGTTATCGAGTCATGATCATTTATTTGACTTTTGGAGTCTTTCATCAAGCTTTTACCAGGCGGTGACATACTGAGCATCACGGCGGAGCTGATAATGGGGCTGTCAATCACCAGTCAGGGGAGCTCCACTGCTACAAGCTACTGAGTCTCTCAGAGACAGCGGTGACTCAGTTCAGTTCGGTTTGAAGGTTTGGTTAAAGCTTCACTTCACTGTTTCACCTGTAGCAGCTCTTTGCACCAAATGGCCAAAAATCAGTTCATTGAAGTTTAAATGTTTTACGTTGGACATGAAGCGAGCTTGTGAATACATGAATATATTCAACCACATGTAGCAGTAACATGACAGAAGGGACACTTTTAAGTGTGCTAATGCTGCAGTGTGAGGAGATGATTGGCAGGCCGTGGTTGAGATTCACAAGAGATGACATTAATTCTATTAATTCAGTCATTCAGTATTCAGGTAAAGAAATCAAGATGGGGGATAAACGCCTGGAGGGGAACATTTCGTATTGTTTTTAATTCGATGGTATCGCCCATGAGAGAATTCTTCTTATTGCCGGATGTGAAAGGAAAGCAAGAATCAAAAGAAAGAAACGTGGATACAGCAGTAGAACTGAACTTATTACCCCCCTTGACTTGGTTTCTGTATCAAACAGGCGAAAAAACTGTGAAGAAATTCACAGTAGTATTCATTTCAGTAGTAAAAGTCATTGCTCATCTCAGTCCTCAGCATGTCGTGTTCTGCACAGGTAACCATTTCACTTTGCTCTCTGGATCAAATGTGAAAGGTTGTGCAGAATATTTTAATCTTCGTTTCCCTGCTTTCATCCCTCACCAAGCTCAAGACTCTCATACCATTTATCACTCGGAAATGCTGAGTGTTCACTCTGCGGCGCTAGCGCAGGACAAAAGCAGGATAAATGAAGGAAGTGGGACCTCTTCAAAAGCTGCCTTCCCAAAACGTCCCTCCTGCTTCGGGTGCAGAGGAGATCTGAACTTCAGTCGAGTCGTTTCAACACGCAGACGAGAAAAAACTGAAATAAAACTCAAAAGAGGAGCTGGAAGAGTGTCTCTGCCAGCTTCTCCATTAAAACAAATATGTCATATTTCATGTTGGAGTGCAGAACAATTAGCTAATTTGTGCTGACAAGTGGCTCGGAGCTGCAGTCTGCCCAGTGTTTTCACACAGAGTCGTTCCCTTTGATACACACATGCCAAAGACTTCTGCAGAGGGAGCTTATGATCTTATTGACACACACACAGACCTCCACAGTCAGTATATCTTTTTCTGTCTTTGATACACACTGTACGTGCAAGCTTTCATCCACACACACACACACACACACACACACACACACAGAGGGCAGCCATGCAGCACCAGTCCGGAGTGCATTTTAATGATGTGGAGGAAACTCTGCTGTTTGCTGTGGGCTCCTGTGTTGTGGTTTTAGTCGTCACCACCTCCACACCGCTGATTAAAGCCACAGCAGCTGCTTCTCTGTGTGGAAGGGATTAGACCAGGAGTGAGAACTTACAGCCGCGGGATACACACAGGATATGCAAAACTAAATATGTAAAGGAATATCCTCCACATATTTGATTGAACTCCTTCATTACACTGGAAGAAAGTCGTGAACATTAAATAGTTTTCTGGCCTTTATGGAATCCAACTTCATAATACAATGAGGAATAATTTATCTGGTTTACAGTTTGTGGCGTTGCCTCAGCGGCTTTATCAGCACTTCTGCAGGGAAAATGCTGTTTGACTGGACATGAGTGTGTCAGTTTGAAGGCTGTATTTTCCTGTGTTTGGTGTTACAGAAAGCTTTGCTCAGGAATCACAGCCTCCTCTTTCTGTTTTATGCTGTAAACCAGTTCAACAGATTTCCTTCATATCCACAGTGGTAACAGTTGCGGCACAGATGCCCAGCAGGCTGACAAGTTTCAAGGTTTGTTTGCAGGAATTTTCCATCCTACTGAGCACAGAGTGTCCACACAAGCTGAGGATATTTGCTAAATCTGGTGTTCTGGCAGTAACTCAGATTAAAAAGATTGACAGATTAACCTCAACATGAATCTGAGCATTGTGCCATTTGTTCTCGATCTACTCTGGTTTGAGTTGAGTGTACGTCACCAGTGTGTCCAAATGCAGCCAATTTTAGTCTGAAAAGACGTCACTTATGGTCTCGATTGCATTAAATTGAGGCTCACCTTGTCAAAACGGATCTTTCTGTGTTAAGAATGGATCATTAAATCCTCACTGTATTCTTTTCCTCCAGGACCCTGTTTCCATCTTTTTGTCCTCAAACAACACCAAATTATTTTATTTTATCTATTCCAACTAATCTGTTCAACATCTTTTCAATGACATTTTGCTTGATGTTTCCAGAAATTAGCCCCTTCCCTTTCAAGTTGAACTAGAACACCCATCCAAGGCAGAGCCAAAGCAAACTGATAGCTGCGCTTGAAGCGTTTGGAGTACATGCATGGCTTTGGTCTCTTTTGAAATGAAACATGCTAAAGTTACATCCACAGCAGTCAGAATCACTTTATGTGAAGGTTTTTATTTCGGCCTGAATATTTTTTTTGCAGATAGATGACTGTATCTGGGCCTTATTAGCTGGATTACACAATGGGACCACAGCATGAAGCCTTACACGAGTCCAAGTTCAATAAAAACTCATAACAATACTGCAGAAAATTAATATTTTACATGTTTTTCTAATGGTATGTCTAGGCATTCTCTAAAAAACGGCTATTTCCTGTATTTATCTATAGAAACATCTCGTGCAATCTATGTTTAGGCAAACTATATTTATATTTGGGGTATCAATACTTATATTTAGGCTATATATCTTTATATTGATCCATTTACTATATTTGGAAAGCCTGTGTAAAACCCTATTCGCAATGAATTCCTTGATTTAGCTGTGCATTACCCACCGAAGCAGCACATCCTTGTGTTCAGAATTTCGTCTTGGGTCTCATGATTATGTGACGTTAACATAACGAACAGCTGCTTTTAGCCAGCGTTCTTCCCTCCGTCCTCATCGAGCCCTCATGAACTCACAAGGTGAAACTTTCTCACGCTTTGCACAGCGTTTCCGTTGCGTGTGTGTGTGTGTGTGTGTGTGTGTGTGTGTGTGTGTGTGTGTGTGTGTGTGTGTGTGTGTGTGTGTGTGTGTGTGTGTGTGTGGTTGTGTTGTTGGCAGAAGCGAGCCCCGTGCTTCTTCTCATTTTTGAACCTCTGAGGAAATAAGAAAATGAGCATGCTGATTTTCTTCCTGATGATTATCAGGTAGATGTGACAGACATGTTCACTCCAGCTGTGAAAACCCAAATCTTATCTATAGCATGCAGAGAGACCAGAAAGACGCTAAAATTAGATGTGCAGAATGGTAATGAGCGCCGTGGCGAAGATAAGAATGTGGCATTCAGCCGCTCGGAAAACGCCCCGCTGATTCCTCAGGACAGTACGTTTAGCAGCGTTTACTGAAATCTGCTTCATTTGTCAGTTCGTATCAGTGTTAATTCTCAACATTTTCCTGCAGCAGTATCCCCAAGTCGAGTCCCTCCACGTTCCCCGTGATTGTGATGCTGTTTACGAGCCTGTGCAGTGAAGAGAGAGAGCTGTGAAAGCAGGTGTAGTGTTTCTTCTGGACATCCTGTTCAGGAAAAGGATGCCTGCTCTTTTATTACATGTCCTGTGATGAAACTGTAGACAGGCACCACAGTTTATTTAAGACCGGCCCACCTGATCACATGACACTGCCGGCTGTATCAATTGTTCAGCTGCTGAAGTGATGACTGAGATGTTTTAACACTTCCTGCTTGTAGTTGTCCAGAGGCTTTTGGACGAAACATGGAGATGTCAATGGAAAAAGTCAATAGATTGAACATCACTCTTGGTTTGAGTCCAGCACGGAAAAACAGCAACACCATGGCATAAAGCTGACATCAATCTGTAGGCACATTATTACTGACATACATTGTCCACTGGTGTGTGATGGATGATGACCTCACAGCGTTAAACAGGGTGTGTTAGCATCCGTTTACTCCAACTACTGAACCGCACAACAGTTCTGACGTTTGTGCATTGACCGAGGTTTGAAGGTCTGAATCCACAGAGCCGGTTTGACCTCACTCTCAGTGTGTGTGTGTGTGTGTGTGTGTGTGTGTGTGTGTGTGTGTGTGTGTGTGTGTGTGTGTGGATCAAAAGCAATCAGCGCTGTGCTCAGTCAAACTTATGTGAAGAGAAATTCAGACTTTCTGATTTGGAGTGATTCCAAAACACTGAGTAAAACGTCCCTTGTTTATATCAAAGGTCTCGAGAGTAAAACAGTAATTTGTGTTGGAGTTTTGTTTTCGTGCCCTTTGCCTGAAAGCACTTTGCCACAGTACGTGTCAGTTTTTCAAAGTGACAAATCTGGAAGGCAAATTTGATCTTTTCTGTTCTTGAAATAGCTGCCTGGTTATTGACCTGAAATTAAGACTCACTTTCCAAATCTATTTAACATTTCCTGCAGGGAGGCGCAGTGAGCAGACTGCCGTCCTTCACCTGGAGGACCGTCTTATTATGATCTGCTAAAGTGTCCTTGAGCAAGACGCTGAGCTCTGGAGTCTCGCGTAGGCTTCTGACACTTCTGATCAGCCGTCTTACAAAAGCACAGATGTGAGCTGCTAACGCTGCTGAAGTTGACAGTTTGTTTGAATTTACGTGGAGCGGACGGGTTTCCTGCCTCAGCAGCCTCACATGAGCGTTCAGTGTTATATTCACTGTTGGAAACAGAAGCAAATGTGAAAAATTTAAGACAAGACAGCTAAAGGTTGTCACTGCACAGCCCCAGTATTTCTAGGAGTTACATAACTTTTGGGTGATTTTGCAGAACACAGTCTCACAGTGTGGTGAGTGGGTTGTGTTGTGTCATATAAAGTGATTTGCCAAATTTTGTCAGATATGTTTTACTAACATAGTCCAGATGAGCAGCATGTGAAAGCCACGTTTGATGCCACGTAAAAATTTGTTCCAGCAGCAGGCAGAAATCATGTGTTTTCATGCATCTCACATTTTTATTTGGCTTGAATTTATGGTAAGAAAAACAGTTTATGCAAATATAGTCATTCATTTGATTATTTTCTGTAAGTCATTCGTGAATTAATTGATTCCAAAAGCTCATTAGAAAGTCCATTAGAGGGATCAGAGCAGACCAAATAACAGTACGGAACAATGATGGAGACGGCAAAACATAAACTAACACTGGAGACTGGAGACTTACCCTTAACCCTTAACTTAAACCTAACCTTAACCCAAGTCTTCACCCTAACGGTTAATGATTTACATTGTGGGGACTTGCGTTTTGTCCCTACAATGTGACCATGTAAACAGATTTATGTCCCCACAACTTGAGTAACACACGTCCACACATATTGAGACAAGCACACCTTTGTCCCAAAACGAAAAAAAAAACCACCTCAGACATTATGTTTGTGCCACTGTGTCTCTTAAACAGATGAAAAACGGCGTCTTTGTTGATCTCGGCTCATTAATGATCAAACATGGCAGCTCTAAACGAAGACGCTGTGCTTCATCTCACCAGTTCACCGCTCTGGACTGTGTTTTCCTCACGACACAAAGGGAAGCTTTCAGCCAGTACAGTGGCATTTTCGTCTGGCGTGCGCACTCCAGGTTTGTTTCCCACCAGCGTCTGTTTGGTGTTGTGGTGACTCGCTGTCAGCTCGGCTGTGGCCGAGTGGGAGGGGAGCTGCAGGGGGGGGGGGGTGTCGGGGGGGATCAAGCTGTGCAGAGCAGCTCTGCTGTCACGCTGGTCCTGACTGGATTTTTTTCATGCCTGTACCAAGTGATGCTCATGTAAGCAGACCCTATTGTAAACCTTAAAATTTTGAAGGACAAAATATGTGGAGCTCTGGAGCTTCTTCTGCTGTGTCAACTGGCCTCCTAAGATCATTTAAGGAGCTGTACTGTGCATTCACTCTGTATCTACTGTGCATTCACTCTGTATCTACTGTGCATTCACTCTGTATCTACTGTGCATTCACTCTGTATCTACTGTCAGTCAACCTGCGTCTCTGACACGTGATGATCAGAGAGGCTTTAGTGTTGAATCAGCTCTGAACTTTCTCTCCGTCTCTAACTTGGGAATAGAAAGGAGAGAAGCTGCAGCTGGTGTGAGACGTTTTGTCGATGCATTTTGCTGATGAGTGTGTTTTTGTTCTTCCTTGTAACAACTGGCCAGATGTTGGCTTTGTGATATCCTGTCCCCATATTTTTCAGCTTGAGGCAGAAAATGCCTCAGTGATCTCAAACACCGCACAGGGTTTGGGATTAAAGTGTGAGGATTTGAACTGCTTATTATTACCAAAAGTCTGACAGAAAGGACAGATGTGCAGAAGAAGGCATTTGTATTTATCTTTGTGAGGGACAGTGTTCATGAGTCAGCTTTGAAATATAAATACGCCAAAGTCAGCCTGAAACTTACACGTTTTAATCAGCGGCACCTTTTTAGAAATGTTAAAATGACCTCACCTGAAAAAATCAAGAAGACCAACAGAGTACAAAATGTTCAGAGCAAAAAACAGCAGATGTGTTATTGACTTATTCTCTCATCACATCTATTCTAAATTAAAATGTCCTCCTAATGACAGACCATATTTTCTGCAGACAAAGTCCTTGTACTACCAAAATTGTGTGAAGACAGAAGCATTTTTTATATTGAAAATTGTCTGTTTTTAATTGAATAAGACGTTAATAAATATGGATAAAAGCAGTGGTGTTCACAGTGGTATTGACAGTTTCTAAATAAAACCCAGTCCCACCCACAGCAGCAGAGACACTGCAGCAAAAACCTCCTTCAGTGACTGATGGTGTTTGTAGTGGTTGAATAAGATGCGAGGGAGGCTTTCTGCTTTTACATATTCATTAATGCAATTTGGCACAACGCTGCAGATTAGTTAACTTCTTAAGAGAAGTCAAATCAATTAACATGCGAATGTGCATTTAATCTAACAGCATTAACAGCAGCAAAGAAACAACACAACGCAGCACACACTGATTCTTCCTCTGTCACACACACTCCTGTCCAGACGTCGTCTCCTGTCCAGGTGTGCCAGGTGAAAACCTTCGACTTACATTTCACCGGCTACACGAATTCCTTTTGTCAGCACACTGCAGCTTCTTCACTGGCCGCCCTTTAACAAAGAAAACAAGTAACCAAGCAACAGAGAGGAAACGGCTAATCAGCTGCAGAGGGAGAAACACACCATGTGAAGCCGACTGGCATCAGACTGTGTTAAACTTGGCATAGTTATACATGTAAACTATAGATTATTTCACACGTCGGGCATATTAGCAGCGCTGTTTGAGAAACTGTGTGAGCCTTATGATAAAATGACAGCCAATCAAAGGTGGTTTGATTACTGGAGTGCAGCCACAGGACTGTCAGAGAGACAATCACAGCTCAGATATGAAAGAAGATCCTCATTCAGGCACAGTGATACAACTTCGTGGTGTGTGTGTGTGTGTGTGTGTGTGTGTGAGCTGGAAGGTGTGTGTGTGCACGTGTGTGAATGTTAATTTGTCCCATTAACACAGTAAATTTCACACTTGAGCAGAGCCAGCAGGTGAGGAGGGGCAGCTGGAGTGAATCAGGCACAAACAAAGCCGCTGTCTGCATGAAATGAAACGTAGCTATAAATCTGAATTATGCTTAACGAGGAGAAGAGATGAGGAGGAAACTTTTATGTGGTTGATCCAAAACACTCCAACTTAGTGTGCTTGATTTATTTGTCCGGAAGCTAACTTGGTCTGTTCCAGTGTTAATGGTCAGTTCACTCAGATCATAAGACACCTCTGCTTTGAGATGTTTGTCTGTGATGTGTCTGCTGCTACCTCTAAATCTAAACTGATCTGATTTAAGTTGAATTTTTTTACTGTAACAGTTGTTTCCTCAGCATTTAATGGCTATATTTCAATGTGAAGAAGCTCCTGACTGCCAATCACCAGATCAGTGCTTTGAACTTCATGTATCTCAGTGTAAGAACTTCATCTGTGTTGTGCAGAGGGGGAAGTGAAGCACTGCAATGTGGCTGCTTTTTTTACCTGCAGAGCACAAAGTGAGTGAGTTAAAATAGTTCAGGAAGTCTAAACTGTGGTGCAAGGCTCAGACTTTTTGGCCGTATAATTGAATCCAAACCACAAATCTTAGAAACCTGTCTGACACAGGTTCATTAGAAGCTGAACAGAGGTAGATGTTTTGCATTATGTTGTACAGATTTCATTTTCACCCCCTGCAGCTTCTCCATCAGAGGAAGGAGAAGTTCACACTCTGGCTGCGTGGCTCAGCAGCAGGGATGTGTGGGCTCTGCAGGTGGTGTAGCAGCTTACATTGATTACTGTGGCAGCTGCAGAGTGCTGCGAGTAGATGTGTCACGTCTCTGAGGCGTCCTGTGTGCAGCTCCCCAAAAACTCAGCTATTCCCCAGAACTGTAACTTTACAAGTGCTGTTTGTTAGCAACATGAAACAATGCTGACGAGCAGCCAGGCCTCCATCACAGCAGCACACGTAAGAACATCCTGTTATTTCACCTTATCACAAGGTCATCACATCTGACGGACAGTCGTATGATTCAATCACTAAGCTTGGTTTAAAGACTGGAATGAGGGGCAACATCTCACCTGGTTTGTCCAAAATCCAAAAACACATCTCCTGACACCTTTTTAGATCACTATTTACTCACAGGTGCTACCAGTAAAACTGTGCTTTGTAAGCTGTTGCTAAATGCTAACATCAGAATGCTAACATTTCAATGTGCTCACAGGTGCCATGCTTACACACTGATTTTTAACTTTTACTAGCTTAGCTTGTTAGCATCAGAGTTTAGTTTGCATTCAGGTGCATGTTGTGCAGTTTTGGGGTCAGTTGCACGGAATTCTTTGGAGGCCAGTAAAAAGGATTCTAGGAAAATAAATAAATAATTCCCCTCAGAAAGACACCACATCCTCACTGACAGCAGCGGCTCAATAACCAGCAGCAGGGAAGGCGCTGAAAAAACAGAGAAACTCAACTTTATTTTTCCTCCTGTGGAAAAATAAAATTGATGATCAGGTTTCTGGACGAGGTTCAAAGGACATTAATAGCCAATTTGGACGGGAGACGAGCCATTTGGAGAAAGGAGCATTTTCACATTCGTTTGACCCTGATTCTTACCTAAAGTGAAGTTTGAAGCTGTCTCAGCTCAGCAAATGTAACAGCGCAGGATGATGGATTAATGTGGGTCACTCATACCAAGGTGAGATTTGGACAAAGTCTGCAGACGCCGCTGCACCTCTTCTTCTTTCCATCATGTCTCTGTTTGTCCATACGTGCCTTTTTTCCCCCGCTGTCTGTTTCACTCAGATTGTGGCCGTCTGTTTCTTTTTTTGGTTTCTTTCTCTTTGCTCTCTGTCTGCTCCTCTTCCATTTCTGTCTCTCCTTACTAACCTTCTCAGTGTCTCCGACTCTTGGACATGCACTTACGTTTCTGAGCTCACTGAATCCAGTATGGGAATCCCTTTAGCTATATATGCACTCAGTGCTGCGCTCATGCCAGATCTTAAGAGTTTTAGCGGACATCAAACCTCAGGCAGGAAACTCCACTCTAACACATGGCAATCTCTCAAAGTCCCAAAATATACCCAGAGAGATCAACATAAAACACACTTCAATTGCTGCTGTGTGTTTGATATTACACTCCGGATACTGCTGCATTATATAGGAATCAGGTCATTGAGCAGCTTCAAATCCTGGATCTTGTTGGATTTTGGCAGTCTGAGCCTGTTAGCACATGCCTTTGAGTTTAACCAGAGTTTACTGAGAGGTAGATTTACATAGATTTATATTGTTTGTCAAAACTTTGCTAGAGAAGGACTGAAATTGTTCTAATTAAGCCTGTCAGTCAGTAGTGAGCTGTAGCTGCAGATTAATCACAGTCTTTCAGCTCAGCTCCACCTACCAGACAATTTAAAGAAATGTTGAAAAGTTGAGTGATGGAAGAAATGGGCGGGATGTTGTCTCTCTGTTTGATGCCAGATGTCCACATTGGGTGGTTTCGACATGACGCTTTGACAGCATCTCTGCTGTTAATATCTGTAGATGCTTTATGCTAAAAAGATAATTGTGATGTCTTTGTTAAAATGCTCAGATTTTATAAACCAGCATGACACCGTGAAGCTGAAGTAAAGAGAAGAGCCTTTAATTGCATGTTTGCAAAAGCGCGATGATCGAAACCCTCCATGCAGAAAAAAGTAGTGTAACACAGGCATGAAGTGCAGTGGGTCACTGCTGCTGCTTCCCCTGCTCTCCAATTACAGAAAGCAAACTGTTTCAGGGTTTTTTCCACACTTTGTCAACATAGATGAGAAGTCGACGACATGCGCGACATTCACAGAGGAATGACTTTCTGCAGTATTTTCATTAATCAGGTGTTGTAAATAAACGCTGAGAGGTTGGTTGAGAGCCACTGAAACACGAGAGCTGTAGAGCTGAGTTGTGTTATTCTGCTGTCTAATTGCTTGTAGCACCAATACAGGACCTTTATTTTCAGCCAATCAGAGTAACAAGTGCGACTCTTTTGACGAGTATCTCTGTCACCTCAGCGTCACTGAGAACAGCTCAACAGTCAGCATGCAGTAGGATTTGTCAGTGTTCGTGCTGCGTGATGCTGATCAGCAGGCCGGTCGGAGCATCTCTCTGCTGGTGTGACGGGGACCAAACAGAAGCACAGCCACTTACACTTGGTCTAAACATGTTGCCAGGCAACCCAAACTGGTGTTTGACTGCTGCCGTCACCAGTTTAAATTCCCCGAGGAGCCTTCAGAGGATGAATGTGCCACTTTATTAAAACCAGACTATTTCCTGTCAGCCTGTCAGTGTGTAAATGACGCCGCGTGCCCTCTGACTCAAGCTCTCTAACTGGGATTGTTTGATGGTTTTGAACATAAAAATTTGGACAGTTTGTCTTTGAGCTTCAGCCTAATGTGAGAAATTTACCTTATATGAGTCAAGATTCACAAGAAGTGAATCAGTTGTGTGTTGATGTAATGACAATACTGCAGCTATATTTGCAGTATATTTGTGAGGACCCACAGTTCATGGACACCCAAGCATAATGGGTTGTTTTTATTTATTTCTTTGCACAGTAAAAACAAAAAAGAAGCACTGGTGAGAAAACCCTGGAGTCAGACACGAAAGTCCTATAATCCACAAAAATAATCAAACAAGCCAGAACAAGATTGAAAGCAAAACATGAAGTTTGTTGTAACTTCCTGAAACTTGTAGTTTCATGGATGTAATTCATATTTTATTTCTTCAGCGGTGAATTTGGCAAAGCGTGAACAGAGAGCACGTGTGGAAGCTGACCGTTCTCACTCATGAGGTGATGTCAGTTGGTTTGAAACGGAGCAGCATGGCGACATGATCCTTCCTCAACCTCATGGACGAAAAAATCAGACGATTCGGAGAAATGATGGAACGGTTTCCACGTCAAGAGACGTCAGTCACGTCTTTAGAGTTGGCAGTTGTGGAGTAATTTAGCCCCACCTGTGAAGCATGTCTGTGTGTAAGGGGGCTGTGGGTGGAGGTGAGGATGTGGTGGGTCACATGTGTTAAAGCTGTCTCCGTACCCTCCTCGGGCAGACCTGACCCCAGGTGCAACCCATTTCCAGAATTCCCCTGTTGCATCAGGATGAGGCCAGTAAGCGATTGATAATTGGAGGGGAAATGGATGTGCTACCAGAGAAGCTGATGTAAAGTAATTGGATGAAACTGAGCTCATACTCCGTGGCCTGTCACATGTCTCTTCGACCTCAGGATGTGTGTGTGTGTGTGTGTGTGTGTGTGGGAAGCTGCCAGAATCATGCCTTTCGCCTCTGGGAAATTGTTATGAAGACAATTAGCCTCAAACGAGTGGCCGCGCTTCTTCTTCCTCATCAACACGAACGCTCGTCTGCTGCCTCACGCTGTTCTGTCACTAATTCCAGTTTAAATCACCCAGTGAATCAGTCAGTGGATCTGGGTGAAGGAGAAATCAGCCGCCTGCTTCCTTCACTTCGGACTCAATTCAGAACGGTGACTCACTCGTGTTTGTTTTCGCCTGATGTCTGTGGAATCGCAGATGGATGCAGGGTGGAGATGAAGAGCCTCATTACTTCTTAAGTTTTTAAAGGTGCATTAAAAAAATCTGTGACCTTTCCTGACCTCTTTGATCGACCAGTATTTATAGAAGCCACAGTTTGAGGCCCAGCCGGTGCAGCGTGCCAATTACAGGTTTACAGAAGTATGCAGGTTCATTAGAAATCAGTCAATTAGATACGAGTATATCCAGCTGGGGTGCATGATAAGGATTTAATGCATCACCACGTTAGATTTTTATCTTTTCAGCTTCAAACCAAGGCTTACTGAAACTGAGATCTGGCCTTGAGCTGTGTGATCGTAGTCGTTCATGATCATTACATTAATCACATTTTGGCTTCTACACTCATTCACTTTGACCTTTAGAACCTTTTTGATCCACAGAACAGAACACATACCAACATATTTGCAATGCTGATTATTTTTTAAATTATCTTTTTGTCACCTCTGTGCAGCCTTGGATGACTTTTGATGCTATCACATATAAAATGAACAGAGGTCGTATCTTTTTAATAAGAAGTATTAGAATATTGACACTTTTGACAAGTTAAGTATTCAGTTTTTAGCGCACAATTAGAGCAAGTCAAAAGCAATGAAGGCAATTTTCTGTTCATTTAGATCGTCAAGTGCAATAAAACTTTTATGCTATAAGTGAATAACTGTGATTGCAGTGTGATCTCAGCACTGAGCTCCACTTCAGCCCTGCATTGGTTTCTCTCTGCAAAGTGAAAAGACATTGTAAACCAATGAAAGTAGGGGATGAGCAAGGAAAGGGTGGGTTTGTGCTGGTCTCACACATTTAAAGGAATCATTTTAAACTGGGGTCTTATTCTTATATTTGGAGCCATTCTGACTTCAGGTCAGTTAGCTGGTTTGTGCTGGACTTCATTCCTGTGCACTTGGCTACAATAGCTGATCCAGGGAGCTGCGTTCTGTGTTAACTTCCAGCCAGAGAGTGTTTGAATGATTTATATGTGAAATGTAAGTTGATTTGGAAAGGCTCAGGAGGCTTGTGCTGCTTCTCTGCTGTGCTTGATCTGCTGCTGTTTGTGTTTCCTGAATCTCTACAAAGGAAGTGGGAGGTTAGCTGATCCAAAGACAGAATAAGACCCAGACTGAAAAGCTCTGCAACGCAACTTTAAGATGATTTTTCAATTACAAACTTGTTCTGAGCTAACAGCAAATCGTCTCCAAATACGAAGTTTTATTGGTCAGCGGTGACGTCGACATCCTGGTCTAACGACACAAACTGACTTTTATGACCAGGCAGATTGACCCTGGACTCAGAGGTCCTGTCTGTTCTGAACCCTCTCTGTGTATTTAGTGTCAGGACGATTTGTGGACACTTACTGCCCTTCCCTGCCTCAGCTATTGGTCACACATCACCAGCTGTCCCGTTCAGGAGACGGGCTCACTGCATCACGTTCAGGCAGCCCTCTCAGGAGTGCAGATGAGTTTCTCCGGCCTGAAATGAGCTCCGCCACGCCTGGTCCATCGGTACATCACACTGCTGGGAGACAGGAAGTCCTCACTTTGTCAGCAGACTGGAAAATAAGATCTTCTGAACTCATTAAACTAAAGCTTTTGTGAAAATCACTTACTTACATGAAGTGGTGTGGGATCATGGGAATTGTCTTCATTGTTAAATAACATCATTGAAATGAAAAATAAATCTGATGTGACTCAATTTTTCACAGATGAATTAATTTCTTCAAGTTTTATTCATGTTGCGTTTAGTCACGTTCATTGACGTCATTCCTCTCTCAGGTGTCGTCTTAATCACCATCACCTCGAATAAAATCACAGATGTCTCTGGATTTGAACATGGTTGGAGACATTTCGTTTTTTGACATTTTTATGCAGAAATGTTCCATATTGTGCGTCTAAACTGGACAGTGGAAACAGCAGAAACCTCTCCGAACAGTTTTTATGCCTGTCCAGTCTCAAAGCATGAATCAAAATTCAGCGCAGCTCTCAAGTCGCACATTCATCTGAGTTACAGGGAGCAGCTGATGCTGATGTGTCAGCGAAGGGGAGCTCCTGTCAGTCATGTGTCAGCTGGTCAAACGTTTGTCAGATCACCTGAATCGTAGCTCTGATGTATCTGCGCTGACAGCGTCCTGACTCAGAGACCTCGTCCTGCATATTCCTGGAACAAAACGGGCGATGTCAAGTTTGTAGGGCCAGAAGTGAAAAGCAGCCGATTGGAAATGCAAGTTTGAGACCCTGAAAAACGACATTAGTAAGCTGCGCGTGTCCACGGCCGGACGTGGACACGTCAGGAAACTTTTTCTATTACTGCTGCTGTTTATGAAACAGTTTGCATTTCACGGCAGAATTTTGATGCTCCGCTTTCTGAGAGTGGAAAAGTGGCCTTGTCTGACTGCAGACTTTACATTCAGAGGCGGGATGAATCTTCTGCATCTCCCTCAGACGCTTTTCTCTGCTGGAGCCCGAATTTGTGATTTAGACTAAGAAGATGTGAATTTTTCATACAAATCCGTGCCTGGCTTTAAAAAAAAAATGTCTGGAAAACGAGCTGTTGTTATTATGCTGATGAGCGTTTCGGGGTAGAAACATCGCGGAGAGACGGCGGCTGTGGCTGATGTGTCAGAGAGGATGAGGAAGAGGTGGCGTCATCACTGAAGAGGCGACATCAAGCCAAAGCAGACAGAGTGAATGGGTTTTGATTGATATACAAATGAGTCTTTGTGTACGCGTGTTTGTGTGAGTTTGACGAGTCTGAATGAATCACATGAAACTCTGTGCTCTGTGTGTGTGTGCGCGCGCGCGCGTGTGCGTGACGGAATGATTGCAGTTGTGTGCTGTTGATGATAATGATGGCTTCTCTTGTGTGTGCTGCATCTCGTGCAGGTGGTGTTTTCCTCTTTTTAAGAGATCTCAGCCGAATCTGTCAAATTCAGTCTAATTTTCGTCTTTGTGTGAATTTCGTCTCTTTTTTTTGTCGCGTGCACGGTTCCATCAACTGCAGCATTTGCTCAGATTACAGCATTACATGTGCACGAGCAGCCTCAACTCTGTTCCGGAAAGTGAACATGAGCGTTTATGATTGGGAAGTTACCAAAAACTCATGGCTGGAACGGATCTTTGGCGCGTCGAGCCGCGCTGCGTTTCAAACTTATTCTCAGCTTTTGAGTTTAAAAGGTCTGAGACGACTGGGCGACTTCTTCATGGGTTTAAACAACGAGCTTAGTAAAGTTATGAGCTGCAGGAAATCTGAGGGAGTTGCACAAACTTGACATTTACAATCACAAGGATGGGTGCGCAGAGCAAGCTTTAATAAGCTTCAATTAGCTGTGTAAACAATCGGATGAGCTTTGCTCGTTTAAAACCTCATAACAACCAAAAATATCCTGTTAATGCATCCTGGTAAATGTCAGGTCTCCTCTTCACGTCTCTGTGTTTCATTTTGTCGCACCGTTAGCTTTGTGACTGAATATTGATTAGTTCGACCCGTCGAAGCAGAGGCCTTTGGAAACATGCAGTACAAATAAACTTGACTCTCAAATGTTGCCTTGTGATTGATCATTGATTAGTGGTATACTTTTTTTAAATAGAAAATCCAGTCTATCACAGCTTGTAGTCACTAAGTAATCCTGTAGCTGAGACCTGAGAACATGGTGACACACCAAATGATGGGCGGTCAGTCAAACCTCCTTATCCGGTTGTAAATCTGAAAGTGAGTCCATATGAAATGTTATAATCACCTCTGTCACCAGAATGTTGTTGATGCACAATTCTGTAAAACACCAGGATATATTCAACGGAAACATATTTTCACATTAGTGCAGAACAGAAATCGTGTGGTGCACAGTCATAATTATCAGGGTTCAGGGCTGTTTATTTGGCTCATTAGGCAGAAAAACTATGTGTGCATAAGTAAAGCAAGCGCAGCAGATCAAAGCTGAAGAGTGAGTCGGTCTATTAACTGGGATGAATGTTTTAATGGACGACTCCAGAAATCATTTTACTGTTCACCTTCATTTTCTTTTCTCGAGCTCGAGGTTTGTTTACAACCTGCCTCAATGTCTTCTGTTTGTTTCTTGACTTCATTTTAGTTTCTCGAATCAGTGACTTTCTAGGTGAGCACAGTGTTCTCATTACAATTAGAAATGATGTCAAAACGATGAAAATGAGATCCAGGTTGTTCACCAGAATTTCCCCTCTAATTCTTTCCTCATTAGCGCTCTGTGCTGTAGCCGACCGCCATCAGGCCAATAAAAAGCAATAGAGTCAGTTCTCCTCTTCCTCACCAGACCAAGCGTCGCCTACAATGTTCATCACACTTCAAGTTATGAAAGCAGCAACCGGGTTTAAATTACAGTCGCTGGAACCGTCACGAACACTTCAAGCTGTTTGACGGCTGAACCAGATGTGCCTCCCACCTTTCAGCTGCTTCGCTCTCGCTCTATTTTGCGCTGTAAAACCTCTCTTTCCGAGGTGAGGTAAAGATAACAGAGCCTAATTGGAACAAAACTCCGGTCTGACCCTTCAGCTCAGAGCAGAAACAGAAACCTGTCGTTCAGAGGCGAACCTCAGCTGCAGCCGCAGTCTTTTGCTTAAAGAGCTCTCGTCACAGCAAAGAAAATAATCTTCTGGGGCTGGAAAAACAGGACTCAGGTAGGAGGACAAATCATGGATAAACCGTTTAGAGGTGGGCACCTTCACCACGTCAAGACTTGATTGGCAATTTTATATATCTACACAGACATCTATAAATGATGCTTGATTTATTGATCCTGGAGCTGGAAGGAACGCTTCATTGTGAGTTTATTTTAAAAGATTACGGACCGGTGTTAGGCTGAACGGTTTCCATGCTGGTGTCCTCTGACGGTTTATTTTTAAGTCCTGGTCAGAACAAAAGGGAGCAGATTTCCAAACGTTTGAGGTTTTTGATGGATACAGATGTGATAAAGGTTTTTCTGAACTTCAGGAGTGACTAAAATATAGAGTTTTTTTTTCTTTGGCCATCTCACTTCATACAAACACTATACAACACTGAGCTGTTCATTGCAGAAGAAATGGAATAAACAGAAGAAGAAATATTAGCTCTTCAGCATGCATGTGGGAGAATGCTCATTTCTGCTCATTCCCACAAAATGAAAAGAATTTCATTATCAAGGCCGCTTACTCGAATGCATTGATTTATTGTCCTTTGTCAGAATTTTCCAGCTGAGTGAACCACCTGCTTTCATAATTTATTTTTACTCCCAAGCTTTCAAGCGTAATTATTCTCTTTTTTTTTTGGCCTCCAGTTTCTCTCTCTTGTGGTTCCAGCCAGCGGGAGACTCTGTCATGACCTAGCCCTCTGTTCCAACACATTTTTCTCTGTTTATGACGCCGAGAAGCGGCATTTTCTACCAGTTTGGATGGCACCCATTGCCTCCGGTGCCAGTCTGCATAATAGCAGGCTTGTCTTTGCCTGCTGAGAGGGAACGCCAGTGTCCAGACAGCTATTGTTTGCAATTAGGGATTCCCACTGATGCCTTCAGCAGCAGCCAACATTTTTTTTTCTTTTTTTTAAAGAGACAATGTAAAGTTGGATGCCTTCCCTGCTGATAAGATGTTTACCCACACGGGGTCTGATGGACGTATCCAACGCCGACATGTTTGGGTGAGCAGGAACAGAGAAAGCAGGCTTGAATGATGGAGTTCAGACAGGATACGATGGGGTGAGATCTGGTCATTTGGGCAGTGGCGATGGGGCAAAATACATATTTTAATGAAAAATTATTGTTTTGTTGCTCTCAATAACTTGATGACTATCGTTACATTTGCAGCCATCGACCAAATCAGACAACACATGATTACTGAAGCTGAAATAATTAACACTGATGGGAATTTCATAAACCTAAAGTATTGTTAAAATATCCATGAGACTCCTGAGTGTCTTGGTGTAAAATAATTCTGGAAACAGCAGCTTCTTCTGCATTTCAACTTCAGTCAAGCCAACCTGAACTAGCACGGTTCCAGACCTCTGAACCACCTCAACCAGTGGGAGCTTTGTGGGCCGGACTGTGGATAGCAGCTTGCTAGCTAGCCAGCCTCATCCATGAATAACAACAGGAGAAAAATCAACACAAAAATGGTCACATGCACACAGCAGCTGCAAGTCAAAGTAAAGAAAACTCTTGAATATTTAATTTCTTCAATCACTGCTCCTTTTCAGTGTCAGCAGAAAGAGACACTGGCAGGAGGGACACATCACAGCATCAGCATCACAGAGTTTCCTGTGTATCATCTGGGATGAACAGCAGGGGCCGTCCTTCTGTTTCTCCCTGTAAATGCCCAGAAAATGACGGCCAACCAATCGCACCCTGTCTGCTCTGTTAAATTCTCCCCTCTTACAGGACGGCTCTTTCCTCTAGGACCTCTCACCCAGAAATAGCCAGTTTCCTGATGCTGTAGTGTCCTCGGATGAATAGGAACTTTCTAGGGCTATAAAGAGAAGGGGAGCACTTAAATCATGTACCAGCACTGGATGCAGCTCATCAGGGTCCTCTGTGCGCTCTACTGCTCGAATGATTGAGCAATCTAGCACTTTTTTCCTCTTTTTGTGTTATTACATTTTTCAGTTTCATCGGCTTGTAGTGGTGCTGTGATGTGCTCTGTTATGTTTGTTCTTATGTCCTGTTTTGTCGGCTTAGGACGAAGTCCACCACAGCCTGCTGACTACATTTAATTGCAGGGGATAAAATAATTAACAGACAAAAAACATTTTTAATTAGAAAATTCCAAAAAGAAAAGAGACAAAAAACATCAAAACTTCAGATTAAAAGTATTGTTTTTACACTCCGGCCTGGTTGCTCTCTCTAGAGTCGGTGGCATGTTTACAGATTCAGATTGCATCAGCTACAGTGGAGTGTTGACGTAAGCTGGAACAACACATTTCTCTCCTGACTTGTGGGGAAAAGTTGTATTTCACAGCCTCAAACTTTGATTTTTATCGAGCAGTAAAGTACACAGAGGGCTGATTTCTCGCGCAAGAAGCTCTCTGCCTGCAGCATCAACTCGTCCAGGACATCTGCGTGGACCACCGAGGCTCCTGACTGCCAGTCATCAGGGCTGAAAAAGACTCCTGCTCTTTAGATCCAATCAGCAGCACTTCAGCAGCTCGTTCGGTCGAGCTACCTGATACGGAGCCCCTCTAAAGGCTGAAGCCACGCTCCAAAATAGCTGTGAAAGCAGTGGTGCAGAGGGTAATCTGCAGCAGTGTGGGTGATTGAGGGGGACTTTTTTTCACTTCTTGACACAGTTGAGGAGATAACTTTCAAAACATTTTCACACTTATTTGGAAAAGATTTCGCCTCACATTTAGAAGAAGCTTCACTCAGACCCTTCGACTCTGTGCCAGGAGTGTGTTTGAGCATTCTGTCTTCATGGGGCAGCGAAGGAAACCAGCTGTCCAGCCACCGATTGGAGCTCTGAAGCTTCTTGTCTGGACGAGGTATTTCCCCGGTCACCCCTCGTCTGTCTCTGAATGCCTAATTGAGGCTGCTGCTCACTGATTGCCCACCAGAGGTTCAGCTTAGCTACAGGTCAAAGGTCACGTGTATCAGATGTCAACTAAATCTGTTTCTCTGTTTTGCTCAGTCTTCTCCTTTTACGTCTGAATTCCACATAAAGTAGGATTTAAGAGCAAAGGACAGTATGCAGGCTTCTCTTCTGGCAGTCTGTAGCGTTGGTACTGCGGCACTTTCCGGGAAGGATGCACTCGACATCCAGCTCTCGGTTGAATATTCTCACTGTAGGTCTCTTTGGACAAGTATATACAGTCAGCTCGGTTTAAATGGACAAGACCGACAATAGGACAATTGTGCCCGCCATGTGTGGGAATGAGCCATTTGTGCAAAGGTGAGGAAGTATGTAGGGTTTGAACTCCCTTTTTCACTCTTCATACTACTTAAGTCAGTTATACAGTGAACAACTGAGCGCACCACCTGCCTGAAAGTGTGGGATGTTATCCCCAGTTGCGTGATTACTGTGTCGTGCCCCTGCCTTGAGTTAGAAAAGATAGGTAACGCTAGGTTAGGTCTAAACTTGACTTCACTAGAAGGTTAGATGAGGCGGGTTGCAGCAGGGTCAAGTCTGTGAATCAGGGAGATCATGGTGGGTAGTGTGAAGGAGAAACATTTTCTTTCTCAATGTGACTGAGCATCACAGCTCAGCAGAGGGCTGCAGCTGCACTGTGCAGCTCCCAGGTAACAGTGTTGCTGCTGAATAGGAGCTTTGAGCCTAATAAATCTTAAAAAAAAAACCTTTTATGTCGGACAGCTGGATGCTGTTCTTAATTGTTCCTTGAGACTTTGGAAGCAGATGCTGGCAGCCTCAGTATCTGAGGCTGACAGACAGCTAGTGATCAGTGAATGTGTGTTTTGAAGCTCAGTGAGAAAGCACTGCTCTCGCTGCTGCGTGCATTGTCAAATCCAAAATGAAGAGAGGCTCCTGCTTTAAAGGGGATTTGTGTGCTGCGTGTCATGCTTGCGGCTGTGTTAAAGGATAGCTGCTACTACAGAAACGTGCACATGAATGTGTCATTCAGGGGAAAGGTCAGACTATGTAACTGACAAAATTCGAGATGAAAGAAGATTAGTTTGGTGTTAGTGAGGCCTTTTTAACTTTCTTTTTGGTGCTGATGCTTCTGTTAAGAACCTGTCAGCGTTCCCATTTGATCTGATTAGCGTGTTGGCACCACTGATCAAAGAACAAGCCTCATTTGCACACTATCACTTCGTCTTTGAACCTCAGATGGTGAGAGTAAAATAATTTGGCAGACAGGGATGGCGCCCAGCTCCCGTCTGCAGCAGTGCATCGTACAGTAACGGCATCTATTAGCATATTACACAACATAAAAGACGCTCATAAATTGCCCCTGTACTTGTGATTTTCTGTAGACTTTCAGGAGAAATACACATGGAAGGAAAATTGAATTTATGCTTGTGTAATTGAGTTGTTCTCACTCCGGTTTCTCCCTCCCCGTCAAGCCCTCTGGTACAAGAGACCACAAACCTCAGGAGGATTACTGTAATGCATTACCAATGTCAAACAAGTCTCAGATTAAACAAGTCATTTTCAGAGGGCTCTTAAACCGCACAACTCACTCCAAGAGCTTTGATTCATAACTCACGCCGGCTCCTTTGCTGTACCTTGAGATGTTTTGTTGAAGCCATGCCAGGTTATACAGAGTATGCAGGAGCGAAAATGCAACATCTGCAGTTTTATGCCATAAAATATGTCATGTTCCCCGATGTGGAGAGTGAATGAGCGCCCTCCACCCGGCTTTATTGGCTTTATTCAGCCTGAATCAGACAGAAAAATGACCTTTTAGCATTTTTCTTTAGACTGGACAAAGAGGTGTCTTATCAAAGGATCCTTGATTTTTTTTCCTTTTTACTGCAAATCTCTCTGGATGGACATTTTGTCAAAATGCCAGCTGAGGAAACTTTAAATTGAATGTTCAGTGTTAAAGATCTTGAGTTTTATGGCACTTACAACAGTGACATAATGACTCAATTTAAGGGCTTTATAATTTAGAGGATAAAGATCAGCAAAAAAATGCTGGCATCAAAATTTTGTTAATGGATTTAACTACAGACTATGTGAACTGTCAGTTTTATTCACCCTCTGGGCTCTGACCACATGACCATACTAACTTCCCCTCTGGGGTAACACACAATGCGATGGATGCACGTGGGTCTTACTACATGAACAGCCGCAGCAGTGGCTGTGGCCGTTAGCAGAGCACCGATGGGAATCAAATATTTCTTCAATCACTGCCAAGCTAACAGCTCCTAGCAATGACTTCTGCAAACCAATCAGCAACGACCTCGAGGTTCGAGGCCTGAACAATGAAGCCAACACCTAAAACTACAGTTCCTCAAATGGCCGCTTGAGGCTGGTTCCAGAAGTCAGTCCCCATAGACCTCCATGTTAAAATGACCACCCTTACAGCAGAACACGCTTATAGCCTGGTGCAAACAACCTTTTATCTCTAGGTAATTTCCCCATTTGTGACAACTGTGATCAATTCTTTTGAATTATATTAAGGCTAAAAGTTATGCATGGCTGCTTTGAATGAATGCCTGCTACACCTCCACCCACACTCCACCAGAGTCAGGCCCTGCCAAGATGGCTGAGCTTCACCATGACTCCTCAGAAACCTGTGGGTGACGTCACAGAGACTCCGTCCATGTTTGACAGTCTGTGGCTGTGCGGGTGGGACTTTTGACTCTCTGTAGGTGGTGTTCAATCCTTTGTCTTGTCAGCCGTGGTGGTTGTTGTAGCTCATGCTAACGTAGCCAGTTGCTTCTCTGTTTATTCCTAATAGACCACAAAGCTCCTGTGATAAATGTTAAACCTTTCAAGCACTCATAATCACAAGCTTTTAAAGCAATCAGTAAAGCAGAAACACAGACATTTACTGAAATAAGCGTGCTCCTCTCATTACACAAGGTATTACATCACAGCTGCTGCGTCTCTCCAAAGCCTCTCTGATGTTCATGCTGCTGATTTTAAAAGGAGTTTTGCTGCTTGGCTGATTGCTGTGAGCACACAGGCCACCTTGGAGATGGAGGAGACATAAATAACTCTCGATGGCACCTGAATGTTTGCATGATAGCAACATTCAGAGAACCACAGACACCAAACCTCTGACCTTGTTTGTCACCTTTGAATCTGTATCAAAGAAGTGACTTTCTACCTTTCTACCGACCTTTAAAGGTGAACAGTGTCGTTATATCAGATTTCCATTTGAGCCAAATTGATGAGCAGCAGAAACTTTATTACATCTAAATCTGGCTCTTCCTGGATGGAGCGCTGAGCCTCATTAAAAGTTTTTCTGCACATGACTGCACCAATACCTCGACTTAATCTGGAGTCAGACAGTCAGTGAGAGGGGATTACGCTTCCCTCCTGCAGCTCCACTTCATGATGCTGGCTGATAAAAGAGAGATTTTTACATAAAAATCTAAACTTAGTTTTCTTCTCTTCATCACTCTTATCTGTAACAGATACAGACCCGAGTTTTACTGATCCAATCTGATGTGTTGTCGTTGTGCTTTTCTGCCTTGTCCACAGCGACAGCATGCCAAAGCGGATGGCCCTGATCTGCTTCCTGTCTCTGGTCATGCTGATGAGCATCCTGGGAAACCTGCTGGTCATGGTGGCCGTCTGCAAGGACAGACAACTCAGGTGGGACAGAGCTTTCGTTCCTTTTTCCTGCACATGTTGCTTTCTTTCCTATAGCTCACACGCTTAGCACACACATTTACTTTATGCTAGTTTATTCAGAAGCAACACTGGTTTAGGTGGTGTGTGTGTGTGTGTGTGTGTGTGTGTGTGTCTTTTCTGTGTGTGTTTTAATGAGACAAAGATAGAAAGGATGTTAGCAAGAGAGAATGAGCGTAAGAGAAGTAGAGCGAGAAAACCAGCGTTAAGTAACACATTAACTGCTTCTATAAGTGGAATTTTGAAAGTAGATTCCCTCGACACTAAATACACACACACACACACACACACACACACACACACACACACACACCGCTGAAAGTCCTGCAAATATTAAATGACGAAAACCAAATAAATGGCCCACAATACATGAGGACTCTGTACAACAGAAGGGTGTGTGTCTGTGCACCGTGAAGCTAACAATGCATGCCACACAAGCCAGCAGGTCATCCTGAGGACGGCTGGTCATGTGGGAGCAGCTGTCACCGCAATAATTCATTCTTCGTCTCCTCCTCTCGTCCTGTCCTCTCCACCTTTTCTTTCATCTGAGTCGTCTTCCCTTCTGTCATTTCTCTCTCTCTCTCTCGCGTTGTCCCTTTCTATCTTATGACACCTGAGAGCTCAGGGTGACCTCTGTCCCCAGGATGTTGGCATGATGTGTGCGTGTGTGTGTGTGTGCGCACGTGCGGTGGAAGGAGTGGCATGAGTCTACGCACAAAAACAAGTTAACGTAGGCAGGTGTGTGTCAGTTCTGAGTGTGTGTGTGTGTGTGTGTGAGGTTTCATTTCTGTGTATAACTGCGAACATGCTGTGTGTGTGTGTGTGTGTGTGTGTGTGTGTGTGTGTGTGTGTGTACTGTATGTGAGTATTTAAGGACGCTGATGAGTGACAAAGTCTCCGCTGTGATGCCTCAGCTCCCTGAGGAGAGAACCATGACACGACATTTGTTTCCCCCTGCCTCATTGTCTTCTTGTCTACTGGGGAGACACACACACACACACACACACACAAACACACACACATCCACTGTCTTTATTCCCAGTACACACAAACTTGCGTGTAAATATATAAAGGACACACATAAATAGTTCATGCACACAAAGTGTGAAACAGAAACATACAGCTCCTCAGTGGGAGTGTCCCATGACAGCATCTGTGACAGAGAATAAAGCAGAACTGAGCACATCATTAAACCCACGCCTCCCCCACCCAACAAATAAAAGACTGTTCAGAGTTGGCAAAACAGCCAGCAAACAGTTATTTCACAACAGAGGCATTTCATAGAAAAGAAGTGCCAACGTGAACCTGAACACATCAGTATTTATCAGTATGACAGGATGAACCTTCTCCTCCTTCAAAGGAGTAAAAGCGGCTCCACTGATTTAGCTTTACACATTGTTGGACTCATGAAGGACAGTTTTAAAAAAAAATCAAAATGCATCACATCCTTCTTCTTCCTTCTCAAAACCTGGAGCCTACATTACCCATAATGCAACTTGAATGTCAGTAGTTCAGATAGACATTCAGGTGTGTTGTGCTACAGGCTGCTAATGTCTCCTCGAGCCACTTTTTTTTTTTTTTTTTTTTTTTCAAACTAGCTACAAGCTAGCTGCAGCTAATTATTTTAGGAGAATAAACACAGACCACACAAACAGTTCAGCAGACAAAGTCATGCAAACACGAGGTAAGAAATGCTTCATCTTCATCATCTTTACGACACTACCGACGTAGCAAAAAACATGCTAAGAAACATGCTGCATGTTAAATATGTTAACCTTCGTGAGTTCAAGCAGTCTCATAATCAGGTGGACAAACTGGAAAGCAAACCCTGTGTAGTCTGCAAGAGAGGAAACCTGCCAGACAAACTTAGAGGCATTTCACACACACACACACATTCACACACACACACACATGCACACGCGCACACACACACAGCAGAGGGTGATTCATAGGGTGCTAACCCTCTCATCAATAGCCACCACACAAACACAACCACTGTTACCAACCACCTCTTGTTTCTCTCACTGTGTCATCTCAAGTGTGTGAACAAGAAACGGACGCACGCACACACACACACGCTGCTACACAGTCTGCATGCTGTTTATCTGGATATTAGGCAGATGTATGAGCATTCGCGGTGTTAAATGTGAAGTCTATGCAGCTTTCTTTGATTCCTGAATCCCAAAAAGTTGGACTCTGTGTAAAACATCATCTAAAGAGAATCAATCATTTCCAAACAAACTGTGTTTAGCGACAACCGTTTTTTAAAGGAATTAAGAAAATATGCATTAACGTTTCTGTTGAATGCTGTTGTAATCTGAGTTTTACAGTGTTGCTGCAGAGGCATTTATAGCCTCAGGCAGCGTTTTACAAAAACAGAAATACTATCTTAATGCCGTTTATTGGCAGTGGAGTTGTTTTGTTGTTATTTCCTCAGGGTCACTGGATTCACGCTGTTTTAGCCTTGAATTTTTACCAGCTGGAGAGGATCCAGGCAGCCCAACAAACCGTCAAACGTGGGAATAATTTATCGCAGAAAACTGTCAAATTAACATGGACTCCAACTGAATTCCCAGCACTCGTGGTTGGTGACGACTCTTCAGCACCATTAGATAACTCGGTGCGTGGCTGTCTGAGCTATAATCACAGTAATTAAGTTCATAAAGAAAAACAGTGTCGTCTTTCTTACCCAAATTGCGATGAGGGGTTTTTAATGTACTTTCATGTGTGGATGAACGTGTGCCTGTGTCCCGTCTCTTCTCTCTGCTGTGTGTTCCTGTTGAATATGTCCTCCTGTACTCTCCATGCTCTGTGCGTAACACAACCCTCTTTTGATAAAGTTAATTTATTCTTGCACTTTAGGCGGAACACAGTCTCTCATCCTATCTAAACACCTCCATCCTAACTAGACGCATCCCCCTCCGGGCACGTTAATGGTTTTTAAACAGTTCTGAATCACAGCCAACACTGCTGTGTGTCTCGTGTGTATTTGAGTGTACTGTACAGTATACACTACTGCTGTGTATATAAACCTGTGGTAATTCATCTCCTGTGTGTGTGTGTGTACAGTATTTATGTGTGCCTGTGCTTGCTTTTATACATGCGCTTGTGTGTATGTGAACATGTGTGTGTGCGTGATTTACATGCGCCCCACATGCAGCGGGCGGAGCAGACAGCTGCTTGTTTCCACGCTAACAGCCTGTTTTAAGGGGCTGTTTGGGTTAGAGACGGGCAGATGGAAAAGCCTCACCGCCATCCGCTCTCAGTGAAGCTATTTATAGACCGCAGACCGTCCACGCTGCAGAGAGCGAGGAGGCAAGGCTGACCGACTCTTTCACTGATTAGCTGTTGGCTGGTTTGGTCCCTAACCTGAAAAGGAAAAGGAGAAATGAGCGTTTGAGTGCCTCCCTGTCAGGGTTTCTGTCTAACCTGATCGCTGGTCTGACTGATGAGTCGACCGGTCAGCTGACCAGCTGGGACCGAGCTGTCACAAACCCTGTGACAATACTTTCAGCCTCCATTTGACCTGTCGTACCTGCTGCTGACGGTCATATAAATAACACTTATATCGATTCATCTGATATTAACTGATTACTCTGTTTGATTTGGAAAACACAATGAGACCACAGCATGAAGCCTTACCCTAGTCCTCATCACCAGCTGAATTATATGTGTGTGTGTGTGTGTGTGTGTGTGTGTGTGTGTGTGTGTGTGTGAGCTCTAACCTTGTTTTCAATGTTAGTAACTTCATGCTGCAAAAACAATATGAGATACACCTGAAAATGTCAGCCTGCATTGTAAAATAGCTTGTTTTGTTTTTTTTTAAGGCGGTACTGACTAACAGAAATGAAGGCGTCCCATCAGCTGAATGAACCTGAGAAATTGTGGATGAGATAATTTAGACCTCTGAAAAAATTAGAAAACTAAGTGACATATTGGCGGAAAAGGATTTTTCATCATAACGACTACGACCACTAGAGGTCGCTGCCTAAAAATAAACATAAATATGGGTTGCAATGGTGAACCCAGGCGACGTATACGGACGTTTTTCTGGTGAGGACGGCCTGCTCAGCCTGTCTGTTTCATACTGTGTCGGTATTAGATAAGAAAGGCTAAAGATATGATGGGTCACAGTCCTGTAATAACTACATTTAATAGTTAGTAACAGCGTTGGTCTGCAGTGTGAAATTGGCCCAGACTGTGTTTGTGAAACGAATGTGAGAGTTTGTTAAAGAAAGCGCTGCTGTGAGAATGACTGTCTGTGTTTGTCTTAACAGCCTGATTCAGGTCATCGTTACTCGCTGCCTTCACCGAGTTGGACTGAAAATACACGATACTCCTTCACACAGCAGCTGCGACTTCGTGTCTGAGTTCAGTCCGTCCCACAGTCAACCACTGCAGTATCTGTTCACATACTCTGAGTACAAATGATGTACTTCAGCTCACATAACTCACTTCAGACAGAGCTCTTATGCACTATATTAGATACTAAATATTAAAATGAAATATATGTTGAATGTTTGTCTCTCGTCCATACTTTAAAGAAGCAGCCTGTGACAGCTGCAGTGCTCATGAAGAAAGTCACCTTTAATCCCAGATAAAGGGATAAAGACTCTGCAGGCTGCGGCTACAGTAATCAAGGTGGATTCAGCCCTTCTGCCTCCTTTGTATCCCCGAGTTTTACTTATTTGCGGAATGAATCTGCTTTAATGCCTTTCTCTCTCTGTGGTTTCACCTCATTTCAAGTTGGTGTGTGTTTGAGAGGAGCTGAGCTTTTGGTGACTTTTCTTTCACTTTTAGAACTCAGCACCTCCTCCCGTCCTCCTCCTCCTCCTCCTCCCTCTCCAGTGAGGTGAAGATGGATGATTCCTCTTCCCTCTTTTACTCTGTTGTTGTTCTTTTCTCCTGAAATCTATTGTTTGTGAGTAATGGAACCAATATTTCGTTTCAAATCCGATTTCCTTTTTTTCTCTTTGCTGAATTTTTCGTTGCCTGCGTCTGTTTGCCTTTGATGACAAAGTGAACTTTAACGTGTTGAAGTTCACCCGTTTCTGCAGGAATCTCATGGAGCTAATGACAAACATTTAACAGGACCGAGGACTGAGGGGATTTCATTGTGGTATATAAAATGGAGGGATATGGTGGAAAACCCAAACCTGAAGTTGGGCTGTCATGTAACTTTGTTTGTTTGGGTGGATTTCCAGCTCTTTCCACCTTTTTACATCATCTGCCTGGCACGGCTGAAATTCAGTTTCTCGGTCCTCTGGCCCTGCGCAGGTCATGCCACTCTGGAGCAGATGATTAAAAGACCTGCAGTTTCTTCTTCTTCAGGGCGGAGAACGCAGTACTTCCTGTCTGTTGTTGTCTTGACCTGAGCTCAGGGGCAGGAAAACATCCATCAGGCCTCTTTTCAATCACATGACCGAGAAGTGGAGCTTCGGTCAGTGGAAACATGTTTTTGTCATACAGTGGTGATTCCTGTCAGATGTATTAGAACAGAGCTACTAATGAGTTCAAAGGTGTTCAGTATGTTCAATTAATTCACACAAAAAGCTAAAATAAACCAACCTCAATATTTGTTTTCATGTCGGGAGTTTTAATTGAAGCTGTTCAATTAAATCGATTCATTCAGTTTTTCCTTAACGTCACGATTCATAATGAAAACTGCAGCTCTTTGTTTTCATAATCACAGGAGCCTCTCATGAGCTGTTTCGCTGTTTTTCTATAATTGCTTTTCATGAACCTCCGGACCAACAGCCCCCTCAAAAACAAACAGCCTAAAAAAAACATGGCTGTTATTGGTGTTTTTTCATGCAGTCTCTCTCTCACATGTTTGACTCACCATCACTGATAAACAGCAAAGCCAAATTAATTTAGTCATTCGATTAAAGATTTAAACTTTCTTTATTCAGATCATATTTTTCTTGTGGTATTGCTCAAGAACAATTATATATATTTGTTAATCTAAAATGCATTTTCGTTGTTCTGTCTCTAAAATGATTCAATTTTTCCTCCATCAGGAAAATAAAGACCAACTACTTCATCGTGTCTCTGGCGTTTGCCGACTTGTTGGTGTCGGTGTTGGTGATGCCGTTCGGCGCCATCGAGCTGGTCCACCAGCACTGGATCTACGGCGAGACCTTCTGCCTGGTCCGGACCTCGCTGGACGTCCTGCTGACCACCGCGTCCATCCTGCACCTGTGCTGCATCGCCCTGGACAGGTGAGACCTCCTGTTCTGCTGGTGATTAAGACGTAACATGCTGTGTTTGGTCGTGTAATGCTCAAGCATGTATCTGCTCTGCATGTACAATGATTGATCTTGAGAAATATTTGTACGAAATATTTAAGGAATCTATAAAAATTCGAATTGTTTTGCCTAAAAAATTTTAATATTTGGTTTCATTGCACTGCAGGAGTGGGAGGGTTCGATTTAGAAAGGCAATGCATATTATTGCCTGCATATTTGGGCCTTTGCGTATTCAAAGGGTTTTTCCCCAGGTGCTCCGGCTTCCTCCCACAGGAAAGACATGCTGCTTAATTGGCGACTCTAAATTGACTGTAGGTGTGAATGTGAGCATGAACGCTAAACTGTGTGTCAGCCCTGTGATTGATTGGCAACCTATCCAGGGGGTTCCTCGCCTCTGGATTGGCTCCAGCCCCCTTCGACCCTGTAAAGGATAAGCAGGTCTTATGGGTCTTGTGTTTGCTGAATCTTGAGACGAAACTCACTGCCCTTGACGACCTGTCAGGGGTTAAATGACAGACACCAGCGACTGTAACTGAAGAGAAGTAAAGCGCTCACAGATGTCTGTTTAACACCATGAGCACTAAACACGCTGCAGGAACCTACATGGTCTTAACAGCACCATGTTCTCCTGTATCACGTTTCTCACACACATCAATGCATTTATATATTACAAAAATGATATATAACTAAACAACACACTGACATTAAATACAGTTCATCTGTAGCGCTACATCGAGCAGGTGTGAGGCCTTGACACACGAGGGAACTCCGTGTGTGACAGCGCTGTCACTCCTGTAATGGCTTAGAGAGGTGATTTAGTGATCGAATCACACTTGCTGTGTAGTTGTGAGTTATTCCAGGTTAGAGGTCAGGATCAGCAGTACATCAAGGCTCACAGTGCCCGTCCTCCATGTTACAAACACCATAGCAGATGTAATTTCCCACCTCCCCCTGATGTTGAGAGGTTTCTAGAAGGTTGGAAATACTGAAAAGTTGCCAATAAACTCCTCAAATTCTTGTTTTCGTTCATTTTATAAGTAAACTCCTGATAAAGAGAGAGTAGAACACTTAATTTAAAAATATCACAGGGCTGAAGCGTATTTAAGGCTGAGTCATGGCGGAGCGCAGTTTGATATCATCTCATTGAAGCAACGCGTTTCTGTTTGACGGCTTTGATATTACGACTTCCAGACCGATGGCACAGATTGTGTGAGGACGCAGACTGGAGGACTTCTTTTTATTGCTTCCGTGGCCAGACTGATGGAATTCATTTCAACACAGAGGGGAAAAAAACACTTTGGCATTTACAGCACCTGACAAATTCCAGCACTGCAGCACAAACAAGACAGACGATTCAAACTGAGGAAGAGAGCACTGTGAAAGTTGCTCCTTCAGGCTGCCTGGAGTCCGTACACATGCTGCTTATAGACAGTATGAGCCGAAATGAGGCTTATTGACTTTTCTTATCGGTTCACTTTTGGTGGAAGTGAACTAACCTACGACCTGACCTGAGCGTTCCTGTAGCAAGCCGAACTGGCGAGCAAACTCGAGCGCTGTTTGCAGCCGCTTGCTCTTTTCAGCAGGTATGATGGGTTCATGAGGTCTGTGAACGTCAGCAGGAAACACTACAGCTTCATGGACAGAAAGCAGCTCCTCCTGTGCCTTCAGTGCACTTCAGGAGGAGCTGTGAGGACTGCAAGTGATCAAGTTGACATCACTTGCTCGTTAGTTGACTCGCTTGCTCGTTTAGCATCTTAGCCGGTTAGACTGCTAGCTCTGTCACCACGTAGCTCATGACTTTACACGTTGTCTGCAGTCGTTAGCTTGCTGGCTAACTTTATGTTGCACTCTGGGACAGCTCTGCTCGTCATCTCTGACAGCTGTAGTCAACCATCATAAGCATCTGTTTTAAAGTCCCTGCATGCTGGAAAGAATATTGCATGAATCAGATATATTGTCGTTGTAAAGCTGTAAAGTTGTTTTGCTTACAGATGCAAATCTTTACTTGTCCCTCCTGAGGATATGTCAAGCCTGCTACTGAGAAAACAAACTGCGACTTAGTTGGAAAGTTTCTGTTTTGTGTTGCTCACTTAATGCGGTTGGTTCCTGCTGTGTGTTGAGGGTGAGGATGGCAGCCTGCGACGTGAGGGAATCACACCAGACAGGGTGAGCCTTATCATGCAGACAGCCGGATTAAACCTCAGCTCCACCTGACAATGCCCAGGCTGAGACAGGTGTGAGCACAAGTCTTATCACTGGCTGTTCACCTCTCGTACTGATTTGTGTGCAGTGACTTTTCAAACATGCTCCAATATTGTAAGCCCTGAAAACACGGAGGGAGTAAATAATGCTGAAGAAACTTTATGTGTGAGAAGTTTCTGAAAGTCAGAGTTCATGAAAAATGTATTGGCCATTAAGGATTTATACACTGAATGTAATCTTAGGAACTTGTCGAGTAAAACAGGAACCACTGGGGGATACTGGCACCATCCTAGCAGGATGCTGATTGAAGATTGTGCTTGTGGTTTTTACTGTTTATTATGTAGTAATGATGTGTCCTCAATAAGACTACGGAGAACAAACTGGAGGAATGCGAGGAGAACCTCTGTGACCTCTCACTGCGGCATGTATGGTTGTTATAGACCATCTATTCTGCTAAACTGAGCTCCATCCCGTAGATACTCATGGAGCCACAAACACAAGACAATTTTCCGAATTAGACAAACCAAAGATGCAAAGCTCAGCAACAGTGCAGGAGGAAATGGCCTCTTCATTCAATTATCTGGCCAGAGGAGCTGTGTACTCTTTTATACATACAGCTGCCTCCACATTCAGCTGCCTCCGCCTTCTCCAGACTTCCATTTCCAGTTTATAGGGAGGCAATCACCCTTCATTACACCCAAGTTCCCCCTGTCCCCAGTGAATCATATCATATCTCCCATAGACTGTTTCTCCCTCCTCCACTTACTTTAATTGCCTCCTTCTTTTGTTGATTCGGATGTTGCTCTCAAGAACAATATTGCCAAAGCTTCACCTTTCCCTTTTTGAACTGCTGGCTGCTGAGAAAAGCCTATTTGTCTGCTCATATGTCCTTATTGTGTGAGGAAAGCCCCTGCAATGATATTAATATACCCACTGAGCAATAAACAGCAACGTATTAGGTCTCAATAACCTCAAAAGCCTTTTTCAGAAACATTTTCTTTTCAATTACAATAAAATTGCACCAAATTGATGCGTCTCCAAGATTCTTAATGCATAACAGGATTAATTAAAGTACACTTTATTGTACAACGTTTCTGTCCTCATGAGTGGTTGTCGATATATGAGTCACACACCACATGCAGCTTTTCTAAGATGCCGGATAATATGAGCTAATGTCTAACTAAAACAGGGGTCTGCTAATGTGATGGATGATTGAAAGTGCTCCTAAGCTATCCTAAAACATACTTATTTCATGAACAGGTGTAGTTAAGTAGCATCTGGACCATCAGCTCAGTGTTTTACTTCCATGTGTGGAGAAGCTTGTAAAGCGTCAAGCTGTAATTACATGTTGTCGGGCCGTTTGAGATGATGTTTGTGGTTGTATTAAAAGCGACAGACTGAGTGAAAGTCCCGTCAGACTGCAGGATGACACCGAGAATTAATGAAAGTGTCAGTCAGTTACAGCAAAATGTAAGAGAGAGTCTGGAGTCCCATTTGGTACAAAGCCCAGATTAACTGCTTCAGTCAGCGTGTGTGTTTGCAGTATGTGTGTTCTGCTGCACGTTTCAAATATTCAGCAAACACATAAAAACACTCACATTCTGCAGAACAACAGAAACAAAGGCACCAAAGATTAAAACAAGCGTTGGCAGATTTAACACTGGATTAACCGAGAACCGTAACTGCTTCTCTGTTCAGGAGTTCATCTGCCAGGGTGAGATAAATGCTATCACCGTGACACACAAACAAAGAATTATGGATTCAGAGTAGCGAGAAGAAAAGAGCTTGTTTGCATGCAAAGACGTGTTTCAACCTTATTTGAACAGAAAGCCTTTGCTGAACTCTGCACAGTAACTGTTCAAGGCAGCCATTGATGTTCATTGATGACCACGAGATTTCCATTTATAGCCTCCTGAAACCTGCCTGAGTTATAGGATCCCTCCCACTGAAAATTAAGTGTCAGCGTTACATTAAAGAGATAATGTTATGCAGGCTGCATTATTAACCCCACTCAAAATCACATTCACAGACTTAAATCGGTCCGACCGAGGACTTGATAGATGATGCATTACTTGTGTCTGCGCTGCATTGAACACGGTCCTGGACTTTTGATTGATCAGTGCTAAATTAAAATGGAGATTTATTTTTATTTATTTTATTTTTTTTCTGAAAAACGTGCAGAGGAGTTTAAGTAGTTTGAGTGGTGTTTGCACATCTTTTTCTCAGACTCCTACAAGTTTGATCGACCAGAAGGGGAGGCCAACATCTGCGTCACCTTAGTGACGAAACCCAGGGGAAAGAAAACCCGTTTAACCCTCGTTCCTGCTGATCTGCTGAAAGCACACTGTGGGAACTAACGCTGATGAGCATATTCTGATTTCTATCAACTCAAAGCTTCTCTTATGTGGAATACAGCTGCAAGACGTGAGAACATTATCCAAAGTGAAACTGGAAAGTGACATATCCAACCCAGTCCCCAGTGGGGATTTCACCCTTGCATGGTTTATGCAACTCCTGCAAGTTTCAAGAGCCTGCTAATTGATTTCCATACCGCACAGACATGAATGGAATGGAAATGAACCGATGGGTGCCTGTAAGAAAAATATATCGAAATATCTAGAACTGTGTGGCATGAATCCGAAATAGTCAGCAAAATTATAAAGTACAGATGATTTATCGGCGAAGGAGCCAAAACCTGGTTCTTTAACTGAGCCCCTGAAGGCAGAAGCTCTCAGGCTGTTCATCTGTTCATGGTTCATGTTTAGGCCGTGGTCGGGTCTCAGCTCTGTCAATCCTAACGAAAGAGGCCTGAGAGGCAGTGCTTCCCCAGAGACCCAAGTCAGGGCAAAACACACTAATTAGAGCCGCAGAGTTGCTCCGTTGGAACATCAGGGGTTAAGAGCCTCAGGTGAGGCCACCTTGACCATACAGGGAGGGAAACAGGCCTTGATTTCCCCAGACAGTTTGAGATTTTGGGCCAGCAGCATCCATCTAACAGTGCAAACAGTTTTGTGTCAGAAGCTGCCTGTTAGCTCTTTAAACAGTCTCTGAATGAGCACAAGCTGTCGCAACAGTACTTAGCAGTTCAGTTTATTTTAACTTACAGAGTCAGACTCCCATTCACAGAAAAGCAGTTGCCTTCAGCAGCAAACAGAAATATTACAACAGTAGCTACAGAGGTCAGTCGAAGCAGGCGACTCAGAGTTACACTGAACTCAAAGTAAGAAGAAGAGGAAGGAGAAGAAATCACACAGAGAGAAATTAATGATTGCATTATTGTGTTCATTGGATTTCCTTTGTAGGAAAATGAAATCCTGGATGAACCTCTCCATGTTAGGAACTTCTGAAGTGTGCATTCATCCATCAGTATTCATGAAACCTTTATGAAAGTGTTCCTCAAGGATGCTTCCCAGGCTTCACCGCGTTACGATCTGCAAATTCATTTTCCCTGAACCACCGACATGAAGAGGGCGGGGGGGTTTTTGGGCTCCATATGGTTCCTCAAAGTGTTTTCAATCTTTGTGTTCACGGCGTGTCGGCAGTGACTGGCAGCCTTGAGGTCAGAGAAGCTGTAGAGACAACAAAAAGTTTGACAGAAAGTGAAAAAGAAGTTTCTAATGCCTGACCTTTTGAGGAAGCCAGAGCGGAGATACTGAACAAAGAAACATCTCCCTCCTGCACTTACCGCCCTCCAAATGCCCAGAAGCGAGGCGAAGAATCCCTGCTTACATCTGTGAAACAACTTCATCGTCCTACTAATCAGCTCTCTGTGGGGGTGTTTTAAGCAGCACAGCTGGCTGTCTTTAAAGAGGGGGTGTGATGGAGGACGGTGAAGCTACAGTTGTTATTTGAGTGTTGTTGAAGCGTGAAGCTGCTCTCCTCACCGCTTCACCAGCGTTTTGACGTCATGAATCAAGCAAAAGATTGTGATTCGCACCTCTGGGCAAAAAAAGCTGTGATGTCAAAAGTGGAAACGCGATATTCAGAGTTCAACTTTTCAACTTTCAGGTCTGAATCGGGTTATTATACAGGCAGGCGAGATCTTTTTGACCTCCCCCGCTTTTAAAACACGTGTTTCATGTGTGTCATCTTTTCTGGAATGCAGTGAATGTCATCACCGCCTCACCTTGTTGTCACTGTCTCACACAGACGTGACGAGGTGGCGTCTGCATTTGACGACCTGGGACGAGAACATATCGCATTATCCCAATAAACTCCATTAAATTAATTACCTTCAGTGAGAAGGAGACTGTGTTGTTCTTTACACCAGCAGATCAATATGTTATTCATTTGAGAGATTAATTTATTTTTCACAAACGATCAATACCACCACTAAGAGGATAATCAAATCTGCAGGGGAATGTGCTGGACCGATTTAAAAGACGGCGCTGCTCTTACAACACAAACAGAAAAGTTTCAGAGTTTCTGGTGACAACGGAGTGAAACACTGATGGAAAAATCACTTCCAACATGTTTATGCTTTTGGAGAAAGAGGAGAGGGGAAGGTAAGGGCGGCTGTTGATGTCATCTGTTGCTTCCAGCATCTTGAATAAAACAAAACAAGACAATAGACAAGGAACAAAAAACAAAAAAACAACATATTTCCAAGTATATTATGATTCTGAAGGGAAGCATCTGTTCACTGGAGGAGAAGGAGCATAAACACAGAAGGAAACAATATGAAACCTTAACATAAAAGAATTTACAGGAAAGAAAAACTCAAAAACAAAAATGACAAACATTTCTGGTACATTTATACCTGCGTGTAAATACTGTCATCCCTCATTTTGCCATTTTATTTATTTTTCACAGCTGTCAAACATTGTCACTGCATTCAATATGTAGAAAATATGTCCTGACCCAGAAACCGGCGCTCCGTCGAGCTGCTGACAGAGCGTTACAGAAACACAACATGGCATAAACATCAATGAGGTTTGCCATATTTGCGGCGGTGGCGGCCATCTTCTTCAAAGTGAGTCGTTTAATCAGTTTGACTCGGTCAGCTGTTGAGGAAACTCAGCCAGGCATCTCATCCTGTGTGCCAAAAACTTACTCACCAACACATAGATCATTTCTTTTTTAATTAATCTTTCAGTTTTTTCCTTCTCGGTGCCGCGTCTGCTCGGGAGCATCTGAGCAAGATGTTCCTGATCATTTCCCTGAGGAGAAATCATTTACATTACATGAATTTGACTTTTTTCTTCACATGCACACGATTAAGGAGGAACTGTGGGTTCGGCGTCTTGCTCAAGGACACTTTGACGCACAGACACTGGAAACATCAACTTCTCCTTGGTTTCAGGAGGCAGTGATGAAACCACATTCACTGTAGAAACACATGCAAAACAGAAGAAAACAGGGTGAAAACACCCTTTGGGTTGTGTTTCCATTCATATAGTGTGAATGAAACTTGAGCCATTAAGTGGCCCATATAGACGGCCGTATTGATTACAATAAGAGTCTGTTGGGTCAGATCAGGCGGCGTGTGGACTTACTGATCTTCAGCTGAACTTGATCTTTTATCTTTAACTCTTATTGTTAATGTATTTCTACGCCCTTGTAAAGCACTTTGAATTCCCTTGTGTCTGAATGGTGCGTTACAAATAAACTTGACCCTTTATTTGAATTCCTGCATCGGGCCATTTCACAGCAGGACAAAGCTCCCTCACGTTCAAGAGTAAGCCAGCATGCATGATACCGAGACCTTGAAATCAAAGCAGCTCTAGAACTCAGTCATCAAACACCAGAAAAACATCCATATATATCCTGCAGTGTACCATTACGACCCATTTTTATGGTTATCGTGAGGCAGCGACCTCTAGTGGCCGTAGTAATTATGATGGGAACAAAGGAGGAAGTCAGGTGACATCGAAGAAGAAAGTCCTTATATCGACAAACAGGAGTTTAGCATAACCAAAAGTCAACGTTGATTTATTTTAACTTAGAAAATTCAGACCATTTCACAACGTTAACCAAATGACAACAAAGGTGTGGTACACTGTGGCTGGTATATCTCTAGATAACATAAGATAAGATAAGATAAGATATAACTTTATAAAAAGGTCACATAATGAAAAAACAAATCTATATACGCTGGCAGTCGACATATTCATTCATCTAAGTATGAGGACATGTCCTGTCACATGTCAGAGTGTCTGCTGTGAGACAGACTTATTACCTTTTCCTCGTCTCCGTCTTTCTTCCCAGCAGACCTTGAGGCAGGTCAGAGGTCAAAATAAAACCACCGAAACACTGAATTGAAAGAAAGCAGAAGAAAAGAGGCAGCTCGAAACATCACTTCATCCTCGTAGAAAAGGAAACATCTGTTGCCTCCGGTGTTTTTCTGCTATAAGAACTTGGCTAACAGACAACATAAGCTTGTGTATGCGACAGCAGGAGAAAGAAAAGAGATGGATGCCGAGAGAAAAGAAGGGAAATGGAGAAGAAAACAGAGAGAAAGTGAGAGAACATAGGAAATAAGTGAACAGCTGCAGGATAAAGCTTCTCATTCATCCACAATAAGCTGGAGATGCTGAAAAGGGCGGAATGGAGATGAATTAAGACTAAAAATACCAGAACCGCCACAAGGAGGATGCTCCAACACAAAGGCATTCAGTGGAAAGGATAACACACACGAGAGGCATTTAGACTGAGCCACGGGAACTCTGAGAGCTGCACGAAGTGACGGAGAGAGAGGAAAACAAGTCCACATCGATATTCCTGCATGCTTTCATATTTACTTGATTACAAACAAGTAATCCTTTGACTGAACGATCTGCAACCTGTTTGTTTACGTTAGCTGCACGCTGCTTTGGAGACTGTTTCACAGTATAGAACATATACGTGTCCTAACAGCCTTCCAGTGTGTTCTCTACTAAAAACCAATAGTCTAAACTCATCAAAGGAATCCCAATTTTTTTTATTTGATTTTATTTTTTCAAAACAGCAAATTTAATTTCGACAAAAATGTAAACTTTGAATCCAAAGCTCTGCTGGTCCTGATTCTTCTAAAGTCAGGCAGGAAGGATCCATAGCCGCCCCCGGGCTCCACGCTTCTCCAGTCCATTGCATGTCACTTGGTTTTGGTAATTTGATCAAATTTAGGAATCAGTTTGGAAATTTGCATCGCTTAAGGCCCGAGACTCTCTACCTACCTCTGCGTGTGCGTGACGGCTGCCTCGCATGCGTGTGGTGTGCACACAGACGCTGAGTGCTCCTCTGAGAGCGGCGATCAATAACGATGACGACGTGATTGTTGTTCGTTCAGGGAGCGAACCAGAATGAAAATACAGCCTTTCCCCTCATAGCTTCTCCTGTCTGTGACGTATTAGTGATTAAAGTCTCTTGAAAGAAAGGGAGCAGATGCTGATGACTGACAAGCCGGGACAATACTGTGTCATCAGTGTAATGAAGTATCTGACATGCATCAGTAAAGGTCACATTTTGAGCCAGTTTCTTGAAGCTGAGACTGACTGTTGTGACGAAGGTGTGACTCAAAAATTCTGCGTTCGCTGTCAACTCTGCAATCAGAGCTTCTGCATATCTTCACCCAGGAAGGAGTTTCCAGAAGCCCCATTTTCAGTGCCCTGAAACTGCGTTTGTGTGCGGACAAAAGACCAAAACACACAGAAGAAGCTACGTTTTGACAAATACCAGAGTGGTGCTGGCCTTCCGTCCCAACATGCAGTTAATTGCATCCACCTGGTGCCTCAGGTGGATCAAATCAGTCTGATCAGCTGGACTAAAAAAACCCAGACCAACAGGATTATGATGTTTGAAAGTGATCTGGCTGCTCTGTAACGTGTGTAATGGTCCAAGCTTCCCCAGAGACCAGAGGCGGCCACAGAAAACGTCTCCGCGCAGAATCAGCCTAAATTCAGCTGTCACACTCTGATTCTGCTGTAAACTCTTGTGTTGCTGTCACCTGTTAATGGAGCGTAACATTAGCTCAGGCAGAGTATTGAAGGCTTTTAATGCATCAGCTGTTTCGTTTATGCTTCGCCGTCACCGCCTCATTTGTCAGAGCAGAAGCACCCAGATGTATTCGCACAGTCGCTCCCACAGGCCTTTCTAACCTCACACTTCTGTCTTTTACTGTGCTGAAACACTCGTGCCACCAGCTCCTCCTCCTGATGCGTTAGAGCTTTTGGTATTGATGACTGTATTAAGATATTCTGTTAATTAATGCTTAACGAGAGCTCCCTTAAAGAGCAGAGACTTTTAAAGCGGTCGAGGCAGGTGGCTGCACACCTGTAGAGCCTTGTTCTGGTTGAGGTTTCGGCCTGTTTAAAGGAAGTTTTTCCTCTCCGCCACCGCCGACTGCTTCCTCAGGGGGGAATAGTTTGTGTCCCTGTACATTCTACGGTGTAGACCTTATGGTCATTTTCACTGCTAAATTTTGTTTTCATAAACCTTCTCTCATGTTTGAGGTGAAGACGAAATCACATGTCCTGCTGCGTCGCATGAACTTGAAATGCAACAGCGTGCTTTAGGCTTTGCTGTTCTCAGAAACTGGCCTCCATATACTGAAAATAATGTCTGTATAAAAATGTCAGAAATAAATGTTTTGCAGACCAAAAGAAGCAGGGACCATTTAAAGTGCCGCCTTTCAGCTGTGCATACATCTGCTTCTAACCCTCCTCAGGTTAATGTGTGTGAGGGTGTTTGTGTTCCTCTGTGCATACTGTTGGTTCTTTGTGTGCATTTAAACATCTGGGTGTGTGCGTGCATACTGTGCTTTTGTGCATGTGTGGATGGACTTGTGCTGGAGACCCAGCGGGGGTGGTGTGTCATTCAGACCTCCACATCCACACTTAAAGAATCCATTTGCAACCTTTTAACACAACTATTTTGGCAATTCAAATAGAAAGGGTCTCTTGACCTTTTTTTAATGCCACAGCACATGCAGACCACACACAGTATACACAGCCACTCCAAATTACTGATGGCGCTGAAATGCCACGCACCGCGAGCAGGTAATGAGCTAGGACCTAGCAGGGGAGACTGCAAAATATCAACAGTGGCTGACGATGGTTTAGCTTTAATACTGCTGCGGCGGAGCACAGTGTTCAGTCAACCCTCTGACGACCAGCAAAGGTTACAGAGGCCGAGGACGAGTCTGGGAATTAGACAATCAGAGGAAAGCTGCAGCTACAGCATTGATTATGACATCATTAATCTGTCTGTCATTCTTCTGATTAATCAAGTATTTGGATAAGAGTGTTTTTAAAGCCGCATTAATTGACTTTTTGAGCGCATTTGGACAGAAAACTCAATAAGACAAACAAAGAGACAAACAGCTCTGATATATTAAAGCTGGCAGTCTGCACATCCAGCACGCACACAGTAACATTAGCATTCATCTGGAGTCCAGCTTGTGTCCACCTGATGACTACCAGTCCAGCATTGGCTTTTTTTAGCTCAGGTTTGGTCGACGCCAACTCCCGTCGAAAAGATCTGGCTCTTTAACCGCTTGATGTCCAACTTTCTCCACCAGCTGCTGTCGTTTCTAACTTTGTCTTTCTGCTGTTTGGAGCTGGGCAGGTTGCGTACAGTCAGTTTATTAGTGTGTTAGCTGGAAACATCTGCCTGCTGCTTCTGCTGGGAATGGGTTTGATCAGAGCGCTGAGACTGAACCGTCCAGTTCGTGTGCCCCAAAAGCAAAACAGTCCGGTAAAAGAGACAAAAAGCTTCAAGAGGGGGGATAACTCCAGTCTGTCATTCAGAAACTTCTTCACCATTCAAAGCCTCTACACTCCGATAATGTGTGTGAGTGTGTAGACTGCACTTAATGCACAGCTCCTCTATCTCCTCTTGGTTTTGGGGGCTTTGTTAGTTTTATACCATTATCATTGGTATTAGATCATCCAACAATTCAAAGTACTTCATAAAATGCATTCAAACATTAAAACAGCAAAAAAAAAATAATAATACAAATTTCAAGGATAGAAACCTTTGAAAAAAATGTAAAAAAAAATCAGATTTATTCATGTTTTACAATAACAATCAAAAAGTGAAAGCAATAAACACTGATACAGTTGAGATGCAACGCAAAGCCACACATCAGCAAATACACACAGGAGCACGCAGACACACACACACACACACACACACACACACACACACACACACACACACACACAAACGTAGACACATCAGGTTAGGGGGTAATGGAGGTCTGAATGGCTCGGTTGGTCGACCTCATCTGTTTCCTATCACACTGGAACAGGTCTGAACTCTCAGTGTCCACACACACACACACACACACACACACACACACACACACACACACACACACACACAGTCATTGACCAGGCCAGGTAAAATTGCAGATGTGGAGGATTTGTTACAGTAAACAATGCAGCATCTGTCATTTGACCTTTTCTATAAAGGGATTAATCTCTGTCTCTCTCTCTTTCTCTCTCTCTCTGTTTTCTGACACCCGTTCTGTTTATTATCCTCCTCTTCCTCCTTTTCTGTTTCCTGCCCTCCTCTTCTTCTTCTCCTATCGTCTGTTTCATTCCTCCTATTCCTTTTCCATCCTTTTCTCTCTTCCTCTTCTCCTCTTCTTGCCTGTCTCTTCTTCCTCTCTTTTCCCTCTTCATCAGTCCTTCTCCCTCTCCCTGCACTCATTCATAGTTTTTCTCTGTCATCTGTGCGATTCCATTCATCCAGTTTAGAGCCAGAGTCGCTTTAACGATATCGCTGTCCCACAGCATGCTGGGAATTCCTGCTGCAGTGTTTGATATCATGCTCACACACACTCAAAGACACACACACACACATCCGCTCTGACTTTGTTGCCCGCAAGTGTGTGTGTTAAGTAGTCACAGTAAAGTGAGACAGATGTAGATATGCACAAAGATTAATATGAATTAAAAGGTGCTCGTTCAGTTTCTCTTGTTTGAAGATAATCCTGTTGTACACGATCACTGGAAACAGGCAGAATCCAGTCTGTTTCCCTCATTTGAAGAGACAAAGGGTGTTAAAATCCAAGCTTGGCTTTTTGGCATCAAGAGAGAAAGATAACAGGCAGCGCCAAAAATAAAAGCAGAGTGTTGTAAAGAGGGAAGAAAGTGGACAATAGAGGAGACAGATCTGGGTCAGAGTGAGTGAATCTGTTGACTTTAAATGTTCTTTAAAGGAACCCTCCACAAAAAAATATGTTTGGATCATCAAACAGTCGCTTGCAGGCTTAAAAGTGGCCCCAGAAAGTTTGGACAGCAGCAGATTCACCACCTGACAGAGTGTTTCTGTGACCAGCTCCTCCGTCCGTCACTGGAGGGGCTGAAAACGGTCATGAGGACGAGTGATGGGACGCTGCTGACGGACAAAGTGAACAAGCAGCAGAGCAGAAACTAACAAATCACCGACCGACAGTCGAGAGGACTTCCAAGAGAATGAGGCCACAGATAGAGATGATGATGATGATGATGATGATGATGATGATGATGACAGCTGTTTACTTCCTCTCATCCTTTACTTTATTTTCAGATATCAGATAAACTGTAGAAATAAAGGCTGTTTGTTTTTTAAAAATGGGAGACAAAGAAGTAAAAGTTGGAGATTAAAGGAAAGTGAGAGTGAGGGAAAGAGTGAGAAAGAAAACATTCAAACAACAGAATTAGAGGGAATCTGTGACCCAGAGGTGAACAACAATCCCTCTAACTTCTGGAAAAAGTTTTGCAAAGAGCTGGACGAGTTGATCGGTTGTCCCATTCCTGTCCTCCGTCTGCAGGTACTACGCTATCTGCTGCCAGCCTCTGGTCTACCGGAACAAAATGACGCCCATGCGAGTGGCTCTAATGATCGGCGGCTGCTGGGTTATTCCCACCTTCATCTCTTTCCTGCCCATCATGCAAGGCTGGAACAGCATCGGCATCGACCACCTGGTGAGCACCGGAGTGTGTGTGTGTGTGTGTGTGTGTGTGTGTGTGTGTGTGTGTGTGAGTTCGCCAGGGGAAATCCACTCAGGGGTTTGGGTTGGATGGAGATGAAGCCAAAATTACTTTGCGTCTCCACAGGATATGCAAGCTTATGATGGTAATACACTGCTGTGAAGTGAAAAGTGGAGTTTCCTGGAGGGGAGAAAAAGAAAAGTAGAGCAAAACATGTTTTACATCAACACAAAACAATTAGCCTCCACATGTGCTGAGAAACAAATTTGGGGCACGTTGTTTACAAAGGAGGAGGAAGTGCTTGATGCTACGGGAACAACATCAACATGTCAAACATAGAGACAGGAGGACAAGCCACCGACAGCACGGACGTGGAGTCCAGTTATTCCTTTATTTCAAGCTGAAAATGTAAAGCGCTTAAAGGGCGATTCACTGTACGTTTGTTTAAACTGAGATACAGAAAGAGGGATGAGGGGAAATAAGACAGGATAAATCTGAAGGTGAAAGAAGAGAGCTGGGATTAATGTGAGGGGGAAACAGGTTGGTTGAAGGTGTAAAATAGACAAATATTGAGTTTCAGGTTCATTCTTGACTTTGGAAATGGCACACAAGGTGTTTCATCCACAGCTCCTTCCTTCAGCAGGCATCCAGTGAGAAAGGTGGGAAGAAAAATAAAGTTTTTTTGTCTAAATTTTGACTTTGTCTTGTTAAATAGTGGGTACTTTATTCCCCTCAGGCCTCTACAAGTTCTTCAAATTTAAGAATACAAGGAGGAAAAGTCAGTCTGAGCTGCTCCCAACTATCAAAAGGGTCGCAAGATATTGATTTGTTTCAGGGGGTCACAAGCCATAAAAGTCAGGAACGACTGAATTAGGATCCAAACAACAGCTGCTTCCGCCTCATGATGCAGCAGAATAACAAAAAGACGTCCAGTTCATAGATCTCAGAGAGCTCCAAAGACCTCGAGAAATGTCTTCAATCAGACGGATTTTATCATTTGAAAGTGCAGAGAAATGAATCCACGCTGTTGTGTCTTCAGGACTGGATTACTGTAAATCACTCCGGTCTTGTCTCAGCCAAGCAGCTGATGCAGATGGTTGAAACTGGCTGCAGCTCGTCTTATAACAAAGACGAAGCGCAGGGAGCCGATTCCTCCGGAGCTGGCCTCCGTCCACCGACTGCCAGTAATTCAGTCTGAAGGTTTAGTGAAGATCTGTCAGGCGCTGCACGATACTCCGATAATCCACTTCAATTAGCATTCCTCAAAAACTTTCAAAACTCACTTCCTGTATCTCACTTCTCACTTTTGTTCCTTCCATTTTGTTGTTTTTTGTTTTTCACTTTGCGCCTGTTTGATACTTTTCCTTATATGCTTTTACTTTGAAGCAGTTTGTAGAACAAAAAAAATATAAACATAATATGATATTCAGTGTGTGATGAGACGAAGTGAGTGAACAAAGCAGAGAGACAGACAGGAAGAGGAGGACAGAGACAGACAGACAGGAAGAGGAGGACAGAGACAGACAGACAGGAAGAGGAGGACAGAGACAGACAGGCAGACAGACAGGAAGAGGAGGACAGAGACAGACAGAAAGAGGAGGACAGAGACAGACAGACAGGAAGAGGAGGAGAGACACAAAGACGAGAGACAGACAGAAAGAGGAGGACAGAAACAGACAGACAGACAGGAAGAGGAGGAGAGACACAAAGATGACAGATAGACAGAAAGAGGAGGACAGAGACAAACAGATGGAAAAAGGAGGAGAGACACAAAGAGAAAGAGGAGGACAGAGACAGACAGACAGGAAGAGGAGGAGAGACACAAAGACGAGAGACAGACAGAAAGAGGAGGACAGAAACAGACAGACAGGAAGAGGAGGACAGAGACAGACAGACAGGAAGAGGAGGACAGAGACAGACAGACAGGAAGAGGAGGACAGAGACAGACAGGCAGACAGACAGGAAGAGGAGGACAGAGACAGACAGGCAGACAGACAGACAGGAAGAGGAGGACAGAGACAGACAGGCAGACAGACAGAAAGAGGAGGACAAAGAAAGACAGACAGAAAGAGGAGGTCAGAGGCAGACAGACAGACAGGAAGAGGAGGACAGACACAAAGACGAGAGACAGACAGAAAGAGGAGGACAGAGACAGACAGATGGAAAAAGGGGGAGAGACACAAAGAGAAAGAGGAGGACAGAGACAGACAGACAGGTGTGCAGACAACGACAAAGAGGAGAGAGAGAGAGAGAGAGAGAGAGAGTCCCCAGCCACTATTAACCTCGCTCGCCCCTGTCTGCCTTTGAAAGTTACTTCCGAGCTGACCGAGAACAGGAGGACTGACTGATTCATAGTTTTGGCAGCGTTGGCAGTGACACACATGACACACACATCTTTGGCTTCCTGTCTTCCTAACACACACACACAAATACACACACACACACACACACACACACACACACACACACACAGAAGCTAACAGCGCGACAGCAGGCTAAAGTTAGCGCTGTGAGCAGCAGCGGTGGCAGCGTCTCTCTTTGGGTCTAATTAGAGCTGCTGAATATTCTGAGTAGCCAGTCAGTTCTGGCACAGCGTGCAGCTCCACAACTCAACACAACAACCAGAACTCAGGTGCAGCCACAAATACACACCACCGTGTACTTTTACTGCTTTCTGTTGCTGTTAAGGCCTTGTGGAACTCACATCACTCTGTATTAACAATCGGCCGCTCTGATGATTTTACACCAGGAGGTGATTGAAAAGAGAGATTTTCAGTGGTGGAAAGTAACAAAGTACATTTAGCCAATCACTGTCCCTATAAGTACAGTTTCAAAGTAATTGTACTTTACTTGAATATTTCCATTTTCGCTCCTCTGTATCGTCCTTTTTACTCCATTTCATTTATTTGATAACTTTAGTTTCTGCTTGATTTGCAGTTTCAGATTAATGAAAATATTATAATCAACAAACAAATTATGATCTATTATAGGTTAAGATAAGAACCTTTGACTTGTTTACTCTATTGATCCCTGAGGGGAAATACAATCAATCAGTTTAAATGAGTCCCACCGATACAGAGTGCAAACACACAGATCAATAATTAAATTACAGTCATTTAATGTGTGTTATTCTGATATGTTCTCATAGTGACAGAGTCTTTTTACATTGTGGTATTGCAGCTTAATTAAAATATCCAAATAGAACTTTATTTGTATTTAAGCCTCACACATGTTCACAAAGAATCAATAAGACAGTAATGAGATAGAAACGTAAAATATCAGCGATTAAAAAGTACCGAATCTAAGCAGTGTAGTACAAAATATGAGCAATATACTGTAGAAAGTACAATTAATAAAATACAACTGCAAGGGTGTACTAGTACTCATCAGCAAAAGTACAACATAACGTGCGGTGTGACAGATATGAAGTGATGGTGCGTTTGGGTGTTGAATAAGAGCCCATTTCAGAAGCAGAAGCTTTAAGTAATAAAATAATTTTTGTGCCTTTTCAATTTTCAGATCAAACCCATTAGTGAGTTTCTTTGTATTCAGCTGATTAATGGCTTGACTTTGGGTTTCTTTGATTAACAGTTTCCTGTTTCTGACATACACTTTAAAATCAGATGGACCAAGTAAACAAATTCATTTTCACGGGGTACGTTGATTTTACATTTTTGCCTAAAGTCGGCGTTTACGTCCTTGAACAGATCTTAAAATAACACCTTCAGCCGTCAGCTCATTCCTGATTACAGTGTTCCTGTGTCGTGGCGTGCTCAGCTAATTAGCGATCACTTGACGTTTACGGTGTAAAGAATTCCCCACGTGTTGCATCTGAAGACTTCAAAGAGGTTTGGAACAACATCCATATAATTTTCCAGATGATTCATAAAAAATGTTATGGTGTTTTCAATGAAGGCGTTTTTTTGTTTTTCCACGGCTCAGAAGATTAACGGAGAATCGGTGAGGAAAACGGCTTCCAGGGTTCCTTTGGCAGGACTTCTTCGGAATAAATCAGGATCTCGCAGAAGAGACCTGAGAAGTGCACCTGCATGAAGCACAGATAAAAAATATATATTTTGTCCTTCTCCTTTACTGTTATCTTCGTGTGCACTCATGCAGCAGGAGGTAACCTCAACGCTCCCACTGACCATGTTACACTTAAACATGTCGGGCCATTCATAAAAGCGACTCCGGCTTCGCACATGAAGGAGCCTGGCCTTGCAGAGATATGGATTGGTCTCAGCATTACTCATCTCATCGCCCCGAGCCGTAGTTTCCCGCTGAGATGAGATGATAGCGGATGAAGAAGCGGGATGGGACCTCACTGTGATTAATGGTGACGTGCGGAGCCTCCCTCTCCCTCAGGAGCCGTGTTCCCCTTTTACCACGGAGGCTCGGCGGAGGAGAGTGTGGGATTCACAGTGGGCCGTTGTGAAGTCTGGAGGCGTAGCAGGGCAGAGCTGTCCGACAGATTATCTCTACAAACCGCGCATTCACTAAACTCCACCTTTCACTTAAACTGATGTGCGTGCCAGTGTGCATATGTGTGACTGAAGTGAGTCACTCGTGCATGACTTAATCTGTTTCAGGGCATGAAATAACACATTTTATTCATCCGATTCTGTCAGCCAAGAACGGGATAATGGCAGTTTGTGAATACATTACAGTACTCAGATTACCTTCGGTGGCAGCTGGCACCTCGATGTATTACAGTTTCACTCAGCTTGTGGCTCATGTTAGCATGTGAAAATGCTAACTGTCGACAGTACAGCTCAGGCAGATGACGTTCAGCTTCAACTGACTGACCGAGTTTGATAATGTTGAGCTGAGCCTGACCAGATGAGTATGAAATGTCCCAAATTGGCCACCATAGGTCAAAGTCTTTCCTCTGACACCGTCCTCAGACCAACATTTGAGTCGTCAGTGGCACTAATAGTAACAGTTTGATCCCACGGAGACGGCTGCGTCGCAGCCGTTCTAGCCGATGCTTTTCTTGATACAGTGAAATGTCTGCAGCTTACTTTTATTGTGAGGATTTCCTCTTATTATTTCTGAAATAATCACATCTCCAACTGCAACAACAGGCTGCTGACAGAAGAAGTTTGACTGTCCTCTCTGACTTCTTTTATCAGATTGAGCAGAGGCGCCACAGCGAGGGCAGCAACTCCACATCCTGTGTCTTCATGGTCAACAAGCCATACGCCCTCACCTGCTCTGTGGTGGCCTTCTACATCCCTCTGGTCCTCATGGTGCTGGCCTACCAGAGGATCTACGTCACGGCCCGCGCACACGCCCTGCAGATCAGCATGCTGCAGCGGGCGGGAGGAGCCGGCGCCAGCGCGCCTGGCACTTCTGGCGCCGGCGTCGGTGCCGGTACCACGTCAGACTCTGCTGACCATCAACGTAACCACCGTATGCGGACAGAAACAAAGGCAGCAAAGACTCTGTGCATCATCATGGGGTGTTTCTGCCTCTGCTGGGCGCCGTTCTTCGTCACCAATGTGGTGGACCCCTTTATAGACTACACAGTGCCGGACAAGCTGTGGGCGGCCTGCCTGTGGCTGGGCTACATCAACTCCATGCTGAACCCCATCCTCTACGCCTTCCTCAACAAGTCCTTCCGCCGTGCCTTCCTCATCATCCTCTGCTGTGGGAGGAAGAGGTACCGCAGGCCGTCCATCCTGGGGTCCGGCGCTCCCTGCACAGCCACGCAGATCAACGGCTCCACACACGTGCTCAAGTAAGTGAAAGCTTTCGAGTGTTTGGGTCTGGATCCATGTTATCGGGCGTGAAACTGTGCTCTAAAGATGAGATAAATAAGAGATAACGCACGATGAGATGTTCACTGTCAGGACAACGGAGAGGCCAGAACCACGTGATGCTCTGGGATCATGGCGGTTCGCCAGAGAAAAACATTTATTTCTACTTTCATGCGTTTTGCAATGAAAATTTTACGTTTTTTACAAGCCATGACTCTGGTAACACCTGAGGGTTTGACTAATACCCGGAGCAATCATCATCCATGACGTTCTTATGCAACGGAAACTTTCACTCCTCCAGTACATAATTTATTTCTAATGTCGAGTTGTCTGCAGCCTCCATCTTTTCCATCTTCTATTTGATTTATCCTGTTTTCTGCTGTTTCTCCCTTTTCTTTTCAGTTTCTCTTTCTTTCTCCTTTTATATTCTTCACATATAGTCAGTTCATTCCTGATAATGGACACCCTGCAACCACTCAGCAGTATTCACCCAGACCATGGTATATTATTTTCTTGTGACATTATAACTTTTTCCTCACACTATCACTCCTTTGCTCTGTAAATAGGAGCTTTTTCAACCCCAACAGCAGCTGCAACCGTCTTAACACATTTCAGCTATTAATTCTCCACAGTTTGCAGTTTTTGTTGTTTTATCTACTTAAACTGTGACCTCCTCATAATTTCTGCACATGGACGTCGCGGCAGCAATCTCACAGAAAACAGAGGGAGCGGTTATCGCTCATCTGCCCTGCGTACAGTAATTAACATTTCCTGAACGGCGTTCGCTGGGGTCAAATGGCAAGTAGCAACAGCTCATTGTGATAAAACCTGATTTATTTTCAGATGCGTTCGAGGTGACTTTATCTCTGTAAATACCCTCCCAGCCGCTTCGCTTTCCAGTACTTGACTCATTACTCTCCCGACCTATTACAGTTTCTAAACATAGAGCACGTGCGCCACCGTGATAAGAGTATGATGTTTAACATGTACAGTTCATCGCAGGAAGCTTTTTCTTATCTTCATTTTCTTCCACAGTCTGTGTCCTCGTGTGAATAGGACGATCTTATCTGTATTCAGTAACAATGAATGCAGCTTTTTCTGGAAAGCCTAAATAGTCCTCCGTGTATCTGAATGTAATATGAATAATATATAAGACCATGGGGAAAAATGAAAATAGATATTCCAGAGATTACAGAGCTTCTGTCCTCGTCCACGAGCCTTTGTCTCCCTTTGCACCACACTGGCCAGTTAATTAGAGATTGAACAGACATGCTCGGCTTAACCAGTAACATGTCTGTGTTCCTCTCATTAAAACGACCAAACACACTGACGCAGTCGACGGAGAACTGTCCTGCACTGATGCAGCTGGCTGCTGTGTGGCCTCCCCTGAACAGTGTCACACATGCAGACTTTTAAAATCACATTAAGAGTCTCCGGATACTCAGAGCAGCACCTCGTCTCCTGTAGCGAGTGTGTCTCTGTGACAGTGTACTACAGCTCCTCTGTGACAAAGACCATCATCAGACAGGCATCCACGGCCGGCGGCTGATGAAGTGTCGAGACATTCATCTTAATCTTAAGAAAGATAATTTCATCATTGTTCAGGCGTTAAACCTGTGAGTGATTATGTGCAGATGGATTTAAAGTGTGGAACCACTCAGATTTTATGAAGAGGAATATTGTGTGATGAGTGTGATCATGAAGGTGTTTCACCTCGTAAGGCTCCGTGTTTGTGACATCACGACAGTCAATAAGGTTTCATTTGAACATTTTATGTTCATATTTACACAAAAAAGTTGTACAGGCTTCCTTTGTTCGTTTTGGCTGGAAGCCAAAGTCTTCTTTAGACAATGACAGCGAGGCTTCACACACCTTTCTCCACAGACCAAGACATTACTGCGACAGGATGTTATGAAGAAAGTGATTAATGATTTGAATCATCTTTCCTTCTTCATAATGGCTAATATAGGCCAGAAATGACAGATTTAGTTACTGTAAAAGTGACACTTCTACCGCATGATGGAGCAGTTCATATCTTTCTGAGCAGAGGAAACAAAATGATCTAACAGAGACCTTCTTAGATGAAAAGACGTACGTAAAATGCCTGAAAGGTTTCTTAATGTAGTGTGAAGTACATGAAACGTCTTCCTCTGGCACACTGACGCTGCAGATCCTCTGAGACTTGTATTTGAGCTCCAGTAACCATTTGTTGAGTGATTTAACTCTGTGGAAGACCATGTGGAGCGATGTCTGTTAGCTGTTGTCATATCGAAGCAGAAAATCTACCATTTTTATTCAATATGGTGCTGATCTGCTGAGACACTATGGAGCTGGAGCTCATTGTAAGCAGTCATTGAGTGTGTTTATACCAACTGAGAAGCCCAGATCAGATCAAGTCCAATCTGCTGACAGTACGCACAACATTTTCATTCCCTCTCCGACATTTCTGGACCACCTCCAGACGGCTGTTACTGAGGACTGAGAGCTATTAATGTGAGCCTGCCCGTATGGAAGTCATCTATAGGCTCATTATGTTACTCAGAGGTGAGTACTACTGAAATAAAATGACAATTATTCACACAGCAACAGTAATACCAGGGGACCACCAGTGATTTGTAATATTTTCAGAGGTTTCGTGTCTTCTTAATCCTTCATTCCACTGCAAATTACCAACTATATTTAACCAAAACAGATGTTCCTCCTTTGTCAGTAATTTGGCAGCATTTTTATTTGTGATTTTGCAGGGATTCCCTGTTTTTTCCATGCTTTTTAAAATCCTCTTCCAGGTTGAAAATAGATTAGAGGATTAATAAAAATGAACCCTTGTGTTTTGCTGAAATTGCTGCTATGTCCTCATTGCTGTATGTGTAAATATACATAACTACTAGGGTTCATGATTACTTTAAAAAAGTGGCACAGGTAGTATTTTGGGTGCAATTTCAGGAGGCTCATCTACGGTCAGTGCTCAGAAAGATAAAGTACGAGGATAATAATAAGCCAGCTGCAGTCTGGAGAAACAAACGTCATCATGGCAGCGTTTGCTGAGGAAACCTTTATGTGTCAGCAGATTAACAATAAATATCTGGGGTGTGGCTAATATTATGTGTCATGTGATAACTAAGAGTGTGTCACATGAAATCCATGTTAGTGAATCAAATCAGGTCTGCAAGTAAAACCGCTCCTGTCTTCAACCAAGAATAACTGATGACAAATTGCTCTAATAACAGCAAACATCAAAGCGGATCCAAAGTTAGAAACAAGCTGAACGCAGGTGCAGGTGTGTCGTGTTTTCCTGTTGACTTTCTATAATTTGTACTATTTTAACTGCTGTGTTAATCAATCTGTGAGCTTTTATTGGTATCATAAATAGTCTGGAGAGAAATAAAAGGAATGCCGCCTGCAGCTCTGCAGAGTCAACGAAGCTCTCTGCAGGAAAATATGTTAGACATTCACGACGATCGATATCCCCCGCCGACAGATATGAGTTTTCAACAAGTGTAATCCCACGCTTTACATAATAAAAGTCATTAGGAGTTGGGTTTCCTACCTGGTGACATTTCTCAACGTTATTACCTCTGAGAGATCTCTACTAGCAATATTTCACAATAATTGTGTGCTTTATAAAAGACAGGAGTTATGCACTGCATATTTTCCTGCACGGTCTCTCATTATGTCTCCTGGTGTGCTATTGATAGGAGCCGCACAGAGCACTGAGACACCTCTGGATTCAGAGAATTGACATCAATTAGTCTGCTTTGATCTCCCGGGAAAGCTGGGAACTGGACATGTGGGGTGTTCACGTCATATATGTCATGTACATCATGTTACATCACTGGGGTTGGAGGTTCAGGGTTCAGTCCCTTTTGGTGCCTGTTGGACATAAAATATTCAAGGCTTTTGACGAATGAAGATGATGCTAAAGCACACAAACTAATAAGATTACAAGTATGTGAAGGCAGCGATCTGCTCACACACTCAAATGACCATCAAAGTGACGCATTTCTCCATCTAAATGAGATATATGATCTTTGTCTCTGCTTCCTGTTTGCCCTCGTGTCTCAGTGATGGTAAAAGAATCTCTAATGAGTGTCAATAGTCTAACGATCACCTGGGCTCAGGTAGGTCACTGCTCATTGGTGTATAAAGCTACAAGCAACACTGATAAAGGTTATAGATGACATGCAAAAAAAGAAACACAAGACAATATGAAACATTTAAATGGGATTTAAAGGGTAAAATAAAAGAGCAGTTACAGAATAATGTTTAACATGTTCGCATTCAGATTGGTCTGTTAGCGTCAGCATCATGTTTGCTAATTAGCGCTAAGCACAGGGTAAATCTTAGTATGAGCTTTGACTAATGCCAGTGTGATTTTCAGGTATTTAGTCACAAACCAGAGTATCAGACAAAGTGAAGGTTTGAGCTGATAATCGTATTACATGAAATATTAAAGGTTTCCCAGAGCGACAGTCCAATAGTGAACCTGATGCTGGTGCTAAAGCTAATGGATCGTTGGAGTAGATACTGGATCACACAGCACTTCTCCATTATGCCTCCCTTTAACAACCAAAACTCTCAGGCTATCCTGCCTTTATCAGGCTGACATATGAGGTTGTTTCTGGATCATTAATGAGTAATGTGACTTTTCAAAAGTCTATATAAGATACACAACAACATTACATAACATATTGTCAATGGGTAAAATGGGTTGAATCTCCATTTTCCAGTTTCAAAATCTGTTTGTGCCTGACAAATAGCTGAGCTCAGAATAAAACCACTAATTGGTGAAGGCTTATTAGTTAATTTCACACGTCCCCTTCATGAGATGGCACACCTCACCATACATCTACACACTGATGAAGCTCTAAAAATATGACCAGAGTCCAGTCACCATAGCTGGGGGATGTCTCCTCTGACTCATGCACTGAGCCACGCTGCCCAGTCCTGTTATGTGTGACTTCTTGGTGACTCGCACGCACTGACTCTTCAGAAGACCTGAAGATTGTACCCAGCAGCCCCGCTGCTCTACCATTTCCTCCTTTCATCTGATAGACTTTGACAATTGACACAGGAATTACTGAGATAATCAGATTTTGCTAATCACCTGTCAGTTTGTTGTATTTTTCTCTCTGCTAATGGCTGTGCAGCGTCCGTGCTTCAGAGATCACATGTCGATCAAACTGTGTGGGCGGGACGATTCCTTTGTTTTACGGATTTTTTCTCAGAACTAAAATCAGTCGCTTGGTGCTTGGAACAACGTTATAGCTTTTATGAGCTGCATAAAAGGTTGAATCAATCTGTCAACTTTACGAGGAGGCTTGAACCTCTGCTTTACAGGATCCTGATGAACAGAAAGATAATATGTGAACAGCGTCGTAGAATCTGTGCTGCAGCTTTTTGGAAGGTGTGATGAAGATGCCCGAAGTGTACAGAGTGATGAGACTATGCTAATTGTGATGCTAATTAAGATCAGACAGAGAGCCGCAATCTGAGCTCAACACGTCTGAAATGCGTGGAGGAACTGAAGCGGTCGATGCAGACGGACCAGTCGGATTAATGTGCCTCTGGAGTGAAGGATGTATTAATCCTGACACAGATGATGACTGAATTAATCCTTGGCACTTACAGCAACAGGCACATTGCCCCCTGAGGTCGTAATCAGTCTTTAAACCGTCTGACCTTTATTTATCCAGGAGGTGCCCTTCCAGGATACAGGAGTCACACTCATGTGTATGCAGGAGCACAGGAACAGAAGGGGTTGGACCCGAAAGCAGGACACAAAGCAGGCAGGTTGAAGAAACGAAAGCATGATTTAATAATGTAGAACAGGCAGAACAGGCAGGCAACAAAAACTGAGGGAGCAGACTGACACAAGAACAAAGGTGAAAAATACAGAAAACCTAAACGTAGAACAAACCAGAGTATTACCAGGAGCAGCGGCGGGAAACGAACACATGACCCGATGACTGAAAGAGGGAAAACACGTGGACTAAATACACAAGAGGTTAATTAACTTATGAAACACAGATCACGCAGAAAACAGGTGGGAAAACACACAAAGACAGGAAGTAAGACAAGACATGACACGTGAGGAGAGTAACCTTCAAAATAAAACAGGAAACAGATGAACCCCAAAGCCATAACAGGCTCTTTTACAGACATATCGCTATGTATTGTACTCAGATGTGGTAAAAGGAACATTTCTTTTTTTGTTTAGTTCTATGTTTTTTAATCCTGGATCTCATTTTAAACCTAAATATCCACTAATACAGGGTCATTTCATATGAGCTTAATGTCTTGCACAATGGGTAATATTCCCTAATGCATTTTAAGTACTTTACATTATTTGCACATGCAAGCATTCGTCTGCTAAGAGCACAGAGATTTCATATAATTTTCAAAGAAATGCATGTAAATGACTTTATATCTGGTGCACACAAGCCTTCAAAAAGAGCTCGGCACAAGCCAACAGCCTCAATCATCAACAATTGAGGTCACAAATTGCTTCGGCTTTTAAGAATGAATTCACCCAGCCTGGAGCTTTGAAAGTGGCCTTAATAACTGGATCACACTATTATCTGATATGAGATTTTAGGATGGAAACTGCCACTCTTCCTTTGTCCAGCTCACTGGCTTCGCTGTATGCATCAGTCACGATAGCAGAATGGACGAAAAATGTTCAAAAAGTCTCTGCATCAATAATTTTTTGGGGTGATTTGTCCAGAAACTTCTCCATAATTTTGGGAGGAATTAAAGTCATTTGAGCCAACTGTCTGTGTGCATGAGCTGGGCTGGTAATAAACAAGAGCACAGAATGAAAGATTGCATATGTCATCACAAGTTCTCCCTCAGATTGGCACATCCCAGCTGCCGTACTTTCACCACTTTGTGCAAACGTTTTCAAGTTAGCATTCTGTTCTTGGCAGCTGTGAGTTATCTGTAACTAAAACGTCCGTCAGAACAGGCTTCAGTGGAAATATTCCAGCTTAACTTTGTGATACAAAAATCCCTCTTTGTGTTTCCTCGTCGCACTGGAACAGTCATACAAACATACATGAAGAGAAAAAGGGAGTTTTGCGCCAAAGACAATGTTACGTGTCTAACTCAGCTGAAGCCTCCGATAAGCCTCAGATAAACTTTGAAGTGTCCTTGTGCACAGAGTGAGGACTGTGGATTCGTCCCCCATCACTCATATCGACACTGCTTCAATTCATTCATCTCTTAAAGACCAGTATGAACAGTAAGAATCATTACTGTTTCGATGACCGAGGGGGCACCTGACTAAAAATATTGTGAACTCGTCAAAGTATGGAAGTGATGACATGATTAAATGGGGGCTTTAAACAGAGCGGCAGAGGTGAAGGTGCTGCGTTCGCGATCCTGGAAGCAGAAAAAGAGCGCCACAATTTCACCCCACTATTCAGTCTTTAACAGGCTGCCCTGCATCCCACTGCGGAGCTTTATGGTCACGACCCTGTTTTATATAATCTTTATCCCACAGTCCATTACTGCAAGGCCATTCAGCCTGACTGGGGCAGTGGAGGGGTTCAGCACCGGTGGAAAAATCACAGCCCAGGTAATGGCTTTTAAAATGCCTGTGGTGCATCAGCTCCGCCTGAGACTGCTTCTTTGACTGGTAAAGTACAAGAAAAGCTCAGGAGCGAGACCCGAAGTGGGATTCATGCATGTCTGAGTCACACAGTGTGTTGAGTTCAGGTTCTCGCTGTGCTCGGTCATCATCCAAAGGTAGAGACGGCTGAAAGTTCTCCTCATTCATCTTCTACGAGCCCAACAGCACGCTGTCACAGGTATGATCTCTTACTGCGAGGGTCAGGCTCGTCTCCAGCGTGACGCATCAGTGCGTGGGCAGGCACACAAAAATAGAACGATGCACATTTTAGTCAATTTAACTAACACAATGGCTGTACAAGGACGTGCTGTACATTGCCCTGGCTCGCGTCTCATTCTGGGAAACAGGCCAGATATAGAACGTTCACGCCGCTCGCTCAGCTTACACTGATTGGAGTTTGTTCCCATTTGACCCCGGCGGCCTCTGTTTCAGAGCCGATCAGCGGCTGTAGACGCGTTGAATAAAAGGTCATGACTCAGTTCTATTATTGACACTTTCTCCCAGAAGTGGTGATGAGGCCTATTGTTGTTCTTCGTACAGCTGTGAATGTGATTGAAACAGCTGGAGAGTCCAGGCGCAAAATGAGATACCTGGAATCTGAAGCAAGAAGTCACACAGATATTCTGAAAAGATTTCATGGAGCAAGATAAAAAGTAATGCTGGGGCTTTTCAGATGAGCACAGGTGACAGGCTCGTCTTTGCTGGAAAAGTGTTTTTGATGCCATCATGCAGCAGAATGCACGGCTGCCGTCTGGTCTTGGAGGTTTGGTGTGTTCAGTTTTTGAGAGCGATCAGTGAAGTTTGTCTTTGTCTCCTGGTTTCAAAGCTGGTCAGGATTGTAATCCTCTGGGCACAGCCTGGCAAAGTCTTTACTGTTCAGCAAGATGCTGCGTAGCGACCCAAACATCTACTTCACTCTTTTCAAAAACATCACATCAACATTATGTAACACATAGTTCATTATCGCAGCTTCTCTCGCTCTTGACTTCTGAAGCACGTTATATAAGTGAGGATCAGGGATGGACACACAGTCACATCCACAAGCCCTGACCTGTCTGTCAACAAGCATGTTGGACAATTGATGGGATCCATCCTCAAACATGAACCTTCAGCAGTGCTTGTACCAGTAAATAACCTTAATAAGTGTATCTGAAATACATGCACATACACATGAAACCACAGCTTGGATGCACACATGAGGACACATACAGAAGAAAAAAAAATGTGCACAACAACTCAACAAGTTCTGGCACTTTAACACTGGAAAAACACAACAACAAAAATTTGAAAAATGAGAAATGGGGAAGGAGAAGAATATAAGAGAAGACAGAAGGAAGGACAGAAGGATAGGAAGGGAAGAGTGAGATGAGAGTAAAGAGGAGACATGAAGGAAGGAAAAGGAAGTGTGAGAGGAAATCAGAAAGGAAAGAGAGAGAGGGAAGGAGAAGGAGAGAAAGAAGTGAAGTCAAAGAAGGTAAGAGGAGGAGAGAGGAGAGGAAAGTAAATAGGAAACAAGAGAGAAAAAAGCAAAGCAAAGGAGGAAAGAAGAAAATAGATGGATGGTAGGAAAGGAGGTGAGGAGAGATGAGAGTGAATTAGGTGAGATAAAGTGGAGAGATGAGAGGAGGACAATGAAGAGAAACAGATTGGAGAGGAAGGAGTGAATGAAAACAGAGGAGAAAGGAAATGAGATGTAGAGGAGAAAACACTGGAAGAGAGAGACAGCAGCGTTAACGTCGGAGCTTCCCAGCTTCATATTTATACTGGATCTGTCCGTCTCCAGCCCCGTAAATGACAGTCTACATGATTTATGTCAGCCTGTTTTAAAGCCTCGACTTAATGGGCTATTTCCATCATTTCTGACACGCTGCTGCACCGTGTGAAGGCTGACACCACCTGCAGCGAGCAGAGAAAACACAGAGGGCTGCAGTCCGCCGCTGTGGACTCACGTCGATGGTATGCAAACCGAAGTTTATGTTTCAGCCGATCTGCAGTAAAACACAGAGGTGGCTGAACACACACGGCGGTAAAGTGATTTCAACTGTGCTGAACAGTGAGGGAAAATAATCGCCTTTAAAACGGTGTTTAGACACTGAAATTTGAATTCTCCTCATTGTTTGTGTAAGGAAATATAAATCAGAATCAGTCCACGCCGCAGCGTACCGTTTGTAAGTCAAGATGTCTCTTTACGGCGTTTGGAGGAACCGTCGTGCTGTTAAGTTTTATTTCACTCAGAAAAGTGGAATCCAGTTAGCGACGTTAGCGCAGATTCCCGCTCGGGGGTTATTTTTCAGCCCAGTCTCGCACCGAAGCAGGTAATAGACCCGCCGATCCACTGGAGGATAGCGTGTCACATTTTGCCAAGACGGGAAAAGTACACATGTATGAAGGCGCAGTACCAGCAGGGGGCGATAATTACCGGGGTAAAGGTTAGCATAAAGGGTACCAGAAGTCAGTTTTGATGTTTTAAAGAAGTTATTTTAAGCCAAATCATAACTGTGGCTCAGGAGGTGGAGCGGTTGTGTTCATATTTTCTGATGTTACTACAATGCAGATCCAAGTCCCGTTAATGCACATTAAATACCTGCACACACGTAGTTCATCAGCTAAGTCTCCTAATAAGACCTAATAAGTAGAAGCCACACTAATCAATGTTTGTTTTTTTTTTTTAGTTGCTTCAGTTTTAAGCCCTCAGACGGTCTGAGGTGTTGTGGAGATGTAAAAATGTTATCACACTCAGCAGGTCGGGTTTATGCTGGCGGAACAAACAGCAGCCTCTCTTCATTATTCACTGGGTTCTCTCCAGCTGGGAATATTACCTTTGGCTGAAAATATACAGCTGCTGCTCAGCCTCCCGCTGCTGTTTGCTCTGTATGCAGGAGGCTGGAGGAGAGTCGAAACAAAGGGTCAGACACGTCCAAACACACACAGACATAGATACGCACAAACACACACACAGAGCGTATGGACACACACATCAGATTGTGTAACACTGATTACTCTCAACGTGCGATTCTCTTTGTAATATATTCACACACACAAACAGCAGCTTCATGCATCACTTCCCAGGTTAATAAGAGGAGCACTGAGGCTAAACTAACTAAAGCAACACACACAAGCTCACACACACACACACACACACACACACACACATTCATTGTTCTTTTCTTTTATACAGACTTCAAAGAAGTTGAAACAAATAAAACAGAATGAGATCCTTTGTTAATCCTTTTTGGCATAAACTCAACTGAAAACAGCACAAAGACAACATATTTAATGTTAACTCATCAGCTTCATTGATTTCTGTAAATATCTGCTTATCGTGAATCTGATGCAGCAACACGTTTCACAGACTGGGAAAGATGTGGAACGCTCCAAAAGCACCTGTTTGGAACATTCCACAGGTAAACAGGTTGACTGGTAACAGGTGGTAGTGTCTTGGTTGGGTATGAAAGGAGCATCCTGGAAAGGCTCAGCCGCTCACGAGCGAGGAGGGAGGGAGGTTCACCACTTTGTGAACACATGACTGGATAAAGGAGATTAACACATGAGCTCAGGAACGCTTCAGGAAAGTCTGGGTCTGGACTCGGGGTCGCTCGTTGGAATGATGCTGCACACACAGGTGGAGACTCTGCCTGATGCGGAACAAAAGGTCGATCGCTGTGCTTTTCAATGTCTATACATGCCAGTTGAAGCTCTGACCAAAGGGCTGCCATCTTGGGATTTTCACACACGACCGTTCCAGATTCATCCAGAGAACACTGTGAAAAGCAAACAGCTGCCAGTGATTGGTGATCAGTTTTTCTCAAAAGGAAATTTCCACATGCATTTATGCAGCCAGCTGTGAGCAGCCTTGATCTTATGGCACTGATGTTATTCTATACGACGGGAACGCACAGCAGCTGCTTGCAGTTGGAGGCTTGAGGTTAATCTAAATTGCAAAAAGCATCTGTTGCCTGAACCTCTTCGGGTAATCATGCAAACCTATAAATTACGTTTACATACAGCTGATTTGCATTCATAATTACGATGTGCTGGCAAACATAATCGCTGCCTGGATTATGTTCAGAGTCAATGTTTGTTCGGCTGAACGGAGCGCTTCATCTCTGCCCCGCGCTGGAGGCGTCGGGTGGATGGTGCGCTTAAGAGCAGAACTGTGACACCAGAATCCAGAGTTCACATCCAGACTGTGGTCAGGTTTAGGCAGCGATGGTTAACTGCTGATTACTGCCGACTTTTTCTGTATTAAAACAGACCAGAAACTTTCCAAAAAATAAGTGCTGACAGCAGCAATATTGTCCTCTTTATGTTAATGTGGTCCATAATTCAGTCAGCATTACCTTCTCAATGTATTTGCTGCTGCTAATTAGTTGTATATAAAAGTAATTTCTGAGACATGACTCAGCAATGCACTTATGGCTGAATCTGCTTTTGCTTGTTTGCTGTTAATTTGTTTTTGTCTGAAACGTCTAACGTGTTGATGCAAATATTTTCATCTGTAACAGGAAGTGATTATTTATTGAAAATACTTTCAGCCTCTTTTTGCACTCTGTTTGTTTATGTGTGAAGAAAATGATATTTGCTTTAAACACAGCGGCTCATTTACTGTGAAAACTGTTTTTCACAGCGTCCCGCGTAACGTAGATGACATATCAAAGTTCCTATTAAACACCAGCTGCTTTTACAAGGTGTGTGACGAGCTCTCCACTCAGGTGTGGCAGTGGATGGTAAAGAGACGCAGAGTGTGTCTCTTTTATGTCCTTCATCACCTCTTTCTGTGTGCTGGTGCTGTGAGTCCACCAGCTGGATGGATGCTGGGCAGATCTATGGGGTTTATGAGATCACATGGGAGGACTGAGGAGGTTTTCCATGGAAGGCAGCAGGTTTTGGATTAACATGGAGCAGGTTTTAAATGTACGGCCACCAGTTCTGACAAACTACCTCCCGAGACACTTGTTTCTCATCAGTCAGACGTTTAGGTTTTCTTTCCCTTCCTTTTGCTCTTTTATGTGGCTCTCTGTCTTTTTCCATTGTGCTATCTTCCCCACATTCTCTCCGTCTCTTTAATCCCCTCTCCGCTCTGTTCTCTCTCTTTCCCATCCTTCTATTTTCCTTGAATGAACGTATTCAGCTTCATCTCTTCATCGCGTTTCCACCAGCGTTCGCCATGTGTGTGGCATCTCTCCGCTGACCTGAAGCGATACCACACACACCGTCCCCGCTCGTTAGTGTGTGGAGTGTGTTTGTCGGCTTGTGTCTTTTGCTTGCGAGCGGGAGATAAAAAGGCAGGGAGATAACAGGTGTGTGTGTGTGTGTGTGTGTGTGTGTGTGTGTGTGTGTGTGTGTGTGTGTGTGTGTGTGTGTCTGCGAGGAGGAGAAAGAATGTGAGTATTTATTTGTGTTTTCATTCCAGCGTCTATATTTGTGTCTGCATCACTGAGTGTGTGTGCATATCTGTGTGTGTGTGTGTGTGTGTGTGTGTCTGGACTGCATTGTCTTGTGGATATAAACAAAATCAAACAGAGAAAATCCTAACAGGAAGCCTTATTCTCAGGCCGTCGGGTTAAACGCTGCTGCGATGCTGTCGGCCGCGTTCGACCGCAAGCTCACAACAAACGGCAGCAGCTGAGAGCGCACACATGCTCAGTGTCTGCCTTCAAACATGTTACCGCACACCAGAAGGACACACCAGAACTTTGGGTTTTATAGTACATCGAGGTGAATCACAGGCGTGTTGGTTAAAGGACGTAAACACGGATCCAAACTGGAGACTTCAGCCCAAAAGGATCTAATTCCAAGACTTAAACTAAGTTCTGCTGACTGTGCATTTCCCAGCCCCAGCTTTAATTTGTCCTTTGTCTACAATTCTCCAAAATGGTCTCGGTTTCATTATTTACCTTAAATTTCCATATTTCCTTGAAAAGCCTTTCCACTGTTGTCTGGGTAGAAGCTAAGTGTGCGAAGAGGAACATTCCCAGCTAGTGTTTGACTTTTCAACCAGTCGGAAAAAGTCACGAAGCTGTTAAATACTGGATAACTTCGGTTCTGCTGCTCTCACAGCAGCCTGCTCGGCTGCCGCTGGGCCGAGCAGGTGACCTGACAGGGCTGTCCGCTCATTATTGGTCTGAATGCTTTCCACAGCAGCAGGTGTCACTGGGTGCAAAGCGAGCAAGCTTTTACTCACACTGTGTGCTGTGAAATGGATTTTTGGAGCAATTTGATCTGTTTTATGGCAATTTGTGGCCAATCAAAACAGCTTCATGCTGTTTTGGGGTCCTGCCACGTCTGCTCTAAATTTGCTCCATCTCCAGTATATAAAGACAGAAAAACAAATATATCATACATATATAATATTTAGCAGCTGAGACTTCTTAGCTTCTCACCCGCCGTGGGTCAGAACACAGTCGACGTGTTTAAATCAAAGAGCTTCTCCTCTGTGACGTCTCACAGTCTGATTAAGCTCTGCAGCGTCCAGCATGGCTCACATTTAGACTCGGTGTTAACACGACAGCTCCAGGTGTGTTGACAGCATTGATATCACCTTGTGTGTAGCACTTAGCACTTTAGCATTCATAGTTCTACAGGATTAGCCATTTCTGTTTACCGATCGCTCATGTGCTGCTAGCGTGGCTGAAATAGTTATTTGTTTCACTTTCCCAACTATTTTTTGTTCATTTTGTTCTCTTCGAGGTTACCCTCTTCTCTTCTCAGTCTTTAGAAAACTTTAATAGCATTAGTATTTCCTCAAAATGTAGGTGCAATCACGGTGACCTTTAACATTATTGTTTTATGACAGACTTGAACACCTGAGATCCTTTAATTTACAGATGTTTCAGCGTGTAGCTTTTAGCAACCGTAAACTGGCTAATCTGACAGCATCTAAGTTACCTTTGACTTAGGAGACAGTGTCAGCTTGTTAGCAGAAAATCCCTCCAGAGACAAAGCAAATATTTTTTGTTACATGCCTCAGAAGTTTGGGGCTGATGCAGGAAAGCTGCGACGGCTTCCTTGTGTTTTTTTTTTTTTTTTTTTTTAGCGGCTGAAATCTCGGCCTGTTTCCTCCCTGTGACAGCTTCCCTCAGCTCGTTGGTCGCTCTGTCTGTAATTTGTCAGCCTGTCTCTTCCTCTGTCCACTAAAAGGTCTCTGGGCTCGTTAGGTCCACATGGCTGCTCCGCGTCTCCATCAGCCGCAGACGCATTTGAGTAGAGCTCATTAAATGTTGGATTTGTCCAGAATTTCACAGCTACCACCAAACCACTGACTGAGTGTATTGATGTGGACATGATGTGAGTGTGTGTGTGTGTGTGTGTGTGTGTGTGTGTGTGTGTGTGTGTGTGTGTGTGTGTGTATGTATGTGTGAGTTACATGCAGTCACACTGTGGGAACTCGCCTTCCGTATGGAGACAAAGTGCAACCCCCCCCAAAGTCTGACAAGAAGGAGGTTGTTTTTTGTCTTTGGTGTCGTGTCCCTGTCAGAAAACCAGATTAGCATCAGATTTCCGAACACATTCATGCTCCTCACGGGATAAAAAACTGCGATGTTTACGCTTCATTTTTAGCTTCTAACCTCCTCTAAACATCCATTCGTGCTCGTTTTGATTCAGCTGGAAAACTGAAGCTCGTAATTATTTTCTTCTCTGTTCAACCACATAAAAATACTTCAGTTAAAATGCAGAAACAGCTGATTGTTGCTATAAATGGCTTCCAGACTCTCTTGAATGAGCAATCAGAGCTTAAGCACAAAAATCAGCTCATGGGGACACAAGGATCTACTTTGGCGGGCAGCAGGACACTGTCATGCTGAGTACGCTCCGAGGCTTCAGGCGTATGAGAGGCGAGACTTTGAGTCCTCATGTGTGACCATTACATTAAAGATAATCGTGTTTGTGTGCGCTGCATTGTTTCATAATGTGCCCTTATGACAAACATGTAATTGAATTTTGGTTCACGTTTATGCCGCAGTTTTTTTTTTATTATCATTACTATAACACAGACATCTTCAGCGAACTGTCTCACACACACACACACACACACACACACACACACACACACACACACACACACACTCTCTCTCTCTCGGGTGTCTTTGTCTTGGCTGCTGTCTGATTGGTCGTCTGGGTGTAAACTAACCTTGTTTTTCCCTCTCTCTCCCTCCCTCCTTCTCCCTTCCTGTTTCTTCCTCACCTCCTTTGACTCCTCCTGTCCTTCTCTCCTTTCTTTCTCCTTCTGTCTCTTCTTTTTATCTTCCAATTTTCTCCCCTTTCTTCTTCTCTTCCTTCTATTTGCATGTATGCTGCCTTTTTCACTACTTCCTCACACTTTCTGTCTCTTTTGTTCCTTCCCTTCCACTTTATTTTCTTTCCTTATTTCATTTCCCCTTTTTGCCCTTTTCACTTATTTTTCTTTTTTCCTTCCTCTTCACCTTATTTCATCCCTTCATGTATTTTATTTCCTTTTTGCATTCATTTCCCTCCCTACTCTCCTTATTACATTTCCTCTTTATTTTCTTTCTTTCTTCCTCTCTGTTGCCTTTGTCATTTATTTCATTTCCTTCCCTTCTCCTCTGCTCTTGTTTCCTTATCTTCCTTAATTCTTTTTCCACCCTTCTCATTTCCTCTTCCATTTTCCTTCTTCCCTCTTCTTCCCATTATTATCTAATCTGTGCATCCTTTTACCATTGCTTTCACCCTTGTTCTTTCATCGATTATTCTTTTTTCATCCTCCTCTTCCTCCTCCCCTCCTCCTCATCCTCCTGTCTCTCCAGCGGCTGCTCCTCTGCCTCCAAGCTGCTGCTCTGGTTCTGCAACACCAGGCCAGTGCCTGTCTAGCTGCTGTGTGTAGGGCGTCTCAAGGCTCTATCAAGTGAGTCTGCTGCCTCAAACACTCACATCCACACACGGGAAAACACATACATACACACACGCACACACACACACACGCTACCCATGGAGGGCTGCCAAAGTCTGCACAAAGTGACTTTACATCACAAAGTCCTGATATGTCACGTCTTGACCTTTCACAGGTGTGCACAGGATGAATGTCAGTAACCAAACACAACTCAAAAATGGAAGAAAGTGGGTTTGACTCAGAAGCCTCTGTGTTACATTAACACTTCATGACGTTTAATCCCACATGATCCCGTCCTTGCCAAGTTCAATATTCATCATTTTAAGCAAAGATTTTAAATTCTATATGTGTCATATTTTGGGAAATCTCCCTACCCGCACCACCAAGAAGGAGAAAACACAGAAATACAAACTCAAACACAAAAAACTCAATCATTTGTGCTAAAATCACATTTAGTTTTACTGTTAGACACCGACAGTGAGGACATTTTGCCCAGTCTTCACATAAAGTTTAAGCCACTGGTTCCTACTGAGCACTTAATTCTTCAGTAGATCACACATTTATAAGTTCTTAAAAAAGGCTCAGTAATTTCCTAAAACAGCTGGATGCTGTCGTTTGAGCAACCAGGAATAAATAGTGTATTTGTCAGGGACTGTTTTCTGCTGCAGATTTGCAGTATAGTTGCACTGTTTTCTTCGCAGTATTTTTGGCAGCAGGACGGTGTGTGTAGGATTGACTCACGGTGGCTGTGTTACCCACATGTGCAGCAGGTCAAAGGTTACGACTTCAGCATGTAGTTAAAGCGGGTCCTCACAAGTGGAGGTGAACAGACGTGTGTGTTTGTGTGCTGAGCATGATAGAGGATCCTGAGCAGTGCTTTTAAATCCATCCTGTGTGTGTGTGTGTGTGTGTGTGTGTGTGTGTGTGTGTGTGTGTGTGTGTGTGTGTGTGTGACCTGGCTACTTTTAAAAAGCCGAAACACTCAAAACATCTAGAAGAAAAATATCATTAAGTGTCTTATTTGTTTACTAGAAAATCCAAAACTTGCGGTGATGAATTTTAGTTAACAGTTTCGGCTTTTCATCGACCTCAACTCTCTAATTCTGAGTCTCTTTCAAAGGTTCTCTCCTTTCATTAATGCTGCTGAATGCGATCAAGGTTTTCCCTGAAATGTTTCTGAATGGGTCTCTTGATCGTTACGTTACGCTGTGACACGGATGAAGACCTGCAGACGGCGTGAGGCTTTTTCTCTACCAGACGGCTCTGACCATAGATTTCTCTCTGCAGAGAAAATAGTCTAATTGACTGATGTGTGTGTGTGTGTGTGTGTGTGTGTGTGTGTGTGTGTGTGTGTGTGTGTGTGCGCGCGTGCGCACGTCCGCAGTGGCACAAACACAAAATGCTGGTGTTCTCATAATCAATAGCTGTACTACCTGTCAGTCTGTGCTGTGAGTTGAGTTACTGGGTTTTGTTAGCAGCGCTGGAGTTCTCAGACATACTGAAAAATAACGTTGCTCTATTTGCAACAAACACTTGGAAACTCCAAATAGCAGCGTACAAATTGAAAGTCTGAACGTGTGCTATTGTTCATGTGCACAGCTTCTTCTCTGCAAGGAGGCACAATGTGAAAAGGTTTGCTGGCCTCTCTCTGTGTATTCAGTCCTTTCTTGCAGAAGCTTCATAATACTGTCATTGCCGCTTGCATGAGGACATGATTGCACGCCTCTTTAGATGTGAAAAGCCACGGTATGCTACCACTGAGCTCGGAAGAAAGAAGAATAAACATGGTGCAACCTCATGAATGACATTGTTGAAAGTGTAAGCAAAGAGACGCAGTTATCCCTGCCTTCAGGTGGCTTTCTGACATGCTATGTGGATTCGTCCACAGTGTTCAGTGCAGTGGCAGAGTGCAGCGCATGAGGCTGCAGCAGTATGTGCACATCACGTGTCGCGGTCAGTGCTCGTACTGCAGAGTGACCTTTTGTTCAGAAAGTACTGGACTCTCTCTTTGTAAAACTATACGCTTTAAGAGCAGCGGAGTGGCTGCAGAGAGCACAGACGTGACAGATAATGAGATGTATGATTCTCACTTGGTAGAGCGATGCTGTTAGTCTGCTAACGGAGTTAGCAACACCAGCTAATTGTTGCAGCCACATCTGTTTACACCACAACATGCAAATACATTTGCTTTGCGAATTTCACTCTCATCACACCTTCAGTGTGGTGGATTTTTTCACGGGAACAGGACAGTACAGTGCTTATATAATCAGTGATCATCTGTTTTCATCTCACTGGCAAACCGGGCCCCGCCCAACCCGGCATGGAAATCTGATTTATTAATCCGCATGTGTACTAACACGACCATTTATCCGGCCTGGAGTGGCTTGTGTATACTCAGCAGCATGGGAGCAACCTGAGGAACGCTGTCTTTCCCATTTTGATGCCAAATCAAATTTATTTTGATGCTAATGTTAAAGACAAATAACAAAATAATAGTGTTAACAAAGTTAACACCACAGTAGACCACCCATGACCTCCTGAGCTACATGCCCCAAATGTTAGCCTTCAAATGACTGATATTAATAATTCATAAATGTTATCTGAAATGTTTGCCTTTAAATGAGAAAACATCAGTTTCGCTGGTCTCACACATAGAGGACAAAGGCAGGCAAGGATAAAAGAAATCAAAGCATTTTACATAATATACCAGAGGAGCGCATGATAAATGCTGAAGAAGAGAAGTGCTGGCATCTCCGTGTGTTGCCTCGGGGGAAAAGCTGCAGAGCGGGATGCAACGCTAAGCTCACATTTGTTTTCTAATCTTCTTTACTAAACAGCAGAGCTACCGTTTTCCAGAAAGTTTTAAAACAATTCACGTGAATTAATGCAGCATGAAACACACTCACTTTTCTATTGATTAGGTTTATTTTCGATCCTGTGGTGTGTGCGTGTGTGTGTGTGTGTGAACCATTTAATGTAATGCCTTTAGGGATCCACATTTACATGTTATTACATTTACACTGGCCATTTAACGATTATTCTTAATCTCAGCCAATTGCAATGAGGATCATTTAAGAAAGAGCCCCCCCTCCCAAAACTACATGTAGCAAGAAAGCCAGCAGTAACCAATCACTGAATCTGCTCTGCTGGTGTAGCGGCGCAGTTATATATTACACATTTGTCGTCTATGAACACGATGCACATTGTTGTTTAGTTTGGGAGAAAGTGGAAGAAATGGGTCGGAGGGATGCAGGGAGGAGAAGGAGGTGGTTCCAGGGTCCATAAGCAGAGCACATCCTTTCATTTCCCCTCCATCGCCCACTCGAGTCACTCTGCTCCACTTGTTGCTGCTGGCAGGCTGCTCAGGTCTAATTACATGACTCCTCAACACTGTCGGTCTCCCTGGGGGGTTATTAGACCACCAGATCCCCGGGCGCACGCACGCACACACTCACATTCACATTTGCTTGATTATGAAACACTTGAAGTTTGATTCCTGGAGGTCAAATCAAATCATCCATTCGGAGCACGTAGGAAACGGAGTCACGGCCATGATTGCTTCAACAAAGTTAGAAAGAGCCGGTTCCCCAACCGACAGCCAAAAGTCCCCGGCGAGGGCTGGTGTGCTGTAACAAAATATAAAAGCTTTCAAACCAGTCAAATGCATCAAGTTTTTCTTTTGGGCTGTAAGTGTACAGTAAACCTGCAGCAGGGGATCGGCTCGATAGAGGGGCTGTCACATTTTGCTCGTGCTGGAGTCACTTCGGTAACAGCCTCTATGTGAACATCTGGTGCAGCATAATACACCGATGTGTCACGAGAGCGCTGCCCTCCGCAAGACATGAACGGCTCTCTGCAAAGACAAAGAGGAGACCAGGAAAGATTTCTCATCAGAAATAATAAGACATGACAACTGAACTGGATCCAAACCTGAGTGTATTAACACATTATATGAGTACATGGTAGATGAACACTGTTAAAATATGATGCAAACACACAAAAACACGCAAAAGTGTTTATTCACACGCAAACACGACTGATGCCAAACGGCTGGTGTGTGTGTGTGTGTGTGTGTGCATGTGTGTGTGCGTGTAGCTGTTGAATGAATGAATGAAGTCACAAACAGAGCATTTTTTCACTCCGCAGACTTCTCGCTGACATGCACAACATGTGTAAATGTTTGCAAACCTGTCGCTGACTTCCCGCTGCTCTGCTGCTGTTTTTCTTTCCACTCTGATTTTCATTTTGTCTCGTCCTGACATGGACTCCAGACCTCCGGACGGAACAGACTAACCTCACAGCGCCATCTGACTGATGCTAAACTGCGGTGTATATGTGCGTTTCTGACAGATGTGTGGGCAAAATTATAAGCAATAAGCCAGAAACCAACAGCCAGCTCAAAGATGTCACCTCCTCTGTTTGTTGCAGATGGCAGCGCCATTTTCAGAGCTATAAGTGTGAAAGTTGTCATAGCTCTTTAAATGGTACTGCTGTATGCACTCAACTAACCAGCCACCTGAAGTTCAGCTCTGAGGACGTCGTCATGAAGAATTCTGCTCATCTCTTTCTTCTTTTTCAACCAGAAGATGTACAGTAACTTTGAGCAGCAGTCAGCAGGGATCCTTCATGAAAGGAGTTCGTTACCTCACTGAGAAGTTGGAGGTGTGCAGCCTGCAGCTCTTCATCTATCAGCTCACTGTGGCTGCTCCTGCTTCTTCCATGACTCCCTGCAACATTTCAAACTCATCTGCCATCAGAAAATGCTGAAAATTGTCTTATTTTGTAGAAACAAACAAGTTCTTTCCAGAGATTTTGAGACAGACACTCACACAGTTCATAATACTGCGACTACATAAATACTGCAGCATGTTTATCAGTGGGCCATAGACTCAGTCACCATTGTGTTACCTTATTCGGTGACTTAAGAGGCGTTTTTTTAAATGAAACGCTGCAGGGATTCTGTGTGTGCTGACAGTTTATGAATGAGGATGAGTGTGGGAGTGATGTTATCGAGCCTTGGTCCCCTCAAACTGTCAGACAGTGTAGGTCATGTGTCAGTCAGGAGCTTCCTTTCAGAGGCTTCTTCCTCTTCTCATGTTGAAAGAAAAGTGCTGAGCGCTTCACATATCTTTGTGCCAGAATTTTGAAATATTCAAAACCCAAAACAGAAATCTGACATTGTCCCTGGCAGGGCTGACCAGGGCAGCCTGCGACGCTGTCACACTGTCATAGGACCTGTCAAGGCCGGGATCACACAGAATTCAGCCTGTTTATGCTGCAGAAGTCAACTTTCTGTGTAGAGTTCAGTGGGCGGATGCTGAGGCTGGGGATAAACCAGACATGGTGGCTTTTATCAACAGCAGTTTGACAATGTAAAGCTTTGTTTATTCAAAGTGTTGTCATCACAGAAGTATCAAAAAGCAAAACTACACTTAGATTATTTTATGGAAAGGCTTCACGGTTTAAATCCAAGTTTAAAAAAACAAACAGCAGAGGTTTTAATCCTGAGAGCTAAACTCTGCTTTTACTAGATGTCTCTCTGTTTTCATTTGGCCATGTAGGTCATCTGCAAGCGGCTTATTACGATCCATATAAGTTTGTTGTTGGTGGCGACCTCTCGTGGCCGTATTGATTATCATAGGAACAAAGGAGGAAGTCAGGTGACAGTATAAAGAAGTCCAGGCGGGGGGGAGGAGGTCGGCGTGGATGGATGGTTCAAACCAAAAGTCATCATTATTACAACACGTACATAACTTATTTTGACTTTTGTATGTAAATTATGTAACTTTTGTAACGCTAAACATGATCTAAACGTCGCCAAGTAGTTTTGCTGCCAAACTGCGACCGTTTCACAGCGTTAACCACGCGATGGCGAAGGTCCCGTCTGTCACTGCTGCCCTCCAGAGTTCCTGTATCTTGTTTTAGGATGAGCAGTTCAGTGGTTTAGGTATGAAGACGTGTTGCTCTCGCGGCCCTGTGTGCGTCCGGCTGCTGCTCGGTGTGCAGTGAACCCTGGAGGAGCTGCTCCGAAGAGGCAGTTTACAGCTAAACAAAATGATTGTGGGGCGTTTTTCATTTTCACTGGCCTCGCATGCTGGTTTTTATAGCTGTGGGAGGCCGTCGGCAAGAGAAATACCGGTGCTTTAACGTGTGCTGATGGTTATGGTAAAGAATCTGTATGGAGAATCAGTACAAGAGAACTGAAGGTTTGGGCTCATTTAGTTATAGAGCGCACACTGAGCTGACTTTAGTACGAGTCAGTGGCACACAGAGAAGAGATGTGGTAATAATACTGTGTGCACTTAGCTTCATGTTAGCAGTTTGTCACATTTTGTCTTCAAGAAACACAAACACTGAACTTCAGCCTCCACTGTACGGTACAGCCGAAGCTGCACACAACTCAGGTTAAAAACTATCATCCACATCATGAAGTCATGCATCTATTTTCCAGTACAGATTTAGGACGAGCTGCACCGTTGACCTCCATTAACCGGCTGTGACTCTGTGAAACAGCCAAGTTGATTAATGGAGCAAAAAGCTTCATGCATTAGCTGCATCTCCAGCAGAGCCTCGACTCTCTCTCTGTCACAACAGCACAGCTGTACGGCGACTTCACCAGTTTCATAGTCTGTTAGTGTCCTGGTGGTGCTTCTCCGGGAGAACTGGTCGCAGCAGTTAGAGAGCTGTCCCCAGTCAGTAACCACATTAAACTGGTCAGGAAGGACTTTCACTTCCTAATCAATCGACCTGCTGTGTGGGCTGCTGCCTCCTGACTTCACCATCTCTGCCTGTAAAACTGTTGCTTTGTGACTCCTTCTCTCTTAGTGACACACTAAAATCTGTCAGCTCTGCCCAAGTGGAAGACAGCAGTTACCATAAACAATGCAGATACATCTGGCTCACATCTGCACACACACACACACACACACACACACACACACACACACACACAATAAATTCATTATAAACAGTCCTTATATAGCTCTCAGCTGCTGCCCGTGTCCGGACAGGCCTGTTCATCAAGTTAACGTCCATCACTTTGATCCAGACTCGCATCTATTTTCCAATCCAGTGTCAACATGTAGGTATATTCACATGTAAACACATTATTTCTGTCCATGCAGAAAGATTAAGAGCATTATTTTTTTTTATAATATTTTGTGTACTTCTAAACTTTTGATGAAAAGTTAGAAAATAGGTTTATTAAATTTGGCACTCTTGGTCTGGAGTATTTGAGATTTGAGAGCCACTGACCTTCCTCTTCTGGGACATCCACCTAAAACTGATGAGCTTCCAAGGCGAATGGAAATCTCAGAGCAAACATTTGATGGTTTGCGAGTTTGAAAATGGAGCCTGTAAATACCAAGTGTAGCGTTTCTGTTTGTCTCATTTTATTGGTCTAAATTGCCATAAATTTCACTTTGTTTATTCCCTCTTTAAACACATTTTATGATTAAATTCCTCCAAATATTTGTGACCCTGATGATGTAGAGCTCTGACTACATGACTTGAGAGTTTCCTCTGCTGAACCTCTGCACACTCAGTCTTCTGGACTTTTCTCGTGACGCAGTAATTGGCACTTTGATGCATCACCGTCAGAGCCGACACCGGCAGCTTAAGCTATTGAGATATTATTTTTGGGACTCAGAAACATAAAGAAGAGTTTCTCGTGACAGCACCTGCTTTCATCAAGCACAGCAACAGTGTGTGAAAGGTCAACTCCAGCGTGTTAAAAATAATTTGAACTTTTCATCACAGCGCCACCCTGTGATTGGAAATAAAGCCGCGGCCTCGCCTCAGGTCACGCATAGGCACCAACACAGGAAGGTTTCTTTATGAAAGCTTCTGGGCTGCGTGGTGTCAGATCTTTTTCTTCTTCTTTCGTTCTCAAGCACAGACGCAGACCCAACACACAAATCTGCACTCACACGCCTGTTTGAGGTTTCATTCATGATTAGCTCTCCTCTGCTGATAGGAGGTCTGTTTATTTTCTTCTGTCTGAGCATAAATATGAAGATATTTCCCCTCGTCTCACAGGGTTCCGCGCTGCAGAAGCGTAACTTTCCCTCCCCTCCAGGTAGAAAGCTCTGCTTGGCAGGAAATTTTCCATCCTCCTCCTCCTCCTCCTCCTCGCTGCCACGGCGTCTCACGCAGAGACCTGAAGTGGGTGGATGTACAGAGAGAAGAGAGAGCTGCAGAGGTGTGGACTATGAGGTTGTTTGTCTCACATCTGCCAGTGAAGATTATGATTCAACAAGTCCTCATACCTCACTGACAAAATAGGTCAGTTCCTTCAAATTGACCCACATGGCTGGTTCAAAAAGAACAGCGACCCATCAGCCCCAACCCCCCCCCCCCCTCAGAGATTTAGTGTAAGTGCATCAACCTGAGCGTGCTTCCCTCTTTGCCTCAGAGCGAGGACAGTCAATATCGACCACGAGTGGAAAGAAAAATCTCTGACTTTATTTAATATCTGTCATTTAGAAAGAAATACGTCATGAACTTGCAGATAGATTTGGTGAAATCTGAAGATCACAAGCCTCCATCTTACTGGATCAATCGAGGAGACTTTAGTGGTGATTTAGCTTTGGGCAGAGATTTGGGCTTATGTTGCATCTGGGAGTCCACAGCCTGCTGCTCAACAGCATCAAGCCCACATCTTATTTTCTCAGTTAGGCTGCAGGTTTCTTTCAGACTTGCTCTGCATGTACGTATGCATTGAAAAGTAGATTATGTAACATAATTGATGGATTGATTGATTTATTGATTGAGATCCTGTGTCCCCAAGAAGAAAGTACTGGCAGTGTGGGCACAAAGTAAACATGTAAAGACCAGCTTTCACCTCCGTCACATGGTCTTCTTCAGCGTTTGTGAGCGGAGATGAGGCCACTCACATCTCTTTATTTGGTAGTCATCTCCATGGCAATTAAGCAAATACCATTTGCTGATCACTCAATTAAATCTACATAAAATGCTGCTAAGTGGACTTTGAGTTGAGGTTGTTTTGTCAGAACTACAAGATGAACTTTCACGTTTGTCAGACACAAAATCTACACATGATAAATACCAATAACAGTGAAAAAAAAAAAACTGTTTGCTGTCATACTGTCCACATTTCATTATTGATTATATTCAGAGCTTACTGTTCCCTGAGTCATCATTAATTGTCCCACAGGCACCATAACAGAATATAAAATATGAAACATTTAATGTATAAATATTTAAAACCATAATACAACTACCAAATTTAATAATGGCCTGGCTCATAGCTGAGAGCGTATCGTGCTGCAGAGTTGAAAACAGATGGACTGACTGACACCGCTGTCCTCAGGCCTCGTCAGCAGCAGGTCAGGCAGTCAGGGACCAGATTAAAGTCTCCCAGTAAGCTGCTGGTTGATTCATTTCCACAGCAGCGTCAGTGCAGCTGGGACGGCACATGTAGGTTAAACCGGCGCTCCTGCTTTCCGTCACCGTGAAGGTTTATTTTTACAGTGCACACATGCAAACAGCAGTAGTAAATGTAGTTTGGCGTCAGATCAGCTCTTATCTTCCCACACAGAACATGGCCGCTCGCTCCTCGCTCCCTCGATGCTAAAAACTTGGCGCCGTCCATCGATATACCCATATGTCAGATTTGACTTTACACAGTCTGTTCTCACATTGACGACCGCTGACCGAATGTTTGTGACAGTCTGCAGCTTACACAGCATTCAGCTTTAACTCAATACCTTTTTGTTAGTTTACTATGATATCTGTATTTCTGTTTAAGCCTGGAAAAGCTTTATAATTTAAGTGGATTATAGGTCATATATTAATTATTTAGCCGTTGAATTACGCTGTTAAGTTTCTAATGACAGTCTTTGAGAGATTGTTACTGTTGTCAGTGTTGTGGGTATCACTTGTTTTAGCCTCAAAGTGGCCAAATAAATCAATTCTTGCTGCTTTAAGTTACTCTCCATTAGAAATTTTCCCTCTATAAATGTGAATTTTTCAACATGAAGCCTGAGCAGAGAGCCGATGAACGTGAGGTTTGAGCCGGAGGAGGCCGACAGGACCAAACTGTGACGAGACATAAATGTTCAATGAGTCTTCTGCTGGTGAGGTGGGGATGTAAACACCAGCTGCTTCTGTCGGTGTGTGTACAGGTGTGTCTGTGTGTGTGTGTCTCTGTGTGTGTGTCTGTGTGTGTCTGTGTGTGTGTGATACCCATTCTTGCAGCGAGTGTCATGCCTGATGTGTTGTTAGTGTGATTTTACATGTGTTCCAGAGTAGAAATGTGTGTTTCTGACTGTTTGTGTGCCTTTGCGTGCGTGTCCACTCATCAGGGGACAGTGCTGCCAACGAGCCTCTTTCATTATTTAAATAGTCCTCAAACATTGGTTTTAAAACCAGTGGCAGACAGGAGACATTTACAATAACATGTCAAAACAAGCGTTTGCAGTCAGTGTAGCTCCTTCATCCTGATGCAGACAATCTCTTTCATAAAATATCCGCTGTGTTTTAAGATTTGACTGATAACTTGATGGTTGAGTTTGTCCTCAGTCACGCAGAAAAAAAAACATTGGTTTAAAAATCACAAGACCATTACGGACATGTTTCTCTGTGTGTTTACGCTGAAATCAGGTCAGTTTTTGATGCTAACACTGACAAGCTGTTCCTGGAATACCCAGAACATTTTTATAAATAAAGTTTTTTCTGTTGTTTTTAAATGTAATTTGGTGTTGAAGCACTCGGATAAACTCTGGGATATTTCGAGGTTTTAATGGAGAATACATGGCCGGCTTTGTCCACAGTCACACAGAAAAAGCTCAAACCAATCTACTGAAAATGTTCTGCAGTGCAAAAATGCATTTGAGTCAAGTAGTTATTTGCACATAGTGGAGTAAAAGTGCAAATTTTTTCCCCAGACGTTGCACAAAATACACATATACTGTATTATTTCTGAATTTCCACCACTGCAAATTTACTGCAAATGAAAGATAAATGCAACAGAAGCAGAGGATCTCTTGTCCAGCTGAAGTGACTGCAGCGCACAGAGCAGCTCTTGGCCCTGCTTGAACCTTGACCCGCTTCGCTCTTCATGCTCGCCGGAGCTGCGCCGATGCCTCCGGCCTTCTGCTTGCAGTCTGTGCAATCTTCTGTGCAATCGTCTTGTGGGCATTGTGGATAATAGAGTGTCAATGTGAATGTTCTCCCAGCAGATAAAGAGAGGAAAACCTCTTTTGTCAGTGTAGGAGGATCTCATTTGCCCAGACAAGCAAACCGACTGGTTAGCCAACAAGAAATAATGAACATCAAACGCAGCGATGTGAAATAAAAAGGTTCATTCCAAAAAGGTACATTTCCATTTTGGGGAAAACATGTTCTCATGTGTTGGAAGCGTAATGTTCGGAAAACATCGGGAATGTTTTGGACACAAATGTCCTCAAATTCCGAACTCTTGGTGTTTTGCTAATAATATTCACAGTGGTTAACTCTGACCGTGAACCACATTAAGCTAAGTCATTGTGTAAATACAGGAGTCACAGTAATCATGGCCGTGGTTTTAATTAACTTTTATTTTTAAGTGAATTTCAGTTCAGTTTTAATTTGTTTACTTTGGACATTTAAGATTATTTTTAAATTTATTTTAATTACAGTTCCAATTGCTCACTGCCAGAAGCAATTTTGTAAATGAGCCCAATGATGAGATCCAAATCTGTTTCTCTTTGTTGAAGCATCACAAAGCAGCAGCTCGCTCTTTACTGAGTGTGCTCCACTTTTCCTCTTACATGTGCGACTCTTGACAGTTATTATACTACTGACAGACATTTTCTGTTTCAAGTAACATTTTTTTTTTCAAGTAACATTTAGTGCAAGAACCAAAACTATCATCCACACTGTCGATCACTGTATTCACTATATTTATTGTATTCATTTAGATAAATCATGTACAAGTGATCAACAGTGTTTGGTTCTTTTACAGTCGGAGAGTTTGTTCCAGTTGTGCTCAGACTCACTAAAAGTAAGATGTTCTGCATGAAATTGATTCATCTTGAAGACTGGCTGTTCAAGTAGATCTACTTTCCTGCTTTTATCTCAAATATCTAAAGTCTAGGTTCGAGAAGTATGCTGTAATTGTGTAATTAAGTTTCCTCCTGACGACTGCTGTCAACATGTGAGCAGAGCAGTGACCTGCCAGCCTCTGGAAGCTGCTCAGGGGCCAGAAAAAAAGACTGTGACTGTGCTGAACAGCGAGCGGCTGTAAATGTTTGTAAGTGTGTGAACGTGAAGCAGTGTGGACACATGCAGCTGTAACTTACATGATGTAACAAACTGATGCAAAACTGCACCTGCATGCTGGAAAGAACGAATGCTCGTGGTCGATATTCTGAAGAGTCTGAGTCAAGTATCGATAAAACAAGCGGGTGATTTTTACCTGCCTTCACACAAACCACGCAGCTCTTTCACCTTGAAAGAAGCCTGAAACCTCGCACACAGTGTGAACCAGTTACCTCACCTGCAGGTACGGTACGAACTGCAATATGTGCAGCAACACACACACACACACACACACACACACACACACACACACACACACACACACACACACAGTGGTCATTTCTCCTCATTCCAGTCATGCAAGCAATTAGTTGAGGAAGGGTGCGTTGCAGGCGTCACTCAGCCAGAAATAATCAAACCTCTGATCTACTGAGAGCCAGCGGTACACTGATCTCATTCCTAAAATACACCACACTCACACACACACACACACACACACCCTTGGCCCTTTTACCTTGAAGCTCAGGCTACTCTTCATGTGTATTTTTGGTGTCGCTTCTCCTTGAGGAAGAATCCTGCTTGCTTAATGATTCAGCTCTCGTACTCCTGTTCTGACGAGTGTGTGTGCGCACATGCTGTGTAGTATGCACACACACATGCATGTGTGTTGTGTATCCTTCCCTACAGGCCTGCCTGGCTGCTGCGTACTTCACCCTCATGCCTCAGTGCTTGTGTCCAGGCTAGAGCCTTGTTTTAATGTTCTGAGACAAACAGAGCAGGAGGTTCAGTGTTTTCAGCCTCAGCACTGCTCAGCTCAACACTGCAGGTCAGGTCAGTCCGCCTACAGCCGTCTGAGAGGACTCTCAACAGAAAATGATCACATAGTTCCCAGAAAAATGGTTCTCTGGGCTGTTACCTGAGCCGTGGAAAAGAGAAAAACTTTGACAATCCACATTCGAGAGTGAGGGGGAAGGTGCAATTTGGAAAGACAATTGAAAGTAGTTTCACTTTCAGAAATACCACAGAGCCTATCTGCCATTATGTGCTATTTGCTCTTCTGTCTTAGCATGCAAAGCTCAAATATTAACAGTGTAAAAAGAGATGAGAACTTCAGGCCATTGGAATATGTTGGAAGAACCCAGTATTGACACAAAGCCACCACACAGTCCTTGATACAAAAATCTTTTGTTTCAAACAAGGCAAAAGAAGTATATTTCTGGATATACTTTTACAGAATGCCCTTTACATTTTGGCTGTCATTCACACACAGTCACACACCAATGGTAGCAGAGCTGCCATGCAAAGAGCTTGCCTTGTCATCACCAACCACCGACCCTGCGATTAATGGCTGCTTCTGAGCCATAACTGCTCCAAACAATCGCCACTTAGCTAATAATGGCTAATTATGTATGATGTATGTGTGTGTCTATGATTAATTTGGTATTGATTACCATCTCTATATATCCATTGTGGAACACTCAGTAAGAACCAGTAATGATAACGTTTGTCCGTAGATGAAGCTTTGGAACCTGGAATGTACCCACTAGCCTTTTTTGCATTATGTTTTAAACATATTTATTGTGTTGCTACCATGCTCCATTGTGTGTTTGTTGAATGAGAAGTTCTTTAGTGAAGTCAGAAGAATGTGGATTACTGTGTTTATCACTGTAGTATTGGAATATACTGAATGTATAATGGATTTTCTACCATTGTTTCACTGCTGTGAATCCAAGCTGGCCATATAACCGCTATCCTCCCCATAAGACCAACTCCAAGCTTTCCAGAGCCATCTTTCAAATCTACAGGGAGTGATGTTTGATACGTTAAAATAAAGATTTTCACTTGTGTGGAGAAAACTGAAAGAGGGAAGATGCCGAGAAAAGAAGTCAGTCAGGGAGAAAGGATGCATTTATGTGTGCTAGAGAACAGAATAGAGTGCCACCAGTCCCCATAAATAAAAACATGTCTTTGCTTTGTGTCAATCATGTTGACTGTGTAGCTTCCCTGTTATCAGTAAAAGGTCCATTTCCAATTAAAGTGTTTGCTCACTGAGATAGCCCAGGTCCATCACCCTCGCTGCACTCAGAATTGCTCAGTCGTGGACTCGAGTCTGATTGAGCCCCAGAGGCACATAGCCTTAAAACCTCTTATCAAGGTGGAAGAAAAGGAAAGAAAAACATAAAATAACAGCCTGAATCAAAGCATCCATCTTGATACCTTTGCAGTGCTCTGGTTCAAACCCAGAGAGGCCTCACCAGGGTTATGACAGACAATCTCCCTCCCCGGTCTCTGAAATTAAGCTTGAAATTGCAGATAGTATCGCTGTGACAGAAGAGGGAAGGAAGTTTTTGTTTGCCGTGAGTGACGCTTTGCAAAGCCAGCTCTGCTCTGCCATCTAATCCCACACGGCTCAGCAGGGTTGCCATGAGATGCCAATGAGGGACGCTGGTCGGAGCACTGTGGTGTTTTACATGCTGATAAGCAGAGCAGCTGGTGTTGTGATATGCTGGGCAGGCTCAGAGGGGGGGTCCTCTCAGCACTGGGTTAGACTGTGGACTCACACCTGGCTTTATTTTAGCTTTATTTTACATTTTAAATGCACTGCAGGGCAAAATGTGTCCTGTTCAGTTTGACAGTCCGGGGAGAGTTCACCAAACTCAAAATAATTTTTCATCTTTGTGATATGCTCTGTCTTTTAGCTCAGTGTGAGGTTCATAAAGACAGTTTGATCTGGTTTACCCTGAACCTCCAGATTCACTCCACAGCAGACTGCGTGGACACTCCTGTCAGCGGCGGTGCTTATAATAGTTAGCTATTGAGCTAACTAACGAGTGAGCTACTTTGTCTTTCTTGTGTGCTTTCAGTCCTCTGAGCCTGTCTCCGGTTCACCAAGTGTACAACTGAAAACAATCAGCTAGCTACCTTTCTCAGTGGTGAATTAGCTTGCTTACTAGCTAGCTACCTTTGTGGTGGGTTAGCTTGCTCGCTATAGTGCTTTCCAGCTAGATGTCACACTAGCTAACCTAGCTAGCTACCTGATGATGCATCCTTGCACTGATGGACTCCAGGTAAACCAGATGACTTAAAACCGCCGCCTTAAACGCTGTTGTTGGTTGCTAGACTCCCAGAAGATCTCCAAAATAAGCAGAACAAAGCCATTATTCAGCTAGTTTTAAAGAGTTTTACAGAAAGTCATAGTGTTGGTTTTTAACGAGGCAGGAGTGAACTTTTTTTTCTGCTTTTTAACTAATTATTTCAGCTTCTGGGTTTTGGGGCGGCTAGCTTTGGTTCACAAGCCTGCTTGAATAACCTCTGCAAAGTTCTGAGGAAACTTACAAAACTTATCATTGTCCACTTCACACAAGTTGCCCATGAACCCCCCACCTCCATCCTCTGACCCTACATGAAATGTTCATGGTGTTCCATCACTGGAAACAACACGGATCCGTGCAGCCGCATTACTCCAGCATTTGATTTCTTTTTCTGTTTGCCTGGTGCAGATTGGGTTTCTTTGGCCGGCTAAAAATCTCTCAGCCCTCTCTAATGCTTTCTGACATGTCTTCAAACCAGCCTCATCGAGCAGGAGAGGAAGAAAACAAGCCAGCGAGATTAAATCCCATGAAAGGCCAAGTGCCTGATTCCTTCACTAGACCTGGTGTCAGCAATGTTGCTTTAGCTTTTGGCTGTAAACTTTAAGTTGTTTTGAATTTTGAATCAATGTTTTACCCTCATGCAGTCAATTCAACTTCAACTTATGTAAAATGTACCCAGATTCCAGGGAAATGGAGCCCAGTGGGCGAAGGTTTGACCACCAAGAGAGTTCATATTAAACGGAGGAATGTTAAAGTAATTGGCATCAAGGGAACAAAAGGATGTGATCCAGTCAGGAAAAAAATAAGGCTGGAGATGTATGAGGGAGCCAGACCATTTAAAGCCTTATAGGTAAGAAGGAGGATTTTGAAGCTAGCACTTGAATGAAATGGTAGCCGATGCAGAGACATCATTACGCGTTATATGATACTACTTCTTAGATCATGCATGGACTCTGGCAACTGCTCCTTTTGTTGCTGTCTTAGCTGGGCCAGAGAAAAGTGCATTACAGTAGTCTGTTTTAGATGTTAGGAAGCCTTATGCGAGGATTTCCGCATCTGATTTTGATCAAATTCTTCGCTTCAGCTGGACGGCAGGTTTCACAGAGTCCAAAGGTATTAAAATCACAGAGGTTTAGATCATGAATTAAAAGCACTTTGGAGCCTAGTGATCTAATGTTAACAAACTGATTTTAAAGCGGGCATTGCTGTTAAAAACAGCTCTTACCTTCACAGGGATCAATTTGTCCATATTCTGTTGGTTTCTGTTTGGACTGGATTTTCTCTTTTGGATGAGGGTCGGGATGTAGAATGCTTCATTACCTCAATTCATAGAAAAGCCATTTGGAACAAAATTAATGTCATGAGAGAGTCTATGCCCGTTAAATGGACCTGCAGCATTGAGCCTATGAGATAACTACTCCAATTTGATCATAGAAAGGGGGGAATTTCAGAGAACAGAGTTATAGTTGAGTCTTGAATATTGGTCTAGAGGGGTTACCTGCATGGGGTACGGACTGATTCAGTTGCAGGAGGCAGTGGTGTATGGTCGGGGCACTATGGAAGATAGATCAAGTCCATCTGATCTGAAAAGTTCCAAAATAAATCAGTTTTCCACCAGATTCAGCTGGCAGGCAGAGCGTTCAGATTTAAGTCAGGAATTAAATGAAAGAGGAGATAGGTGAGAGGTGGGCTGATGGGGGGCTTGGGCCTGAGAGAACACTCTGTTTCCCGGAGGATAACAGCATCTATCAGAAGTTTAAAGTTTGATTTCAGGGTCTCTGACCGGTGGCTGCTTGTGTCATTTCTTTTTCTGCCAGAGTTTCATTTCTCCAGCTTTATTTTTTCTGTGGAAGTGGAAACAGACTTTTGTAGCCCTATGAACTTTTCTCCACACAGCAGAAACACATTACCTCAATGTCACTGTGATTGAGGTGATTCTACCTCATCGTATTTACCTCCTTTAATTCCTTTAACAGTGTGGACTCATGATGCTTCTGCTCACCTGTGCGCATTTTTGGATGTTCAGGTTGCAAACAAATCTGTCTTCAAGGTCAGAGGAGTGTAAACTTTGAGGTTTTATTTAAGATATACTGTGTATTTCTCTCTTTTTTGGAAAGTCTTAGAAAGTCATGCTGCTCTTGCCAACATGCATATTCTTCTTTTTTGTTGCTGAGCTACAGGCAAACTTTCCTCGTGGGTGTAAACTTTGAATAATTTTTGCATAATTTTTCTCTCAGTCTAGTTAGCTCAATACTGTGTAATCTCTTTTCTATTCAAATCCCGGTCTATTGTATTCATCTCTTATTTATCATCCATCTTCCTATCCTCTACCTCTCCTCCTCCTCCTCTCATCAGTATCACAGAGGGCTGTGAGCTTGTTTTTCAGTCGGATGCTTTTGCCTCAAGTGGCGTGCAGCTGAAACAAGCCACTTGTTGTCCAGGTTGGTGGTGACCTGGACAGAAACAGACCCCTGACACGCCACAGAGGGGGAAAGGCTTCCCGATGGTGCTGATCAATTATTGTACTCCAGACAGGAAAGACTCTGAGTGGGATCATCAGGAGAAGTGGAGAGTGATAGAGAGAGGCTGAGTGTGTGATTACGGGGAGTGGAGACAGATGAGAGACGTAGAGTGGTCATCAGCAGAGAGTGAGTTTGGGGTGTTGGCAGCCCGTCGGCGATACAAGTGGAAGATTGAATCACTTGTAGGGAAACTGGATGTCGCATTTTCAACAACTGCAGCAAATATACATTTCTCCTGTCATTCATGCAAAGGACAAATTCAGGACTTTAATGACAAAGTATTAACAGTTTGTATTGATGTTTCGCCTGAAATCACTAAACTTGGCATCAAAAGATCTTTTTGGTGCATCATGTTCTATCACAAAAGACTGATAAGGCATTGAATCCAGCAAAGTAACTTTATCTTAAACCCAAACAGCTTTGTTTTGAGCAAAATAGCAGAGAAAACACTGTATTTTTCTCCAAATATATCATCACTGAGTACGAATCTGGCACACCCTCATGCTAACAAACAAGTTAGTCAGAAAAGTCCAGCTGCCCACTGGCACAGCAAGTTGAATGAAGAACAATTGCAAGCTCAGTGTGATGCTTTTCTCTTAGCATTTTGTAAGGCTGAACACGCACATCCTATGTCTTCATATGCTGAGGATTTGGCTTTATTGAAGCGTATTTGGGAGGGACATACTGACGTGAAGGGCGAGCACAGATCATGCAGAGCATTGTACAAACTGTCAGTGGGGAGCTGAGAGCGAAGTTGCAGTCTGCTGAATTTTGGGAGCTGCTCTTTGATGGATCGGAGAGGACGTCACAAAAACCACCTTGCAACTTGACAGAGAGTCCGCTGTGAGAGAGTGGATGCACTTAAAGCAAGACGGAAAATGCATGCAGGAAGCTGAAGAGGAGGACAGTGAGGAAGAGTACCAAACATAACCTCCTGGTGCTCACCTGTAAGTTATGTACACCCCTGGCTGTAACAGCCTCCATTCCTCTGGAGACTTTCTGTAGCTGTTTGCTTCCATTCAGCCTCTTCTGTCATGGGTGAGGTTCGCTGACGTTGGACATGAAGACCTGACTCGCAGTCACCGTTCCAGTTATTGAGTGGAGTTGAACTAAGGGGGAAGGGTCTTCCTGCAATGAAACTGGAAGCACGCTATTGACTAAAATGTCACTGCTATAGCATTGGCAAGGCCCCAACCAGGAAAATCAGCGGAGGATTTGTGGACTTTTAAATAAATCCCATGAATAAAAAGTGCTACCTGGGGATAAATGTTATAGCGCAATCTTGTGGAATGTCGCCCATCTCACAGTGTAAATCCTCGTATCGCGAAGCCCAAATATTTGAAAATATTTGTCTTTTCCAATTACTGCTGGTTAGGTTCCCTCAAGCAAGTCACTCCAAGCTCCCTGTAATGTTTTGTCTCAGCAATAAATAAGGCTGAACACGCACATCCTACGTCTTCATATGCTGCTCCAGTCGTGAATATGAAAGGAGTTTGTTTGACGAAACAGGGAATAGTGTTCACAAAGGGGTGAAACAAGGTAAAACATTAGATTATGATAAGACTGTAAAAGTCCACATCTGTGCTGCGAGCAGTGAATGTAACCACAAACAATAACAGCTAAAGAATAATTAGGCTGTTTATTTGTCTATGACTTTGTGTAAAAGAACTTCTGGTGGCTTGTTAAGGTGCAAAAATAGGTTGAGAAAATAAGAAAAAAAACGAAGTAAAACCTCAAGAAGAACACAAAAGATGTTTACTTATTATCAAGATTCCTGATCTTTATATTTTAACATTTCTGTGCAGGTTTATTGAACTGACTGTCAGGCCGCTGAAACTTTTTCAAAGTCCTTTGGATGAAATAAAAAGTGGAAGATGGTCAGAGGAACAAGAACGTGAAGGTTGTTTCACACAGAAATGAAGATATTTCTGTTTAATTCTTTTATTTATATTGACCCTGTGCAGAGCTGTCTGTGCTCGGACTCAACACACTGGAGGATAAGTGGTGCAAATCTCTTTTTAGAAGTTGGTAAAACAGCATCTCCCAGCATTCTCTGTCCACTGTACCTGTAAATGTACCTTTGTAAAGCCTCCTTTTGTTCGAACTCAGTGAAAACTCCTTCTTCATTCAACAATCAGAGCAAGGACAACTTCTGCACTGTATCAGAAGGGTGTTCATGTGCTGAGGTTAATTCTCGGGTTAATGCAGGGGAGTAAGAGCTCTGGAAGGCCCGCTTCCATCCTCAGTGCTGATGAAGCTGAAGAGTGAAATGCAACATGCGACTGATTATTGTATCACTCAATAAAAGTAAAATATTTCATTCCAAAGTTGGTTTGTGGCTTCTAACTCTTAACTTTAGTCATAATTGTATATGATGAAATTGTAAAGTCAGTCAACTTTATCTGAGATTTAACCTTTTTTTTTTAAATAGTATAATCATGGACTTCATCTGAGGTTTAACAGCAGAAGGATTGAGCTCTGCTTGTTGCCTGAATATTAAATAAATGCTCCACTGTGTTAGCATTGCTCTGCTGCAACATAGTCATTGACTCACAACGTTATCAAAATCGATGCAGCAGAACCAACGATTGCATCTTCTTTCATTCCACTGTTTTATTCCTTATCAAATCCTTGTGCCTATATTACCCACAATGCAACTCCACCACCGACGTGGGTGTTATGCTAGTAGCGGCTAATGTATCCTGTAGCCTCCAGGCTGCTGCAGAGATGAGGAGCAGCTGCAGATCTCAGCTCCAGCCCGTTTCTTTCCCCTTGACCAGATTTCACACAGCTCCCTCTGGAGCCACAAAACATTTATATACATTTTTCTTTTTTTTTTTTTTACATCACAGTAGTACTACCCAGAGCCGTAAAGAGACTTTTATGTGTAAAACTGGTGCAGTTCATCTTTCAGTCTATTAAAGTCCTTCAGAGTCCCACCGGCCAGGAGCCAAAGTCTGTTTAACTGACAGACAGAATCACTGCAGGAAGCAGATTTTCCTCTCACACACAGGCACCTGGTGCAATTTATTTTTTTTTTTGTTTCATTATTTCATTATTTCAACTAAGTGTTTTTATTTATTGTTAGCAGGAAATCTTGACGTTACACTGTTAGACTCTTCATGCTGTGGTGGGAAAGTCCAGCATTTCAGCGCTGCGTTCAGATTATTGAGAAATCAAACCCACATGGCAACAACAAGCAAACCCAAACTGTTATCTATCAGCTCTGCAAGTGTGATGTACAGTGTTAGTACTCTGCCAGCTAGACTCCAGGTTCTCAAATACATATTTCAATTTGGATTCAGAGCGTGTTGGTCTTTAGTGAGAAATTCCTCTTTCCCACTCCTCCACAGGAAGACGACGCCAGCGTCTGCCGCACAGCGCGTTCAAAATCTGGCTAAAGGGCACCTCATCAAGATGAATGTTCGCCACATTGCTGCCCAAAATATGTAGAAATGTTTAGTCTGCTTGTAATCCGGGCCTTCTGTCTCTCTCTCTCCCCTGGCCTCATTAAACAAATCTCCATCCTGTCTCCAGCTCTGCCAGTTGGCCTGGTGGCTCGGTTGTGTACAAACAAAACCACGAATAAACACAGAGTGGATGCAGCCACATGTCGCGCTCCAGAGTTTCATCTGATCCCTATAGAAGAATGAGAAGTGCTCCTAATGAGCAGTGTGCTCTTTTCTTATCATACATATGTCTGTGTATGAACAGGCTCATGTGCATCAGAGATTCTTCCAGCTTTCAGTCTGTTTCCTTCTTTCCTTCCCTTCATATAAAGTTTTCAGGCTTTTTAATGAGACTTTTCTGTAACCTGTGTGGAGTTTCACTCTTTCTCTTCCTGTTTATAAATTATTATGGATGGAAATTAGAGCGTTATACTTTCACCTGGTTGACTTTATATTGCATAATATTTATGTCGGTGTATATATAAAGCTACAGCCTCGCTACACGTTCCTGTTGGCCAAGTTGAAAGATAGAAATGAAGCTGATGTAGATCTGTGACTTTTTCCATATGTTCACTTATTTCTTTTTCATAGTTATCATGCGTTTGGTCTGACCCTCAATACTGATGCAGTTCAAACTTACTAACATACCATCATCAGGATCTTGTTTTATTGTTTTAATATTGGCATTTCATCGCAAGATAAGGATTTAAATAGCAATTGAATGATAGCAATAAGGGACAAATGAAACTACATCCATCTCTGCTGAAGCTGGTGATAAATATATAAACATATACAAATACAAATGGAGGCACATATGCACACACATATGCACACATGCAGTTTTACAGAGAAAAAAAGTGCTCCAGCGGAGATTCAGAAGCAGTCTGTTATTGATGAAATTCACGCCAACACATTTTGACGTGACGTCTCCATCACAAACAAGCTTCTGTCAAAGACATAATGAGGAAACAAATATTGTTGCTGTACAGTGAAAATCATGTCAACGTGTCATGAGATATTAAAAATAGCCTTGCTTTGAGCTTTGTGAAGTTTTTCATTGACTGAACCCTTCAGTTTATCTGAAAAGCCTCAAAATCGCACAGCAACAATAAGCTGACTGCAGCCTGAAAGTGCCTTCTGACTGCCCTGTTAGTGCACTGTCACGTCCTTTGTACCATCATTTGGACTCATTTCAGTGTTGTGAAGCACAAAGGACTGAAGCACGAACATTTCAGACATTGAAGATTCACAGCAAAGCACCAAAAGTGTGAGTGACAAAGACCAGAACTCACTGTTTACGCGTGGTTCATCTGAACATCATCACGCTGACGTTTATTTAGCTTCTACTCGATAGAGACTAAACCATGTGACTCTCTGTCTTTACTAAGTGAAGGATCAGCAGAAAGTCGTCAATAACCGGCCCAGCCTCTCCTCACCGACATGAGGTTTCTCTGATTCCACCAAAGAGCTCGAGCAGCGAGTCACCCTCAGAGCCACAGTGAGACCAGCTGAGGCTGTGACGCTGCAATGTGGCAGCAATTTTGGGTTCCGCTCCGGCGAGAATCTGCAGCCAGTTTCCTTTTGAAAAGCCCCAAATGTTCAAGGCTGTCGGGAAGGTAAATTTCACGGCCAGTTTGGCAGCAGGAAGTGTCTCTGGTCAGGGTGTTTGTGTAAACAGCTTGTAATGGTTTTAGCCCCGCGGTGAGGCCTCTGCACACACACATACATTTGTACACATACACACATGTATCTGCACAGAGTGTGCACAGTCACACACATGTGAAAACTCGCATGTTTACCACAGACGTTCATTCTTCTCATTCAAAAGCAGTGAAGCCTATAGACTGTACACAAATGAGAGCCATGATGGCTGCCAAATGAGTTTCTCTTATATTTAACAAATGCTGCTTCTTGCTGTTGAGCGGAGTCGTGTCGGCTGTTGTTGTGCACTGATGCCACGTTTAACTGTGTGTGTGCAGGACTGTTTGCATGAACCAATTAGTCACATGCTGGACATGAACATCAGTCACGTTCATCTTTTGTGCTGCTAAATGCCTCTTTTGTCAGATTAGAAATGCTTGCTTGAACAAATCAGTGTCACCTGGAACAGAAAGCTGAGCTTATTATGGTTGTGGTCAGTGACCGGTTCATTGAATTCATAGCAGAGACGATTACAGCGAGTGTTTGTTGGCTTTTTCATCCAATTAGCAACATTAAAGTCATGAAAATGAACTAAGGTTTCAGTCATTGACCTTATTAATTTAACTGTGCTGTGAAAAACACGTATCTCCAACAGGTTAACAATGAGCCACATTTTAAGTTTTGCGACATTTAAGTTTTCAGATAATCCAGCGGGTTTTTAAATGCTTTGTTTGGCTTTAGAGGACTGAATGAAAAACTCTTCTCTGCACAGTTTTCGTCCATTTGGAATTCCTTTTCTCATAAATTAGTGTCATGCACTGATTTCTCTTCTGGTCTCACACTCAGTCTAAAATGTACCTTCAGCTGTTTATCTTGTTCACAGTTGTGGTGTTATACTGGGAAGAGGCAGCACAGAGGAGCAGCACTCATTCACCTCTTACTGGGAAACGTCCAACATCCAAATCACCAGCTGGAGATAAAATTGGAAAGCTCAGTGAAGTCTAAATAAACTCTCAGCTGATCATCGTGGCCGCTTTGGACGAGGGTGCAGACTGTAATCAGGGCCGGATTCACCTCGTACACTTAATCCAGAACCCTCATCTATAAGGGGGACGACTGGGAATCAGCTAAAAATATTAACAGAACGATCTCAATCTGTCACTCATGGTCTTCATCTGTGAATGCACCTGGCTGTGGTGTAATCACATGACCTGAGTCACGGTCAGTCATGTGACAACACAAATATACAGCTCATTTAACAAACAAGAGCAATTACATTAACAGGGGAACGTAAAGCTGATCAGATCACTGCTTTCTATTAACATAATGAGGGAATGTCGTTAAATGTCATCGGTGGAAGTCGATGTTGATACTGAACGAACATATTTCACACCGGAATATCCGACCTCGCTGTACAATCAGCTGGCAGTGACTCATCAGCATTATTCGGCTTTTAATGGTTATGTTTAGCCATTCAAATGTCAGGGTTATTAACACTTAACAGAAGGTAAATGTGATGTTGTTGCTGAAAGCTAGACAGGACTCAAAGGTCCTGCAGCTCCAGAGTTCATAAAACTCAAAGAAGAATTGACTCAGAGCATAAACCAGGCAGTGGTTACATTTTTCATCTTAGTGTAACTGGGAAAATAATCCAGTAATGTGTCAACGTAACAGGGCTGGATGAATGTTACGAGAAGATCTGAGCGATGAAGGTGATGAAGGTGGCTCATCAAAAACCATCAAATGGGAACATCAATCTGACATGTTTGACGTGTATTTGCACTCAGCTTGTATTTTGGCTTTGAACACATGTAGTGATCATGGATCCAGAGCGTATGAGAAGCCTTTGTTCAGGTTCAGGTTACCATCTCTGCCTCCTTCGCTTGTTTTTTACTGTCACTCCAGCGTCGCTGACGTCTCGTAACAAAGTCAACCTGCGGTCAGCTTTGACAACTCCTCTTCATCACCCTCCTGTAACCCAGACTGTGTGATCACTTTTCCAGTAAGCAGGCTCGGAGAAATGACTCACTTACCATCAGGGGAATGTTATGAGGCTTTAACTAATTGTATTATCCCTTCACAAAGGCCTATCAAGTCTGAACTGCTTGGCAGTGAAGAGACAATGGGAGGTCACCAGGTCTGATACTGGTTGTAATGCTGGTGATCGTGGAAAATAAGCTTATTCTACTTAACATAACAGTGGTAAATGTTCCTCATAGATCCTGAGACCAGGATCTATCGCAGCCGCTACCACTGTCATGTCCTCCAGAGGGGCTTTAGGAGGAGTTAATTGGTGTTTGCAGGAAAATTTTCAGTTGCCTGAGGATTAGGCCTGAACAGCTCCCAGGCCGAAGTGAGGGCCTGAGGTTATGTGTTTGAATGCAGCGACAAGAAAGGATTGTCTGCCGTGCTGCTCAGTGACCTGTGGCCACCAGGGGGCACTCACACAAATTATAAAGCCCTCCCTTCATTTTATGTCATAACTGATCGATGTAAGTTTCATGTGAATTATCTTTTTTCATTAATTGATGAGTTTTTATATACTGCACAATTTCCCAGAGCCCACGTTAGCATCTTCATATGGTTTGTGTTGACTGACAAAAATCCAAAGATTTGTTTCGACTGACGCGATTCATCTCTCTTTCTCTCAGGTATTCTGTCCTGCACAACGGGAACCACGCGGAGCAGGAGAAGAAGTCTCTGCACACCGACACAGAGTCCCACGAGTCCTGCTTGTGACTAACAACGACTCCTCAGTCACATCTCCAACAACCTCGGCTCTAACAGCGGCACCACAGAGCCGCCGCCTCCACACATCCGGAGCTGAAATCCAATACAGATGCTACAAATCCAGCAGGCCGGAGCCCTGGTGGCACTTTACCAATCCAAGCCAGGAATGTGACTTTGGAAGGGGCGTATCTGGTTTGAAAGTTCAGCCCAAACTCATGCTGTGGTCTTTAAAGGTGGCTTGGATCAGGTGGACTGAACAAAACCGGCTCTCTTGTCTTTCTGACGCTGTTTCTGTCATGCTGGTTTCTGGTCCCCAGCCCTCAGAGACTGAGCTGTCCCAGTCGAACTAAACCAGATCCAGAGCCGCAGACCCGCTGGTAGCTATCTGTGAAGTTCAGCTTGTCTTGTGGAGAACAGCTTCGGTAGAATGTGGAGAAGTTCACAGCATGAGATGTGATGATGGACTGGGAGTCGTGGAAGTGAATTCTGTTGCCAAAGCTCTTTGATATTCCACACAAAGGACCTGCTTCTGATTATTATATGATGCTCCCTGTTGTTTTCCAGTGCAAAGTCAGAAAGAGTCACCATAGATTTTAGAAGGTTGTTCCTTGTAAAACGAGTGTTATTCACGAGAGGAGGCAGAGTGTTTCCTTCGCTCAACATCACATGTTAAACATCATGTGTCTTCGCCTTAGACACAGAGCTGAAGAACCTGTTCGTCTCCCAGATCGAAGCTTTCCAGCTTTGCTAAATCCTCACTAAGCTGAAAGGAAATGTGGCTGCAAGGCTGCGTTAAATCCTTGACCTAAACTGTTGAAGTGCATTATTATAGAGGCTGCTAGCTCGCACTGCGTGCTCATCGCTCCACGAGGCTCCTCTGAATCAATGTTTCTCACACAATAAGAAGTTAGAGGACCACGACGCATAGCAGCTACTCATGAATGATTCAGCAGCCATTGTGATGATGGTGGAGCAATATGGTGTGTGTGTGTGTGTGTGTGTGTGTGTACATTTGCAGAGCTTTGCAGTCTGTGTGCGTCTGTATGTGCGTTTCTGTGGTGATTGAGTGCTTCTGAGGGTGTCCATGTACCGTACATGTGCATTTCCTCATGTGTGACGTTAGTATGTAATGAAACCTCCTTTTCCCATCATTCCATGCTGCGTTGTCCCCGCTCCATCTCGACCCCTCCTCCCTCATCGTCCCTGCTCGCCTTGGAGGTCGTGTTACAGAATGTACCAGAAATGTTTCCATTTTTACTTGTTCGTGGGAACAGAGAACACTAAAACACCTGTTTACCTGCACCCATAATGCAACCTTGTCCTTTTTTAAAAAACTCAATTATTCCCCGGCAGACTGTCCTCTCTGTGTCCTCCAGTACTTGTGGCTTACAGCATAAAACTTTATTAAAAAGGTCAATCAGATGTCTCCAAAGCTAGTAATGAGACCCAAAGGAAGCTCTAATAAAGCCATTGTAAGCTGCCTGCACAGCACAGCAGATAAACAAAGTTAGCAATTAGCCTCCCCTGACATCATTTTCTGAGGAGGTGGTGGAGACCAAACCAGAGCTAAAAGGAGAAAGAACATGGGACTTGTCTTCATCCGGTGGGGAGAAAGACGACTTCAGCGGTTTGACGATGTTGCTCGTTGTCTGCCGGATGGAAAGTTACGCCGCTGAGTGCTGAACCATTAGCCGTGACTTCATGAACTTGTCATATGTCAGCGCTGTGTGTCTGTCAGCTTATTGTGGAGCTTTTCTGCCCCCAAGTGGTCAAAAATAATTATGCAGCTTAACTGGAGCTGTGAGACTTTCTGCTTTTGGTTTATGGTCTTTCTGATTGTCCTCAGCAGACCGATGAACAGTTTTTGCTGTCCGATGACGACAATGCATGTCCAAATTCAGTGAATTCCAGTTGATTTGGGCTTGGGTTGTCTTTCTTTAGCAAATGACCTTTAGGAAAAAAAATAAATCAGATGGCAGCTATAAAATGTGGACAAATAGTGAACATCATGACTTCCAGAGTCAAAGCCGGCACAGAGCCTTTGCAGAGGGTTTGCTTAGGAACAAACAGCCCTCCGAAATCAGTTAATCACATGACAACACTGTTGAGCACTGATTCACTGGCACAAAGAAAAGCCAAGAAGCTCTTGACTGGAATCACTGGGCAGGCGAGGTAATTACAAATCCCCGCAGAGACAAGCCCATTGACCCAGTTTAGTGAGCCACGGTTCAGAGGACATATCCAGGCTGGGCTGGAACCTCATAAATGACACCATCCCTCATGTTACTCCAGATACATAAATATGAGGCTCACACATTGAGAGAGCGAGGGGAGGGCCAGCTGGTTCAGGCCTGATGTATTATAGACTTCACCATAGCTCAGGTCACCTCAGCTCTTTACCGTCCTGACAGTGAAATGTCCACAGTTGAAACCACGTGTTGTCCCTGAAAGACGAGTTTATGAGAGAGTCAACAGTAATGACATTTCACTGCTTTCTCTGTGTGTGTGGACACAATGTTCCACTTAAATGTTGTCAGTGCCATTTGATGCATTGCACCATCTTACAGATAACAAACTTAGAGATCTGCAGGAAACTGTTCATCGTGCTGAAGTGTCCTTGAGCAAGACACAAATATCCATGAGACAGTAAGAGACACATCTGTCCTTTGAGTCTCATTCACCTTCTGCTGTAAGAAGCTCAATTATGTGGGTTGAAATGACGATTTACCGTAGACTTAAAGCATTAAAATACATAACAGCATAATCCAGTTCTCTGCTGTCATCTGTATGTTCAGTGTGTTCAAAATAGTCCATTTGATTAACAAAATATGGCTAAAGACAGGTTCTAGGCAGGGGGATGATGGCACAGGAGGTGTATTTGACCATATTTTGCCACAGAAAACTGGAATATGCTGCTTTTTTTTTGTTTTGTTTTGTTTTGTTTTGTTTTGTTTTGTTTTGTTTTTGCTTGTCTGAAAGAGGAAATATTTCTCTTCAGTCACGGTGAAAGTTGCCATCATGGTGGCTTGAAATGTCCTCACCTGTGTCTTTCTGTAGTGGACAGAGTCCCGGTAGCCCGACATCCCACCAGGTTTGGGGCTACTGCTGCTGATGAGGACCCCACCAATAGCTCCAACCCTCAGTTAATCACATGTCAAAACCGTTCCCTGTCTACCCACAACCCCTTGCAGTTTCATCCAGTCATGCTCTTTGCCTCAGTGCTCTTGAAATAACTAAAGCTCGAGGTTTTCAGCTCCGTTGCTCACGCAGACACCAGCAAATCTTAATATACAGCAAGTAAGAAAGTCATTCATCTCGTATGTAAAGCTCTTCTACGTTTACTGCACGCACGCCGAGTCTTTGTGGCTGTTTCAGTGTTGCTGAGGGAATTTTTCAGCATCAAACGACAGACAGAAGATGGGAAATGTGTCACTGAAGGACAAACATTTCTTTGCTTTCTTCTTATTTGTCAAAAATAGGCTCAAACTGTGACCTCCATGACTGAAGCACAAGCACTTTTTTGTGATTTAAGGAATTTAGCAGTGTCATCACAGTCTTTGGGCCGAATAGAATCTAAAATAATTCCTTCAGTTGATAATGTTCCCAAAAACAACCTGTGGATTTTTATTGTAGGTGCATTTGAATATTATTTATTTACAATATATGTCCAATGTTGTGAAGATAATTAAGATGGAGGTGATCTGTTTTAATAAGAAGCTCTGACTGTGGAAACTGTACAGGAGGAGCAGCCGCCTGTTGATTTGGTTCCCTTCTTTAAACTTTTCCAGTTACGGAGAAAAGGTTTAACAGTGTGCTGAAAGAGTAAGACTGAAGATTGTAAAACAAAATCTTCATGAAATTTTTATTAGCAAATAAACTGTGCATATGTTTTATCAGTTAACTGTGAAACATGTCGATTATTGCACTCAAAATTAGAGATGAATCAACATTGTTTAAATGGAGCTTGAAATGAGTCCGTGATGAAAGTCAGAATCATTATTTATGATGGAAAATGTTTTCACGTGTTTGAAATTTCTCCCTCAACAAATGACTCGAAGCTTGAATCAGCATGCGAGGTCTTTTATTACTTTTCAGGCGAGAACAAACTTTTCTTTGGATTTGGACCCTCCGAACCCTTTTTGTATTGGAGCAGCTTTAAGTGCACATCATCATGGTGCAGTTCTCTAAACAAGCGTCCTCGTGATGGACCTTAAGAAGCCCTCGTGTCCTCACTCTGTCCTTCGACCACGGACGGCCGAGGACAAAGACTGCAGAGTTTAATCGAATACTCAGTTCCACAGAGACGGCTGCAGATTCAGCCTCTTTTCGAAGCAATCAAATTCCTGTTTTCAGCGTCTTTAAACCCACAATTTTCTTTTCAAACAAACATGTTTGTTGTTGTTCCGTCAGTATAAAAAGAAACAGACTTTGTGGCTTTTTTTTTCTATTTCTATATTCTTCGTTTTCTTTTTTTACTTTGCTGTTCAGTCACCGCCCACTTCCACAGCTGCAGTTTCCATGACATCTGCAGAAGCTTAATGTGAGGCTGTGTGTGTGTGTGTGTGTGTGTGTGTCCGTTCTGCTGTGGAGGTGTGTGCATGTATGTGTTTGTGTGTGTGTGTTTGTGTGTGTGCGCAGCGTGGGAAGCTCCTCGACAGTCTAAAATTAGCTCTCGGACTCCGGCTCGCCTACCTTCATGGAGTGTAATGAGCCAAAAAGTGTAAGGGAGGCCATTTTTGGAGATGCCCCAAACGCGTCATGAGATACAACAAAATCAATGTGAGCACGCTCCAGTTAGGAAGCGTCGGGGAGATCCGAGGGGTCATGTCGTTATTTCAGCCAGATTGAGAAGCGGGAAGAAAACGCAGCTGCTCCAAACAGAAATACTTTCAAGTTAGAAACCTACTGTTCTCCTCAACACTTCAAAGAGCTGAACATCCGTCCACCTGAGAAGGAATTTGGATTCATGTCTTGAAAAGTGGGTTCATTAGTGCCTGATGTGTCCATGTGATCATCAGCGGGATTCAATACGTAAAGTCAGCAGTAAGCTCAGTGTGCTGGAGGTGAGCTGTGGTTTGACCGACGCTGCAGGTGCTCGGTTGGCTTTCCAAAATCATCTTGGGCATCGATAAGCTGCCTGAATTGTAGTTTCAAGAACATTAGGTTTTTATGTCAGTCCCTCAGAATCAAAGAGAACAGACTGAAATCAGCCGTTTCTCTGGAGGCTGATCAAAGTCACACTGGAAAATGTTGGAAATCACAAACTAAGCAGACACAAAGGCAGTTTGGATGCTTGTGTCAACCGAATCTCAAAATGTAGCCGAACAACATCTGGACCAACCGTTCTTTCCTTATAACACTTAGTCTCCATTGCATATTTAGTGAAATCTTCCTTTATCCCAGGCGAGAGTACTAAGGTGACTTTGGGAAGCCCGTCTGATGTAACACCTAAAACTCAAGAGCCAGAAAGCAGCACTGCCACTAATACAGACCAAATATGTCCTAACTAACTTCATAACACCCTGCAGAGCGGAGCTCCTCAGCGGGGAGCTGGCAGGGTGGTTGGTGGGGGTTACATTGTTGGATAATGAGGAGGATGGAGGATAATTAAGGTGTTTAATTCCATTAAGAGTCCGTTCTTTTGCTCTTTACCTTAAGCAGAATCTGTAGCCTTTAAAAGCCTTTTGCCTCCTAAACCCCGTGGAGACAGTCTGTATGTCGAATTCATTTCCAACACGACTTTTTGTTTGTTTGTTTGTTTGTTTGTTTGTTTGTTTGTTTGTTTGGAGAAGCTGTTCCTGCAGTCCATGGGTCAGTATTTGTTCAGAAACAGAAGCGTGTAAGCAAGAGTTTATCCAGAATAATCACAGAGTTTCTGGTTTTGTTCCTTTTTGCACACACAGTGTAGGTATGGCTTTTTTTCAGATGCTGGATTCTTTACTTCATGTAACCTCACAGGTAACGTTTGGCACCGAAGCTCGAACGGCCTCTTTGCCTTTTTTATTTGCTAAACGAAAATGTCCCTCGGACATATTTTGAACATCTTATCTGCCTTCTTAAATGTCCGTTGCAGATTTTCTCAGCTGCAGCCTCTGTCTAAGTCTTACTTCTCACACGTTTTGCAGAAAAGTGCAGAAAGAGGATTTTGCTGAATTTGTGTTTGGAGCAGTTTGTTCACTCCTGACTGAGAAGCTGGATTTACACCATACTAACATAAATGCACTGCAAAAAGCAGGATTTTTACAATGGCTGCCATTTGTGCAACTTCCTGACTGTGTTCTGTGTCATTCCTGCTCTCTGTCCCCTCCATCTCTTTTTTAATTTATTCATTTATGTTTGCAGCTTACAGCATGAATGTGTATATAAAGAAAAAACTCCCACAAACTGTCCGAAGGAGACAAAAAAAAACAACTTTTATAAAACTCTTCAGTATTTATTTTGACAGAACAAAATGGGTATTTTCATGTATTAAAAGAACATAAAAGGCTTCTCTTTCAGGGAGCTGAAATGTGTATGACTTTTTTCTGTTGCTATGTGACAGTTCAGATAAAGGCTAATTAAAGATTAAAGAGATGTTGATAATCCTGGTGTTGACTTTCTTTGTGACTCCGATAGCGACGCTCGCGTCAGTTAGCCTGCTGATTAAAACTTCATTAAAGAGCTCACTTCACTCAAAGGACTCGTGTTTCCTCGCCGAGCTAATCCAAGCTCGCTCTTCTTCTCTGTTTCCTCTTTCTTAAGTGAAACATTGATGACTCGGAGGCACTCAGGAGGATTAAGTCAGCAGTTCAGAAAGAGAAACTCAATAAGATAAAGCACATAAAGGGCTTCTTCTGAGCTGAGATACTCGATAGTGATGAATGAAGGAGCGCGACGCCGTCTCAGCTTTGTCCGGTGAAAGTCTCACTCTTTAGATTCATCATCTCCAGGTTCTTACAGAGCTCTGTGGACCTTGTTTAGCTCATGTTCAAGCCTCACAAGCCTTTAGTTTCTTTGTACTGATTGTGATTGCTTGACTGATTGTATTGAAATGGATTTTCTTCACCGACAAGATTTCAGAAGACACTCATTGACGACCTGCAGCGAGCTCACGTGACCTCGTTAGACAAAGTCAGAGATAACAAGCTGCACAGCAGCGTGGAGGCAGCCTGTGTGAATCTTTCATCTGTGCAGACAGCAGCTGCACCTTTAGGTCCGTTTAGACATGTGGAGTTAGTTTTGCATTAATTACACATGAGACAGCAGAGCGCTGACTGGACATGAAGGGACTGAGACGAAGGACAGCAGAAGCCTCCTGGCCGCACTCGACCAGGGACGTTTGCAGTCACACAGTCAACATCTTAAACCTTTAGACCACCCACTCACTCTTCTTTTAATCCAGACAGCTTTAATCTGAACGTGTGCAGTGGTTTGAAGGAGAAAGGTGTCTACATCCCATTAGCTGGAATAATATTAATAATCATGGAGCAATATGGTGAATTATGTGCTTTTAAAGTGCCTGTGGTGATGTAGTAAAGTTCCTCGTCCTGCTGTTTTATGTGGAATATTTATGTTGCTAAATGGAAAAAAAAAAAGAGAAAAATCCGCAAAGGCACAAAAATGTGCTTCATTTCACAGTTCTGGCTCATAACGCAGAGCTGTAACGGCTGCTCATTGGTTAAAATGGAGGCCTTTCTCTGCCTTCGATGGACAGCTGAAAATAGCTGAACTCGTCCAAAAAACCCTCCCAGTGCCACTTAAAGGCAGAAATGTCCATTACACATCTATAGAAGACACAACAAACAACATACTGATGATGTTTCTTCCTCAGGGCCGTAGCAGTATTTAAAGGGCCACCAATTAGAGGAAAGGTCAACAGTTCACGAGAGATAAAAGGGTTCAGATGGAGTGTCACAGATTTCCATCATTTAAGTGGCACTGAATCAACAAACCTTCCTTCAAACTTCAAGCCAAAACAATCATTTCCAAACATTTAATGATTAAAGAGCTGCTATTAATTTTTTTGATTCTGGCACCAGTAAAACAGAAAGTATTCAAACGTGGAAATGTTCGTTGTCCCCTTTCTGCATTCAGCTGAGTCTCAGTCATGTAAAGGAAAGATCAGAGCGGACTGAACTGGACTCAGCTTTATGTAAATTAGCTTTAGCTGCTGTCGTCCTCATTTGCATTTACACTTATCCTCCCTGACGCTTGCTGTGACACATTAGACGCTGTCCGAACTGCAGCAGTCAGCAGTTCTCCTCCCCGTGGAGCTCGTGAAGACACAAAACACTAAAACATCCTCTGGACTGAAGACGAGAGGAAAATCTGTGGAGCAAAAATCTGAAAGGATAAACGTGTCTTTTGTTATTTGTCACTGGTGAAACGGGGACGTGATTAGTTGTGTTATAAGTGTAATCGCTCACTGTCTCCACTGATAGATTGTTATCCACGAAAAGTCCCTGACGGTGTGTTGGTTTGAATAAAATGAATAAAGGCCTTCAAAGTGAAGAAAACAAAAGAAGTCTTTTTAGGAAAACTCGGGAACTCGTCGCTCTGCCTCAACTCTCTACTTTCAGCGCTCATCAATCTCCAATTAAGGAAAATGTCATTTCTTTAATGACTCATCTCCACAAACTGCTCATGAGTTACTCTGATTTTTTACTTTAGATTCAATAACACTGTAGAAATACTCGTTTACAAGTAAAAATGTTGTATTCGATCCAAAATCCAAAACCCTTCAGCGATCTCGGATGTAAGTCATGTCAAAACTTCAAACACACAGCAAACACACAACCACCGGCTCTGTGAAATGAACTGAGCTGGACTTCATGTTTTCCTGCTTTTTATTGACAGCTGATGTGAAGCTGTAATCTGCAGGCCAGCAGGGACGCAGCAGCGCAGCGGAGCGAGAAACTGAGAAATTATAAATTATTGGTTACTGTGTTCAAAAGAGCTCACAAAGAAGTCAACAAGAGCTCAGTGCAGGGAGCTGAGACCCCCCCCCCCCCCCCCCCCCCCACACACACACACACACACTTAGACCAGCGTACACAAACACACACATTCTCACAGGACTTCATACAGAAGCATACAGTCACAGAGAAGAAAAAAGCACAGTAACATAATAATGATTAACACACATAGTTGATGCATATGAACCTTTGCTGTCGTTCTACACATGAACCGAAGTTTAAGTGTTTGGCCGGAGTTCAGCTTCGCTTTGCCTTGGCAGCATGTTTTGGATTCAGCTCAGCTGGACTGCATTCATCTCCACAGACCATAATTTCTGCAGAGCGTCGATAGAGACGGTCAAACCTGGAGGATTAATATCCAGAGAGAAACGCACATCATCCAGGGCAGCACTTTTTAGAAAGCACAAAGCTGCATTGTGCTGCGGCTCCCGGAGATGTGCTGACAAAACGTAAAGTTTCTCTCAGTGCTGTTTGTGAGTGTTTGGAGAGTTTAAGATGCAACTAAGTCATTCTTAAATACATTAAAGCCAGCTGTCTGAAGGGTGATGACAAGATTTAAAATCGTGCTCTCTGCCATTCAGTGTCAGATCACTCAGAACCAATCACAGCTGGACTTGGGCTCGACGTGCTTCACTTATAAACAAGGTACTTTTTTAAAACAACAGTTTTCCATTTGTTGTTTTTTTTTTCTTAGTAAAATCCACCTCATTCTGCCTTTAAAGACAAGATGAGCAGACAGAGGTCGTGAAGTTAGCAAAGCAGCCAGCCCACACATCAAGTCAATTCAATTAGGTGGAGAAAATCCTTCCTGATGAGACTTTAATGCGGTTACAGACTGAGGACAGCTCTCTGACTGCTCCCTGTCAGCGGCGGCGGCAAACTGTCAAAAAAACCGAGCTTGAAGGTAAGCCACAGCGTGCGCATGTGGGATTTTAAGACTTACGTTTGTCGTACTCGCTTGTTATATTTGGAATAATTTACGTCCAACAACATAATCCCTGAAAGTGTGACCTCGGTTTGCCCTCAAGTGTCCGTCTTCAGATCTGAAACATGCAGCAGATTTCCCTCCAAATCCAACCTGATCTGATGCAGCAGAATCCAGCCTGCAGCAGTTTCAGGGTTTAAAAGATCCTCTGAGCCAGCGTCACCTGTTTGAGTCCATTCTGAATTCAGTGACTGACACTGAGTCTGTGCAGGGTTCATAGTAAAAACACCTGTTTGGAACATTCCACAGGTAAACAGGCTCATTGGTAACAGGTGAGAGTATCATGATTGGGTATGAAAGGGGCGTCCTGGAAAGACTCAGTTGTTCATGAGCGAGGATGGAGCGAGGTTCACCCCTTTGTGAACACATGATTGGATGAAGGAGATGAACACATGAGCTCAGGAACGCTTCAGAAAACTGCTGTCAGTAGCGGAGGACACGTGTCGACTCCACCCAGTCTGTTCTCTCAGTTTGACCTTTGAGAGACGTGATGAAAGTGTCCTCTCCTCCGTCTCATTGCTCCCTCTGCTCATGTTTCACCTCGACAAAACAATGTCGTCTCCTCTCTGTTGTTTCTACAGGGAGTCTATTGACCTTTAACTCCGAGTCAAGGAGACGGTCCGATGCAACCGTTAAGACAATTTTCTCCTCAAGGGAGAGAGACTGTGGAGGAGAGAGAGGAGAGAGGAACAGATCTGCTCCAACAGACTCACACTGGACAGAAGGGACTGTGAACAGCTGGTCACTTATCGTCTACTGCTGCTAAATGCTGGCTGAGACAGCACTCGGACGAGGTGTCGATTCATTAAACTGCATCAGATTTGTCTGATCAGACTGCGGCTGCAGGCTGACAGAGGACAAAGATCATACATCGATGAACCAGGGAAACATGTCATATCATTTTGCTCATTTTATGTAATATTTCCCTCATTTTACTGTTTTCTTGCTATATTTGGTTTTGCGGTGGACGAAAGGAAGACAGCTAATAGGCAATATTTTAGAAAGGTCTCTACTTAAAACTGTTCGTCCACATAGATCCTTACTTTACTCACCATCCACTTTTCTTACATAGACTTAGGAAGCGAAGTGTCTGCCCACAGCATCACAGTCGATATCGAGCGTCTGTAAACACATCAGGCTGTTTCTGCAGACCGGTGCTACAGTTTTGCTCTTCTAAGCCACATCAAATGAAAGAAGCTGCAACTGCTGCACTCTTCTCCATTATCCTGTATTTCCTCCAGTGATCAATGCTGTTCCCGTGCACACTGTATTTCCCCACCTGTCCAGCAGCTGTCATTAAAAAGCCTCCCACCTGAAACTCCACCTGAACCTTGTGGCTCCCACTGACTCCCTGCAGCCTCCACTTTCTACTCTTCCAGTTTGTCTCGGTTGCTGTCCAGTCTGCCTGCATCTGCCCCTTTGTACCAAAGCTCATTTGGACTGATCTCCTGGGTGCCATTTGCTTCCCACTTGACTGAATAAACACTGCTGTATCATCCACATCTGCCTCTGTGTCTGCTTTTGGGTTCAAAGTCTGTGCTCAGCTGCCGCAATCACTGCATCAGAGGCAAGGGCTCTTAAAAGTACATTAGGCCAATCAATACACAATCCCGGGTTTATTGTGACACTCACCTTAAGTACAATACACCTGGCGAGACCACCCCTCCTTTAAACTGATGTCACTGAGCTCCTTGTTTGATCTTGAGGGTGTTTAGTTTGCACAAATCAAAGGATCATCAGGCTTGAACTGCTGGAGAGAGCAGAGACGCACCTTTTTCTCTTCTCTGCATCTGAATTTGAATGAATATGAAAGTAATGTGAAAAAAGAGCCAAACGAAAAAACTGATGCACAAAATCTAAATACTTCTCAAGGAGTTCAAATATCCTTTGCCAGAGTTTCATCCCTCTTAATGAAACATCTCACGGAAACGGACCCACAGCCTCACACGTGAGCTCAAAGTACAGCCGATCTTTATTCTTTGCTTCACATTGTCTGCTGATCCATCAGACAGACTGACAGCGGGCCATTATTCCTTCACCCACATGAAGCCTTTTCATTTCTAGCCCAACATGTTAAATCGATTTTCACTCACAATGTCCATTTGCAGCCCCCTCCGTGATTGTTCTGGTCTGAGGAGGCAGTGAAAAATTAATATTCGATATTAAGGAGAAAAGAAGACAATTGCAGCATTGTTTCCTCGACCTGCTCGTCTGACATTTAAGGTCTGCTGGCTGCGACTGGCAGACGAGGAAAACAAAGGCACAAAGCGCCTTGTCATGTGCTGACTAATAGAAACAATATTAAAGAAATGGGGGAATAGAGTCACACACTCTGTTGTCTGCTGGTGACATTTCCTGCGTGGTCACAGTGTGGTGAGTGTGAAGGTTTCAGGACTGCGGGTCTGACAACCTATCCTTAAATCAAAATTATAACTGCAGTGTAGCAACACAATCATCCAGATTTGAGTTTAGTCCACTATTTTCTCACCTGAAGACATGTTTGAGAAAAATGAAGCCGTTCCCTTCCCTGTTCTGTCCCCCTCTTGTCATTCTTTGCAAAATCAAGGTGAGTTTATTTTCCTCCAGAAGTTGCTGAAAACAAAATAATAATAAAAAAAATCAATTGATTCTGACTCTCTGTCAGTTTCCGTCGCCTCTCCAGTGTCACTACATCCTCACCCTTCATTTCCCACTGGGATTACATTCATGTCCAACAGTTGTCAGATGTTTGTAACGCGGGCACAAACCAGTTAACGCAGATGCTCTTGTGTTTGTGGAAGCCAGCTGATGCCTGCTCTTCACTCTATGCCTCAAACACAGACACAGTGTGCGGTGATAAAATGATCAGTGGGAATGTTTTTGACATTGTGCCAATGGTTTGACTCTTCTGTATCTTCTTAAACTCTTTCAACATGAACAGGATCTCCTTATCTTGAGGTCAACATCTGCTCATCTGCTGCTTCAGCTAATAATAATTGAAATCATCTGTTCGAACACTCATTTTTCTTTCTTTTTGGTTTTGTATCCTGATTCTTCATTTTCTTCTTAAACACCTGTATTTGTTTTCTCTATAGCTTGCTCGCAACTGCTCTCTCCCCCCTCCATAGTTTTGCCTGGTGTGTATTTTGGGCATTTTAATGTCTTTATACAGTTTAATCTCTAAAATACCATAAAAAGTACACTACTTGCCTCTAAAATAAGTAGAAAGTAACAGAGAAGTACCTCAGGTACCTCAAAACTATACCTAAGCAGAGCGCTTGAGTAAATGTACTTAGTTACATTCCAACCATGGAATCAACACTGTGCAGTGACTAACCCTTCTTCCCCACAGGATAAATACCAAAAACAAACAAACAAACAAACAAAATCTAATCGTCACTTTCTGCAGCTGTCACTCAAGGACGAAGGGCGGGCCGTTGAACTCAGTATATCATTTCCGGTTGTTGGTGGCCTCAAACGCACCAACCAATCAAGCGCCAGCCGTAGCTCCAACGCGCTGGTGTGGAGAGGGACAAACGTCCCGCCTACACATAGTCTGATTGGATGAGTATGGGCCAATGGCCAAGCCCAGAATACTGTCTACAGGACGGTTAACCAATCAATTCAAATCACCAACGCGAAGCGGCCCTGCCAACAAACGCCACGGCACCGACGTGCGCCGGATGTTCGGTAAGAAAGTTTGGGGATTTAAATATTTCGCCCATGAAGTGATTGTCGTCATAAAATATTCGCTCAAAAAACAAACTTTTAAACCAGAGAGCAACCGAAAAAGTATCAAGCACTGTGACTATCACCAAATGTGGAACGACAGTTGTTAGCTAAGCTAACGTTAGCTTAAAAACTCACGACAGTTAGCTTAATTAACTTCAGGCTACTAGCTTAAAGTTACCTGAAAATATTTGTTGACCAAAGTCATTCTACGTCACAAAAGTAAAACAGCTGTACGTCTAGTAGTCTGATCAATGGTTTTAAGATCATAGAGCTTCTCCACAGCAGATATTTTGTCTTCCACTTGATGTTTTGTCTTGGAAGGAAAAGCACAGGAGAAACTTATTATGTTAACAATGGCCAAGAACCATGAAGTGTGCCAGTGAGCCAGCCAGCGTGCGAAACACCAGGTCTGTGGAACATCCGAGCAATAAAAGGCTGAACTGAATGTTTGAAATCTTACAAAGCAGAGTTTTTAAGATAAGAGTATTGATCCCACAGTGGGGAAATTCAGGCATTACAGCTAACAAATATTACAAAAAGCAAAACTGGTACAGAAAGGTCAAGATAAAAAGTTTACAAGATATAGAACAGAATATCAGCTGTGTATATGTATATTAATCACAGTTTATAAAAATACTAAATGCCATAAAGGTACTACTGCCCATAAAAATACTGTTGCCAATATTCTTATGAGAACACTAGCAGTGTCATATGTTGTATTGCACTTGAGAAATAATGTTGCATAGAAAGGACATTTTGATGATGAATCTTTTCTCTTTGCAGGAACTAATAAAAATAAACGGATTTCACCTGATGAGTGCAAATCAAGAGAAATGCAACGCAAATGGTCGATGGAAGTTTCGAGCCAGTCTGCAAAAATGCAAAATGACCGGCCTGCTCTGCAGAGACATTTCTGGTAAGTTTTCAGATTTATTTTGTAAGTATGGAACAGACAGAATGGAAACAGTTTATTCTTGTCAGATGAAACCAGAAGAGTTCACCAGCATGATGCTGTGTGATCAAGAGATGATCTGACACCATGTTGGCCAAATAATAACAATACATTTTGTTCTCTGTAATCATAAAGATATAAACCCCTGGCCAATACTGTTTGTTTAAGAATGAGACATATGTGTGTACTTTATCAGCTTGTCACCATGTTCATGTGCAGGTTTGCATCTGCTCTTTAGCATTTATGTGCATACGCATTTGTACATTCACATGCCCTTATCTCTGTGTCGCTAAATCAAAGTTAATGCTTGACCTCTGCTCCTCTAAACAGCAGTGCAAGCACCCAATAATAATCAATCACAACACGAAGTGGAATTTAAATGTGACAGTAAATTAACAGGGCGTCAGGTAGGTGTCTGTGGGGATCAATACGCACAGGGTGCAGCCAGCTGATGTGATGTGAGGACGCATGCACATAAAATGTGAACTCTTCTTAATCATCCAGCCACCTTCACTGTCCGTTAAAGAAACGCCAAGTTTGTGAGTAAGTTAAATTGTGAGAAACTAAATGTTGTCGAGCTCGGTGTTGAAGACCTGCGTGCTCTCCGCACTGAGTTCATTAGAGATAGGACATTTCAGCCATGCCTGATGAAGGTCTGTGACACAGAAGCAGTGCTGACATGTGAGAATTCAACTTCATCTGTTTCATGCTGTGAAGAAAAAAAAACTGTCTCACATTTGACCTTTTTATATAGATGAAAATAAACGTACTAAGACTGTGGAGTGAATCATATCACGATCAACTGCAGTGCGTCTTCTCAGTCTGACTGCTGCATCAGCTGCTTGAAGGGCTTTCTGTGGACAGCGCCCTTAATCATAATTTGGGTTAAATGTATTATTTTCCAGACGTTTCAATCTCCTCAGAAATTGAATTTTCAGCTGGGTTTAGCACTGATTGAGACTGATCTCTTTTTAATGTGTGTTCGTTTAGGTTCAGTAATTGTGCTAAATAATGATTGTGGTAGTAGGTTTTCATATTAAGAGTGTGGGTGGTGCGGGGGCACTGTGTGAGCAACTTTGTGTATATGCAGGATCCCATGTGTTTTTTTTTATCATTGTCTATTTGTGAGCATGATATGTGAATTTTTGTGTGTTTTATGTTAAACTCAGCATCAGCAGGTGTAATAAATCACTGTGATGTCTTTCCCAATCTGCCAAAAAGAAGCAGAAAATGTGAAAATCAATCTTGATCAAATCCCCAACTCTTTTATTGATTATGAGGGAGTCTGGCTTTGCTTCTGCGTAAATTTATGTGTTCAGGTCTATTTTAAGTCCTGGCGTTTCGTTTGAACAAGCAGTATTCATGTTTTGGCCGTTGATTCAGATTGACTCACAGCAGTCATGTTGCTAGAATAAGGTTAAATCCCTGAATCACCAACAGAATAATGAGGAGTCAAGAGCTGAAGTGACAGTCAGGCCTTCAGTGGAAGCAGAAAAGATTCCTCTTTGGAGGTTAAATGTTTGTTTTCAACAAAGAAAACAGGTTTATCAAAATGAAAGTTTTAGCTCAGCTGGCTGGTTGAAAAGGTGTATGAGCTGATTTTACAAGACTGGAAAGTTTGGGCAGCTTTTGTAATGTAGAGTTTCTCATGTCAGGCAGTGGTTTGTCCTGGTTAGAGCTGAGCGGTCAGATGGACAGGGATGAAAAGTAAGATTTTATTGATATCGATGCCATCATTGATGGTGGGGGCCTACGCAGGTTTTCAGAGTCAGTGCAACTGTTTTGTTATCTCTTGAGTCTGAACACAGTTTAGAAAAAGTAGAAAAAAGACATCCATGTGACTCAGGTGTGCAGATGCTCCACTGTTAAACTGCTGTTTAATTTGAAACCAGTTCTCAGCTGGAACCAGTCATCGATTCCCATCCCTAAATCAACTGAGACATAACTGACCTCTGGGAAAGCAGATCACCTACCTGTTTCTTCTGCTGTTGAGAACAGGTGTAAACCTATCACTTCAAGTTTTGTGACTGCTTGATTACACTCGTTCACCCTTTCTTCACTCATTTTCCCTCCCTGTGCAGCAACCCTGACAGAGTTTTGCCGGCTAGGGGCTTATAGGCGAGTCGCGCTGGAGTCATGCCTTATTTGTCTTCTTTTAAGCATTTGAATCCATGTTCCACTCACATGTACAGTTTCAGCTTCACCTTTTTCTTAGTATAGCACAGACTTGGTATAAAATGACTGTTAATTGGTTGCGGGGGGGGGGGCAGCAAAATGAAGAAGAATCATAATGAGGGACCACGATTGTACAGATAGAATGACAGACAGAGGTGAGGGTTAGATGTCAGACTGAGATAGCAGCCGCTAGATTAAATCTGATGACGAACAAGAGGAAGAGATGCATTTAACACTCCATATATGACATGTAACCAGTCATTGTTCTCCTCGTGGATTATTGTGAGACTCGGTATGAATTCAGTCCCAAACCACAGTGGAAAAGTTTACTTTGTTGCATGTTTTTGGTTGTTATGGTTCAGATTGGCTAATTACAAACAGCCTGGGGCTTGTAAACACAATTAACATGGACTCTTTAAGTAGCTTGTTTATTGTGTGGAGTTTTGGTTACCTGACATCTTGCCAGGTTAGAGGTTTGGGCGATGATGAGGAGTCTAAACAAATAGTGACTCCTGTCTCTGTGTCTTGAGTTGAGGATATTAGATTTAACATGCATTTTTTTGCTGTTTTCATGTGAATTGACACACAAAGAATCATCAGTACAGGAACTTCTGGCCATGAGATGTCAGTATCTGAACAATATCAACCATAGCACTTCAGTTTGTTTTCTGTACTGCACTTTGGAAGAGAATACAGTAGATACAGTCAGTGTTATGGAGGTTTAGTAACAATGGAAGCAAAGCCAGAGCAGTATGTAATCACTCCTCTGAGTCTGAACGATGAAGTGTGTCATTACTGAGTGAGGAGTGGGCCTTCCTGTGCTCGTGGGCATCCACGTTGTATACTCTGAGTTTTTGCAGATTAGATTCCTTGAAGGAAAAAACTCAAACTGTGAGCACAGCAGACTCCATCTGGATGTGAAGTGTCCTCCTGTCACACCATGTCAGGCTATCCTCCAGCGTTTGTCTTTATCTGAATGTCCCTTCCTGTGATGTGACACAAACAGTCAGATCATGTTGAAATATGCACGTTTTTGTTAACTGTAAAGTGTTAGCGAGCCGGCACCCCCTAACTTTCTGAGCTGCAAATAATCTGTGAAAGCAGCAACAGAAAACTGAAACAGCTGACTTGAAAAAGTAGTCAGGATTTGCTTACAGGCCTCGGCTTTCGCTTTCTCCAGTTCATCCTGGGAGGCTGATAACTGGTTGGAGATGTACTCATTTTATTTGCTGTTGAAGCAGAGTTGTCCTTTTGGTTAATCGTTTCAGCATCTGGCATTTTATAGGCTGACGTGAGGAATTTATTTTAAGAAAAGAGCTGATTGAAATGAGCTCTCCTGACTGTGTGTACTGCATGTGTGTCTCTGTGTGTGCAGACTGGGAAAGGTGAGCAGCATGTTGACAACTGTAACTCGCTTGAAGTCAAGTCTTCATCTCCTCTGTCTCTCTACCCATGCTGAGAAGTATCAGTAGGAGCTCAGGTGTGACATGCAGGGTATTGATCAAACACACACTCACACACACAACACACATACAGGATGCTGGCCATCACTGATGTGAAAAGGTAGCCAAGAGGTATATGTGTATGTGTGCAGTGTTAAACAACTCACACCTTAAACCATAAACACAGAAAACCACGGCATGACTCACCGCTTGCACCAGTGCAGACTGACAGCTACATGCCGGCTGGAGGACCATTAGATGAGATCAGACACCGGCTTCATTTCACATGTCAGTCCGGAGTTTGAATAGGATGTGCGTGGGTGTGCGTTTTGTGACTGATAGGCTTACAGAGTGAAGACATTCTGACAGATCCTGCTAAAAGATGATTTAGAGACGAGATTTGGATCCGAGTTTGAATTTAGATCAGGTGAAGTTTGGCCTGATGTCGGAAACAGGCACTGCCTGATATGAAGCTTCACTTCACTCTTTCAGCCTGACAGTGTGCTGATGTGTCACGTTGCTGCTGCTAGAAACATTTAACTTAATGTCCTTCACACTGCTCAAAGAAATTTGAATGAATGTGATAATTTGCTAATCCTTGTTGGCATACGCTCCACTGACAACAGTACCAAGTCAATATATAATTAACCTCAGTGATTTTTCTAAATATATGCTTGGGGTGATAAGTGAGGTTCACCACTTTGTGAACACATGATTGTATAAAGGATGAGCTCACGGGCTCAGAACGCTTCATAAAACCGTTGTCACGGTTTGGTTGATAAATCTGTCTACGCAGGCCATGTGATGGCTCTCAAAGTACTGTCATGACATCTAGAAGCATCTTTTTAGGCTTTGTCCTTGTTTCTGGTGAGCAGCAGTGCAGTGCTGTGCTGTGCTGTGTGAGTTTTGGCAGTGCCGTTTCCAGCGCAGGAGTTATCCCTTAATGCGTATTTACACGCTGTCACTCACAGCCCTGCTGCACAGCGAGCGAGTGGGCGTGTTGAAGACACTGCACATGGAGCTGCTTCGTACTCTTCTCTGCTTGTCTTTATATTGCTTTCCACTCTTTTGTTGATATTGTGCCTGTGACCAAATACAAACCAAACACCCCTCACCTAAAACAAACAGTGTTTCCAGAAAGTGAGAGCATGCTACAACTCTGGACAATGTCTGGACCTCACTCTTCATTGTCCATATGAGACAGTGGCTTTGGTGTCTCTTGCTTTCACGTCTCTGTGTAGACATATTGTTACGCCCCGTCTGTGCTGGCTGCGTAGTGACAACAGGAGCAGCTGCAGTCCTCTTCACTGTCTTCACTGGATCTGTTTTCTTATTTCACCCATGATATGCTACAAGATGGAAAAAACATCAAATCAATTTCTAACAACAGGACTTCTTCATTAGCTAGAAAACGTTGGTTTTCACTTTACTTAAACACAATTCTCACTCACAGATCTTCGTGTATCCTCAGCTACGTTGTCCAGCTCAACCATGTGTCTGTCTAACTTGACCAGTGGGTTTTAATGTGTGGGGAAGTCACTCTCTGAAGTACTGTTTTTACAGACTGTAGTTCTGTTTCATCAGTGAGTATCTCAGGAATAAGTGCAGGGGGAGGAATCATGTTTCTGTGAAAGTTTAGGTGTCACAGCTGAGGTTATCTGCAGTTAAAGACATGGCAGTCACTTCACAACACGTCTTGACTCCAGACTGTTGGTGTGTGTGTGTGTGTGTGTGTGTGTGTGTGTGTGTGTGTGTGTGTGTTTTAGATGATATCACATACTCCAGCGACAGGGTGTTTGTAGTCTACTGCTTTCATCTTGGACCGCAGTGTGTGTGGCTTCCCCTGATGGCAGAGCGAATAATACCGAGTCCCAGTGGCATATGTCTTGACAGGGGGAATAATGGGACGTCCCGGCGGGATGTCTTGGTAAATGGGCTCTTGTTGATGTTCCAGGTAATTGCGGAGCGCAGCTGTCATTGTTTTCGCCTGACAGTCGGCTGCCTTGTCATTCCTGTCGACAAGAGAAGACGTTGCTGCCTCCCCCCGTGCAAAGAAATGTGCTCGTGTGCTTGACTTTGTCCTCACGCCTGATTGGTTGTGTGTGTGCAGTAGTGTGTTCGTCTGTGTTTTTAAAGGAGTTTGGGTCTTTTTTGAGTTTGTGTGAAGATTCGTGCTGCTGTTTATGGAGAAAATGTATCATGAGACATATAATTAGACATCTGAGAACAAAATATGTAAGAGCGATTCAGTACACTTTCCTGTGATTGCTGCCTTAGAGACCACAGAGACTATCGCCTACATATCCAGGTATCATCTCTTAGCCGGCTTCCTTCTTAACATATTCAAATGCTGCGTTGGGGAACTGAATATAAATTGCCTAATCTTACTCAAGTGCTTCAAAGTAGTGTTAGATAAATAGTCTAATCTTTTCCAAACACTGCCATGTAGACCTGCCAGCAATGTTAAAGTTTAATTTTCTGCACACTCTCAGAAAAACATGTGCAATAAGCACAAAATCTGAAATGGAAATTATGGATGTGTAGCACAAACAGTTTAAAAGTTTATGTTCCTCTGACTTTGACATGCCAAAAGCTGAGCATTCTGTATATTAATAAGGCGACAGTTAATGTTAATGATTTATGTTTGAAACCCAGTTCTGCAGAGCTGATTTAAACCCACCCCATCCTCCAGCCTCCACAGCTGTACTGTTCCCTGTGTGAGTTCACTGCCAAAGTCTCGGCCCTGTGTCAAATATAGCTGCATGTGTGTGAGATGCTAAGTTTTATTAATATCTACATGGTACATTTGAGTCTAAATATCTCTGGATTCTTTTGGTTTCCATCAGGATTGTTATGGTTGAACAACAGAGGCCTGGATGAGAAGATCTGACCTGGAGCAAAATGCTGCTGCTGCTGCTGCTGCTGCTGCTGTGATGTATGTTCTGAAGAGGCTGCCTCGCTTTGGAACTGACTGACAGCGAGTCATTAGCGATGTTTGCAGAATGCATTTCATGACTGGTAAGTACTTAATTTGCACCCTCTTGCAGACTGGAGTCAAGAGGAACTTTGGGTACACCAGCTGTGTTCTGCTTTCATTGTGTTCGCTGACATGAATTGTTTGTGCCATATTAAGGCGGCTAAAGTTAGCTACAGCCTGAGTCACAGCGGTTCCTTTGTTTACTGATTGTCACCTTATTTATGCACAGGTAGCTGGTGAAGCTTAGCAATGTAGACTCCTGTCTGGGTGGGATTTTATGTAAGCTCGTTTTTTCTTGCACTCTTTTGACTGGTGGAGAACTCAGTGCTTTGCTCAGACACAAAGCTAATACTTCAGCTGAGGCATTTATTATGTTCTCTGTCATCAACAGAAACACGAAAACTGAAACTTTGGTTACAAAATACATGTCTTAAATCTTTTGAATCTCATACATCTGCATCATGCACCAGCTCAGCCAGTGTCCAAAGCTCCAGTTAACCCTATTTTATAAATGCTTGTGAGTATGTAAATAAAACTTAAGCTGCAATTGGGAAAAACCTTAAAACTAGTCATTTTTGGATACATACAATGAATTTCAAAGAAAGCATAATGAAATTGAATTCTCAGGCCCAAAACTTGGAAAAATTGCTTAATGACTGCCATAACCACATCTCTTCTTTGCATATGGGAATAAAAACCCTCCTGAAGTCAACCATCTCTTACTTTTTAGGAAGTGTAAATTAAAACCTGACGTGAAACCTTTTCTGAAATCTGATAAATCTCATACACATTTGTCATTTGAGTCCACACTTTTTGAGTCCCAGCACTTGGTGAAATGAAGGATTTTTGAGCAGCTTGCTCATTTGTTGTGTGTTTACTGACAAGCACACACCTCATTTCAGCTACTTGATCGAGCCTGAAATTCAAAGAAGCTGCAGTCTTTTCTGCCATGTGAACACTCATTACAGCAGTTCAGTGGGGATGCTGAATTTAATTGATAACGTTAAATGAACCTTGTAGCATCTTCGTCCACTGTGTGGCTGCTAAATTTGATTGTTTCTAAACTCTCTAGTGTCCTCAAGTTTTCACTCAGTAGTGATTTATCTGAGCCAAATGAGCCTGGGTTTCCTCACTCAGCACTTTTTCGACAAATGACTCACTGCATCTGGGGGATTTTTACTGCCCTTGTATACCTTGTCCACTGCATGCCTGTGACCACTCATCAAATTCAAATCCTAGCGGTGTGTTTGTTTCAGCAGTGCTCTAGACGTAGTCGACTCGCCCTTGGGCAACTCGTCACCATCTTTAGTGCTGTTTCAATAGTATGAACACCCAAGAGAACTGCTGTGAGATTGCCCCTTCAGTTGCTAAGGGAGAACAGCGGTGCACATTTACCCAGAATACATTGTGATCTTTCATCCTACCTTTGTAGGATGTGCAGTAAAATATCAAGTGATATAAAAGTCAATAGCCCTAAACAAACCGTCTTTGTACTGTGTAATATTTGATGAGTTATTTATGAAGGTGATTCAGCACTGATTTATTCATCATCATTTATTGATGTCTGTCTCTGAGGTGTGTTCAGTCTGAAAGCAAAGGACACTTTACAGGTGACCTGATTGCACATAAAGCTGGTAGAAAGACCCAAGTGTGGATTTGCTGTGGACAGCGCAGATGGAAGGGAGTGTTTGTGGGTGTCGATGATGTGTGCAGTGTAATGTGTGGTGCTGTGTTGCACAGTGCCTTGGGGTAATGGAAAAAAGAGCATGTTAAATGACTACAGGAAAGAGCCATGGCTGTCGGTGTGCAGAGATATTTAGTTCATTTTGTGGCAGAGCCCTGCACCCCCGTATGTCCAGTTTGAAAGATTCAGCCTTCCCAAAGTCCTCCATAAAAAACTTTCTTAAATGAGAGATCACTTTGTGAGAAGCGGCACCGAGTTATTCCAAAACATTGGCAACAAAAATTGGTTTTAGGTAAGATTTTGCCGTTAGATATTGAGTGAGGAATGTCGCTGTGCAGTGCTCCATTTCCACCAGATGGACTGTTTCAATACCCCAAGTGCAAAGAAGTCATTTGTGCTGTGCTTAAGATAGTATTGAGCGTGATGCTCCTGGGCCGATGGGTCTTCCACTCAGCACCTGTTAAAGTCATTTGTGACGATGGCCGAACAAAACACACCATAAAATCTCGTGCTTTCGGTGATAACAGGTTTGACAGCTGCTCTTTCGTTTCTCTTTCTGTGATGATAAAAGTTGCCCTTTTCCGTTCCTGCAGAATCAGCTTGTTAGGTTTTATGTTAAGCGTATTTTGGATTTTTACTACAGCTCCAACGTAACGATGGAAGGCAGAGCTTTTGCTGTCTGATATGACTGGAAATCATTGGTTTAGACTGCAGATAGGGAGTACAAAAAAAAGCAAAACACTTAAGTCACCCTCAAGGAATCCTTCACAACTAAAAATCTGCCCGCTCTGGATGAGCTTTCACGACTTCCAGAAAAAACGTGACGTGCTCAGACGTTTGGAATCGTGCTTTTCCCCTCGTAAAACCTATTTTTCATTTTCTGAAACGAAACGTCTGGTAAATGTGATTTCCTGCCAAGCTGAGAAAGCAGAAGACCCGACGAGGAGAGACAGAGAGACACTTAGAATAATGAGTCATTTCACTCAGATTCTGGTAGCGTGGAGGGACTTCATGGTTTCCCTCGTCTGTCCTCTCCACTTTTCTCCTTTCAAGAGTTTTACAATAGCAGGAGCTGCTATTTTAATTACAGCTAATGTTCTCAAATTTAAGAGGTGAAACTCGTAGCTGCCAGCCATTGATTTCTGCTGCAGCCAGACGTAGCTAATAAATTAGTAAGTTTGCCAAGCCATAGAATTAAGTTCCTGGCTGCCTTCTGGTCATTCTGCTGTTTGCATGCCAGCGTTTGTGCTATTTACACTCAGCCAAAGACGGAGGAAGCACCATTACGTCTTAGTTTATTATTTGTGGACTGAATTTTTTGTGTTTTCATAAGAACATTGTTTGAGGTTTTTTTTTTTTTGGCAGTCTTCTCACGTCTAGCAGATCTCAAGCAGCTCAGGCTCTTCCACCCGTCGTCCTCATCTGTCTCCCATGTACACATTTCTACAGCACTGATTTACTCTGTGTCCTCACCTGAAGTGCAGGTAATGAGACAGCTCCCCTCTCATTAACTTTATCTTCCTCTTTCTCTAATGTCTGTCAAGTCTATTCTATAAAAGCTGCATTATTATTATGGTAAAATAGAATTACAATGCAGCACAAAGGCAGTACTACATACAGCACAATGCACATAAATACAGTTATATACCATAAAGCCCAGTTTACACAGTATTAACATTACCAAGAGAGAAAGTGACTCTAATGAGATTTTGCTTGTCTGTCATGTTAAACAGTTAAATATCACAAAAAAAATCTGCATCAGGGGGCACAGGGTTTCTAATATCAAAGTCTTTGCACCTTTGATTTGTTCCCTTTACCAACTGTAAATACAGTAAACGTCAGGTCACTTCCTGTAGTGGCACCAAATTTTGCCTGTGAAAACAAGAATCAATACAGTGCGATGGCAGAATACAGCAGAAAACCATGTCATCTGAAATCAATATAAAGTGCACAGTTTAGTGTGTATGCTGTGATGTTATGGTGTACTGTAGCATGATTGGTTATGTAATGACTTTACTAATCTATGAAGTCCTTTTTTTGAATTGACCTATTCATCATTGGTGAAGGTTATGTTGGCATTACGTGAGCTGAGAGCAGGTAACTCTTCATTATTGGTGCGTTCGAGTGACGGTGCCAAGTAGGAAAATCCGTTTGTCAAACTAGAGGAAACATTCACGTCACTTTGTCACCTCTCTGAGCAGCTGAGCGACTTCATCTTTCTTTATATCTCACTAGTCCTGATAAATACAAAGGAAGATGGAAGTAAACGGGAAGGTGACGCATTGTCAGCCATGATTAAAGTGAATGTTGCTGCAGACTCCATTAACATCCATAACCACATTAAGATTGACCAGCGAGACACAAAGATCATAGGAAGCCGATAACAAAAAGCTTTTTTTCTTGGAAATGAAAACGAGGATGAACTCAAGAGCAGGCTGATACTGGACAGAGAGGAGATGGACCACTCCTGTGCTTCACATCACCCTTTTATTGGAGCAGAGAGACTGGACATTTATGAGAAGTCTTTGTTCATTAAACAGGCATTAGAACTAGATGCCAGTGAGCCTCGTGAGGATGCCAGGATCATAGTTCGTCCCATCACTCGAATTATTAGCAGTTTTATTTGCTTGTGTCTTTCAGTATATACAGCATGAATAGCTATAGCCATCATTGCCGTCTTTGTTTTGAGTTTTGATCCCTGTAAGCTCTCGTCCTTCCAGCCTTTTTTGCCTTCTAGATTTTGCTTAAGTGTCTGTCTCTCGTTGGTTGTCTTGCAAGTTGCTCTGTGATGCTGACGGGTTGTCGTTGAATTTTTATCCCACGCTCAATTTGTCTTATTTTGCAGTATTCAGTGAGATAAATCAACATGACAGCATCTTCATCTTCCGTTCACCCAGGTGGAACATTTTGCACAGAACATAAAAAAGAGGCACACACAGTGTTACAGTCATACAGAAAAATCTAAGTGGTCGCCAGCAGGAGCAGCCTGGAAGCACAGAGAGGGTGTTCCTAATGCCAAGATGCAGTTCTTTTAATAATGAATTAATATTGTTTCCTTTGTCAATAAATGAAGTATTGATGAAGGAAATAAATGACATCAGATCCTCCTGTAACCATGTATTTGTTTCGAGGATGGAAGTGAGTAAAGGGTTTATGAAGCAGTCACACAGCTCTGGACCAGCAGGCCTGATGTGTGACACAACACATTCTCTGGCTGCAGATCTTGTGCATGCAGTGAATGAAGCTGAGCCCTCTTACTGCCTCTCAGTGTCATCCCACAGGCATCAACGGCGAGCGAAGCCAACTCGCGCTGCCCGTCTGACGGCCATCCTTTGGCCGATATGTGGTCAGAGCCCCTGGTGGTCCGCCGATAGCATGTCTGTGATCCCTAGTTGTTCCACTGATCCACTAATTTTCAGTCAGTGGATGAAGCGATGTGGTTGATGTTGTGATGGGGGCTCAGAGGGGTCACCGTGCATGTGAGAGAGTGTGTGCATGCATGCGAGTGTGAGTTTGTCGGTGTGTGTTGCTGCCCTCGGCCTCCTCCACGCCATCTGCTCCCCGCAGCACAGAGTGTCCCTTCCAGCCACTTCAGCGAGTCCAATCATGGCTCAGAATTAATATCGTGCAGAATGGACACTTCTGAGTTTGCTGCTAATTTCTGGGAGATTGTCCTCACTTATAGGGCTCACTGGATGAACCGGTGGTCAACTTCTGTTTGCACATGTAAAGCTCGAAACAGGCATGGACAGAATTACTGTTATGTCGATGTAGGATCACCCAGATCGATGTAAGGAAGAGTAATGCTGTGTGACCGTGGCTCAGCAGGTAGAGTGGGTCATCTACGTACTGTGTACACACCCCGAAAACATCAAATTCACTATGAGACCTTTGGACTTTGATATTTTTTCTGCGCTGAGATGAATGTCAGTAGCATACATTGATGCATCATTCTTCATATCAAAACATTGTGGTCCTTCCTTCTCCTCAATTATTTCTCCCTTATTATTAAACTGGAAACTTGTTAATCCCTCAAACCTGTTTGTTCAGTCGTTGTGTCAAGACTTGAACACAAACAAACATGCAGATCATGCATGACTCGGTGGAAGTATCAGTATCAAACAGAGATGTCCTGAGTCAATCCTGAGCCAGACAGATTTTAATGGATCAGTATTGGCTGAAATGAAGTCGATCAAAACCTGAACCCTGCTGTGTTTTGTCCATCTCAGCCTGCTGGTGTTGCAGTGCTGCTCTCCTTAATGACAGCCAGGCTTTAAGTGCAGCACTTCGCTCCATATAGCAGTACAGTACAAATTACAGTGTGCGAATGTGAAAAATTATTTTGGCACATCAGTAAGTGGCTCTGAGTTCAGCCTCTGAGTTTGGCAAAATTCACAGATCTGCGAGACTCTGACGTTAACAAATCTGTTCACAGTGTACAGAACGATCAGGTAGCAGCTTCTCATTCTGAGCTGCCACCGAATGTTGTTAAAATATCAAATGTGGCCAGCAGCAGATCACATCAGCTGTCAGTAATTACTGTTCATTTTAGGAGAAACTTGATGACGGGTCTGAAATGCTGCCTTCACCTGAGGTCTGTAGTCCAAAGAACATTTGTGAAGGAGGACCTTCCACTCTGTAACAGCTGTTCAACCATGAGTGAACAGCCCTAAAATCTGACTAAACATGCTTTCTAATGAAGGAAATGAGTGAAGCTATGTCATTAGGGAGAAAAGTAAGCGTGTGTATAAAAGCAGCAAGATCACAATCCTGCAGTCACTCACAAATTTTACACAAAGCTGATTAAGATTTTGAATTGGAGAGTTGATCATTGAGTTACGGCCTGCAGTTATCTGTGCTTACTACACCGTATGGATACAGTTAATTACACTCGTGGTCAGTTGTCATTGGAACTACCTTTTTTAAGTAATTTTGCGCCATTTTATGCCTTTATTGATTGGAGACAATAGGGTACACATGACATAATGGGAGAGAGACTTGGAATGACTTAGCTGCAGGCAAACCCAGGACTTCATGCTCGGTGCCTTAATGCCCGCTGGAACTACTTTCCACCAAAGAGATGGTACAATGAAAAGAGTCCATAGTGCAAACTGTGGATTTTCACTGTTTCTGTTGCACAGTTTCATTTATCTCCATCGCATTGGGCTTTGGGCACAATGCAGTGCTAAAAAATTATCTGCATGGTTCTATTGGTGAGTCGGAAATGTCATTTTGGGATTTAGGAAATCTGACCCTTTAATAAGCCATCTTGTTGGAGTTTGACCCAGTTAGGACAGCACAGTGTTTGTCAGAATGTGAACAGAAGTAGAGCACGGTTTTTGAACAGCGCCGCTGTGACTGACAGCTTTTCTTCCACTGTCTGACACCATGTGGATTGTGCTGATGCTGTGAAACCAAACCCACCCATCTGGTGCTCTGGTGACGTCAAGCCAGACAATAACAATTATTTGCATGTAGCTGTTGTTCTGCGAGAACCTCAAAACTCTGGTGATTTAACTCAAGCAATCACATTATTTCTATGTCAGAAAACTACCTGTACAACTAAAACTCCATCCTGCCAGCACAGTATCTATTATGTGAAGTGAATGACATGACAAATAGTGGCGTAACCTACATTTTATTTCACCATTATTTCACTGAACGCGGCTCTTTTTGGTGGAAATATATACATTTCAGATCCGTCAGCTGCATCTGAGAAAAATATTAGATCTGAGGAAGAGAGAAAGCCGAGCTGGTGCCAGAGAGTGGTGATAAAACTGTTTCTGACAGCAAACATAAAACGCCTGTTGGCCTCCCCCGTTGAAACCTCAGTGAAATATAGAATTGTCCCTTCGCAGAACATTGGGATTTTGACAACTTGAAACAAATATCCCTGTGGATGACAAGTGCTTTATCCATGAGCTTTTCCTTCCTGCGTCCTCCCTCCCTCCCTCTGTCTTTGTCTATGGAAAAGCAAACAAAGAAATGGAGGCAGTGTAAAGTCATGGCATTTATGGGATGAAGCAGCTTTTGTCCACGTTGCAAATAACAAATAGAAAATATAGAGAGCACAGCTACAAGCTGCTGAGCTGCCGTCGAAGTTGCTGGACATCCATTGTGCTCCCAGTGATTCTTGCCTCCATTATCTGATAATAGAACGCGTTGTTGGTAACACATGATCTTACCGTGGCCGTATTCAATCATATTAGCGTCGTTAGTGACCTGCTCTTTGAAGTTAGTCGCTAAAGATCTCCCTGAGTAGCACGGAGTAGGCAAAATCAGCTAATCGTTGAACCTAAATGATCAAATGGGTCATTTAATGCCTCTTAAAATGACCCATATCACCACAACAAAACGCAAGTGTTTTCTGAGCTGCTTCCTCTATGGCTCCGGTTAAGTTTAAGTAACTAACAGGACTTGCTAAAGGATAAGGAGACATTGTAAAGAAGGACTCTTTGTACTTAAAGCAGCCACTCTGAGTTTGAGCCCAGCCTGGAACCTTTGTTGCATGTCACTCCTCAGCTTCTTCTCCCCATTTCCTGCCATCTCTCTTAAGAAAAACATAAAATACCTTAGAAGTACTCGTCAACAATGTCAACGTCAAAAATAGCCATGCTTCATTTTGCCATGCAGTTTAAATCCTCAGATTACAAGATGAAGTCCAAACTATATTCTCTGCATGTTATACAATCCTAATCTAACCTAATCCTATCCCTATTAAAATTACAATAGCACACGACACCATTTATGCTAAGTATGCAGGAAAAATATGACTTTCTTTCTGAATTAAGACTCTCTCAAGCTGTGACTTGAAGCAACCGTCAGTGCCCCTGTTACATTTGTTTCAGTGTGTACTCGGGTCGATGCCTAAACACGAAGGAAGCCTGCTTTTGGTCGCCAGTTGGAAAAGTTATGGAGGTGGATTAGAAATTCTTAAGGCTCAGTATGAACTCTGGATCCACTCAGAATAATTTCTGCATCACCTCCAGAGCAAGACGCACTCGTTCTCATCTCCGTTTTTTTTCCCCTCTTGTCTTGATTAACGAAGCCGTCTTGGGATTTGCCCATGATAAAAAAAAAAAAATGCAGACTGGAGGTGAGGAGTGTAATTGTGCTCCTCTCATCCTGTACAGGAGCTTTCCTTCATGTACCAGTCAACACAGGTGCCATTCCCCAGTAAATGTAATTTGTGAGAGGCAACAAGCTGTGAAGGAGACTCTAATCACCTCTGCCATCCTCACCTCTCTGCAGACAACTGGCTCTCTTCACCTCTTTTTTCACCTGATTACACTTGGACGTTGCATTCATGCAGAGGACATTCAGAGTTCACAGAAGATATCTCATTCATTGGGTTCTTTATTTATCCCAAGAACCACAAATCATGTAACATGTCTCCTCTAAAGCAGCAGAAAGAGTGGCGTCTCTTTTTGATCTCTGGTCTTAAACACGGCTGTTTGCTCTGTTTTCAGTATCGACCCCTTTGGACAAGGCCGGAGTTTAGAAATGAAGTGGAACTGACTGATAATGGTCTTCCTGAATTCTGCTCCTTTTTGCCACTGCAGTCTTTGTTCCTGGTAAGTCCAGTTTATTTTTGAGTTTTGTATTGATGTGCAGCCAAAGGGTTGAACAACGTGGTTTAAAATAAGGTTCAGATTAACAAAGTCAAGGCATAAACAAGGTCAGAATTGTACAACTCAGATTCAGAGTTGGGATGCTGTGCAAAACATCTGGTATTTTGCTAATCCTTTTTGACACAGACTCAGCACAAAGACAATATATTTAATGTTTTTCCTCATCAGCTGCATTGATTTTTTTTGTAAATATGTGCTTTGGTTGTCACAAGACAACAAGAAATAATTACCACAGTTTAGAGTGAAAAGCCTAGAAAGGTTATTTTCCACAGACATAAATGTTACATGAAATGTTTGATGATGAAAGCATTATCAGGATGGGAGCTTTTATCTAAATAGGATTCACACTCAGTGCCACAGCGTGTTGACCAGATTCTGTCCAGTTTCCTGGTCAATGCTGCCCCCTGGTGGAAAGATGAAGCCACAGTGTTTAGTTGTGCACAGTGCAGAACATGACAGCCAGCTCTTCATTTCAAATAAAAGTCTACTCATTATGTTGACTGCTGCAAACACTAAGCTGAGTCTCTGTGATTCATCCATGTAGCATGTAATAGTGTGGGTAAGTGTGGCAGCCCAGAGCAAAATGAATGCTGAACGCTCGTAACCTTAGTTTAAAAAAGCTGAAATATAAGATGTTTTTCCTTTGTTGCTCCCTCAGTCAGAGGGGTAGATGGGAGCAGGAGATGAAGGCTGTGCAAAACTTGAAATCTATGAACTGTTATCTCCTCCACAAGTTCACTGAGAGCCAGATTGGTTATTGACAAAAGCGTCAGAGTATAGGTGGAGCATCTAAGGATCCTCATTCACCTTGAAAAGCTCATCAATATTTTGTATTTTCTTTAGCCAGGCCACTATTGTCTGGGTAAAGCAGCAAAGACAATGAAAGAATACCAGGATTAAACAGACAGTTTGAATGAGATGTAAAGGTATTACGGCTCTTCTGTTAAAAAAAAGTAAATAGAGGCAGTTCAGTCTCGTACTGCCTGATGCTTTGTGAAGTCTTAGATATTGGCCTCTTGTCTTGTCCATCGCCTTATGAAAGAGCACATTAGCCACTCGATCCAGGCATGTCAAAGCAGTCCTTTGGTTTAGTGTCTCGTGATAAAGGGAAGCGTCGCAAGTTTTTTTCCAAGTGACATTTCAATTTGACGTTTTGTAAGTGTGTCCTGAATGGATGAATTGCTCTCACGTGAATCCTGATGTTCACTAATGAAGGAGAACATGTGACGCCTAGTTGTTTGCAGTGTGAACAGTGAGACGTGAGACGAGGTTTTTTTCCTCCATAAATGAAATGGTCACTTAGTGTCTGGTCCTCTCGGATCCACTGTGGTGCACAGTTGAGTACAGCTCTGACAGGAGGAGTAAAGGCGCTTGTGTTTAATTAAACAAGGCTGGGACTTCATGCTGCCTTTCTGCTGGCTAACGATGATGACTGCTTTTCTGCTCTGTGAGGTCTGTGCTCACCAGCACTCCATTTAATCAGAGGATAAGCTCGCGCAGCCGGCGGTGTTGGTAATCTCATTATCTAGTCTGAACAAACGTTAAAAATGTCAAATTCATTCTGTGATTTTGGTTTGTTTTGTTTTTTTGAATGTGACGTCCTTATAAAGGGTGAGACTCCACTGAGCTTCATCTGAAGAACGCCTGTGTGTTCAATGAATGTCAGAATGTTGAGATGACTCATGGAGTCTATTGTCAAAGGAGGAGAGGAGGGGAGGTACAAAACATAGTTTGAATGGTTGAGCTAGTTTGAATAACTCCGTCTGGATGTTGTCGCTCTCATGAGTAAGTCCAAGCATCAGAGCAGACAGGTGACGCTGGCAGAGTGGCCTCCTGGGAAATTCTGATGAAACTTGGTTATTTCGTCTTGACAGTGTCTTATTAGGAATATCAGAGACTCAACTATTGACTGAACCCTTGAGGATTCCCATTCACCTTGAAACCTGCGCTGACTTTATCTGGAGCCTGTGTCTCTGTTGTAATTTGTCATCAGGGGAAAGTCTTAATGAGAACCAAAGGCTACGAACAAGCATACTTTGTGGTTCAAATTGAGTCATCAAGTTTATTGTTGCTCGTGTGAAGAGAAGGTTAGTCCTGTCACTGTGTTTTAGAGGCAGGGACAGAACAGCAGAACTGCAGTGTATCAGTGAGGAACTGCTGGAGGTGCCGGCTGGTCGTTCAGTGAGGTAATAACACGTGATGCAGACCTCTTTGTTTGTCGTTCTGGGTAAGCAAAGGTCCAATTTATTGGACATTTTCTCAGCATTAAGATAAAAGACTGAGATTTTTTTCACCTCACAAAGTGTCATTTTAGCTGTAACACAAAAGAGTAAATGAATCTGAAAGTCAGTATTTTGTTTTCTGAGTACAGTTTGCTTAACAAGGGCTCTTGGATGAGCTCCCATGATGAAAGAAAAGACACAATATATTTCAAAGTGTTTTACTAAATCAATAGCAAAGGATACATGACCTGTAAAAACTGAACTTTTCCCTTGATTATCTGTATGTCATAAATAAAGTCCTTCATTTAAAGCAATATATATATGTCTTTTTTTCTTTTTTTTTTTACATCAGGAAATTGGACAGAGGCAAGAACATATTCAACAAAGGTTACGTCAGTCCTTGACTGAACAATACAAAGCACTTTAACCATGTTTGTCCTGCAGCAAATCGAAGCCATAACTCCTTTTCATATACTCTCTGTATTATGGATCTCCATAAAAGCAGCTATAAATATATACCACACCCAGTTTATATCAGCAAGAACATTGGAGAAAAGAAACAATGAAAAAAAACAATAATATACATTGAAAACCCAGAATAAGTTCTATTGTGTACCAAGGCCAAGTCTTAAAAAATCACCCTCAAACAAACAACCCTTAACATTTCAAGTTTCTACCCCATTAAAACACACATTTACATAAAAACAGACAACTTTCAGTCCAAAACAAAAGCTTTTAACTGTGTTTAAACTGGCTGATAAAAGTATGTTAGCAATCATTTTATACTTGGCAAGAGTTGCTGTTACGCTGTACTGACGACAGGGAATCAAGATGGACTCTTTGGGATTGAAAAACAGGAAGAGGAAAGGGTCCGAACAATCACCTCAAACCCCTGAAACAATACTACACTTTCACACGACTACTAGAGAAGAAACTGTTGAGTTCAGATCCTGAGTTCATCTTGTACAAACATGGACTTTGCAGTGACATATTGTAGTGGGATGAGAGGTGGCTGTTTTCCCTGAGCTCCTGTTCAAAAAGCCTTTTCAGCTGGAGAGGGTGGAGTTGAACGGTTCATGGATATTCATGCAGGGACCCGGTGCTTTGGACTGGCAAACACGTCACAGTGACTTACAAACATAAACTCAGTAGAACAGATAGTTGCTGGATTTCTTTGACCCACACAATCAATAGCTGTTCAATCACAAATACCTGGGCACACCAAAAAAAAAAAAAATGTAATTCACTGTCTGCTATTTAAACATATTTTGCATATATTTTTCAATGTAAATTTACACAATAATATGTTTAATTATGGGATGACTGAAACTTGGAATGCTCCAACCAGCTTGATACTGAGGCACTCTTTAGTCTAGTAGGAGGATAAACTGTACAGCCATAAACATTTCGAGGGAATGAAGGGTAAGAAATAAAGGCCTGAACCTGGAATGAACTTGTGCATTCAGGTGAGTCAGTTTACATAAAAGAGATTTTTGTGCATAGTTATTTTTTTTGGTTTCAAAAAACAAAACAAAAAAAAACTTCGTATAACGTCACGACTGTATGAAAGAACTTACTGTGAACTTTACAATAACTCTCTAAGTGCTACATAAATAACATTACAAGGTATTTTAATGCTACAACTAAAGCTACAAAACACAACACATGACTGTCCACTGAGTTTGTCATTCTCCCTCCATGTTTCTGTGTGAAAGAGAAAAGTCAAGCTCCATGAGAGGCCGTCCATGATCAGGAGACGTTAGCATGTTTTTAAAGCTCATTAAAGGCTGCAGTGAGGACTGTGTAATACATCTGGACTGTCCTTGACTAGCATGACCTGATTCAATCCTCTCTGACAGTGTTTGCTCTGCAGAGGAGCAAAAACTGTTTCCTCCAACTCCAGAAAACCTCATGTTTTTAACCTCATGAAGCAACATCCATATTTGAAGCTCTGTGGTCCACCACATGCTGATTGGTTGTGCTGATACTGAGCTTTAGGTGATTGTCGTCGCAACATGTGATGAAGCGCTCTTAAGAAATGAGTCATACATGTCAATATAGTGATAACTTCCATTTCTCCGTAACTTCCTTGCTTCTCCCAAACTTCATACACTCTCTGGCAAATGTTTTTTTTTTTTTTTTTTTAGATAAGAACATCCTATCTTTGTGCTGTAATGCTTAATGTGTTATTTAAAAGTTCCCTATGGAGTTTTCTTTTAAACAAACGTGAAGCTATTTTTGGTTTCCTTTCAGTGTAACTTTCAAAATGTGTATCATTGAGATCTAACAAATGTATAAATTTCTTTCCTCATAAATCATATGCAAAGATAACTTTCTGAAAGTGCATTGTTTGCCTCTATATTTTCTAGCTAGTGCACTTCTTCTCTTCCATTTGCTGGTGTATTGCTGCAAACATTAATGTCACCTGTAGATCAACTGGAACAGTGTAAAAGCACTGGCAGGAACATCTACTGCATCATTCACGTGCACGCAGATGGATAGAGGTCAGACACTCATCATGTAGCAAACCCTGAGCATTGGGGTATTACGAAATAGAAATGAATGGACCCGATGAACCATTCTCTTATACACAACAGAATGAGTTAGTCTGAGGTTTGACTGGCATGATTCAACATGGAAACTGAACCGGAGGCTGTTTCCATGTGAGTCGCACATGGTTCTTCTTTAACTTGAACTTTGCCCCCACTCCTCACGTGCTGCTGTATTTGCACAGCTATAACAGACTAAAGCTACGTCACCAACATCGTCGCCCTCAGCAAACAGATTGAGGACAAACTTTAGAAAGTACCTCATTAAAGTAACACATCCAGTTCAGGCCTGCCAGGCTGTAAAAACACCGCAGCCTCAAAACCAGAGCTGAGGAAATTTCTTTCAAAATGAGATCCGTTTTTTTAAAAGTTTTCCAGTTGTAACATTAAGAAGATGACTGGCATTCATATGTCAAAAGACCTGATATGAAAACATTCACAGTGTAGAAATTTGTACAGTATAGGCATCACTAAAGCCTCTGCAGTTTAGACACAAGGCTGGAAAGTAAACTGGCGATTGTCTGCTTCAGCCAAGCATTCAGTTTGTCTGTTTTGGTTTGTTTTTAACAATCAAGTGTTCAGTTACTCTTTTATGGCTTTAACAACATGACCAAGTCTTTGCTAGTAGAAAATAAACCTTTCACTGTCACTGCTGTTACAGAAAACTATATTATGGCCTACTGTTAGTTAGAACGCATTCGTGTTCAGGCACAGCCCGGTGATTCTTACAAAATACATATTTTAAGAATAGCACTTGGAATTTTGACCTATAATTTCTGTTGTAGAAAAACTAGACATTTTTAATTAAGAGGAAGACCTTCAGTGAATTCTGACGTCCCCCTCGAAGCAGTGATGAACTTTTTCACGCATCCCAACTACATCTGCCCCAACACAGTGAACTCTGCTATTCACGAAAGTCTTCAGGATTGGGGTTTATGGACAAAATTCTATTTAATTTCTAGTTAACTATGGTCCTCGCTTTGAAGCAAAGCACAAGTTTACAGCTGCTCAGCATGTGACTCAACTGTAGGGACATTAATATTGGTGGGTTACTGTTTATCAACTCATTTAAGTTTCTGTGGTCGTCGATTTGCTAATCTAAACACCATGAACAATTGACTGATCAAGAGAGAACGTGTTTCAGAATAGAAAACCTTCTTCATGGAATCACTGGAGCATAACAAGGCACATCGGCAACAATGGATTTTTGCATTATGTGAGATGTAAACGGCAAATATGTAAACATAGAGATTTGGATAGATTATCTTTTTAGCACTTGCTGTCACAATCTCCATTCGGAGCTGAGAGGCTTTGGACGTAGTGGACGGCGTCGGCGATGGTGAAGAATATGATCTTATCCCCTCCTTCATCACATCCTTTTACGTCGGGGTAGTATCCCCCTCTTTCCAGATCATCCAGCACTGAGGCGCTACACTGGGCCAAGACAATCGTGATCCCCAGCTCTCCATAATCTTTGCGGACCTCTTTCAAAGCATTCACTCCAGCGGTGTCAAGAAACAAGATGGCGCTGCAGTCCAACACCACACTGCGTAAGCTACAGGGAGAGTTCATCGTGATTACGGTCTTGCCAGCTTCAACCTCATCCTCTTTACCTGTAACCTTCGTCTCCTCTAACTTCATATTTGGGGCTCCTGCGACCTCTCCCTGCTGTTTGTTCTTCTTTCTTAGCTTATTACGCCGGGATTTCTCCTTCACAGGATTGATGCCCACACACCTGGAGAGTGATTTTTTGAATAAGCTCTGGTTGGCGTAATAGATTGGAGCCTCATATCTAAAAACAGCCACTTCGGGATGTGTTTGAAGACCACGGTAAGACGACAGGTCCTCATAATGCTCCCTCATCGTAGCCCGGCCAAGCTCCAGGACCTGGGCCCGCTGGGTCCGGCCCAGGACGCAGAGGGCCGAAACCAAAACCCCCACAAAGAGACCCAGCTCCGTGTTGACCAGCGCCGAGGTCGCCATGGTGATCATCCAGATGGCGGCATCCACACGGTTGACACGCCACATGCGGGGAACGTCGGTGAACTTTTGCAGAGCTCCGCGGAGGTTCACCACGATGATGACGGCTAATACGCACCTGGGCAGGAGAAGGAAGCAAGGAAACAGGCAGGAACAGGGGAAGGTTACGAGCATCAGTGGCACTCATGGGTTAAAGCAATCAATCAGTGCTCTGAAGAGAGAAGTCCTCACATCTCATTTTGTAGTAAGAAAATGTCAAATCGACAAACAGAAATGGACCTCTGACGTGTGTAAGGTGTTTAAAGTGTAATCTTTAGCTCTTCAAACAGTTCTTCATTTTAGATTTTTTTGAGGGGCAAAGGTTGAGATCCTGAGAAGAACAGACAAAATCCATGTAAGAGGTCAAAAAGTTAAAACATAATCTGGCCTCGGACATTGAGACATCAGTGAGTTTGTCCATGAGCGATAACACACCAGCATCACTACCAATCATCAGCTGCAATCACAATCAACAGACCCAAGAGATGAAAAGTGCAGTTCTTTTCTCCTATTTCCATAATTATTTCTTGTCAGATTTGAATAAAACCTTTTTAAATGTCTGCGTCTTCACTGCCTGAAGATATTTGAACTGGGGCTTGGAGATTAATCAAATTTTAATTTGAGTTACAACTTTGTCTTTCAGCAATTGTGAAAACAATTTAATGGAGATTAAATGATTGATTCCATGTCACAGTGATGCTCTTTACAGCGGTGTGCCTTCACCCCTTCCTCAGAGCCTTAGTCCACATTGAGCCAAGACAGAAAGAGCCTTTAGTCAACAACAAAGGTAAAACCAATTCAGCTGTTTGACAGGAGGATATCACATGGTGCACAGGTACACACACACTGAGCTTATGTAGGGAACGCAGGCAGGATCAGTCATTATGCGCCATGAAAGTCCTAAAACCTTCTACAAATAGGCTGGAAGAGAGCCTAAGCGTACGGCTTGCAGCGCACCAATCAGCTCTCTACAGTGACGACTGTTTCCTGAGGTGCTCAGAGCTGACGGTGAGTCACTGATCGGCAAGCTCGTTAAACGCTGAACGATTTGGAGAAAACTCAGCCGCATCACCCAGATCGAACCGTTTTAAAGGCTACGATGAAGCCCGTGACGCCGCTGCGGAGATCACATTATCGTTTTTGTTTTTCAGTTGCATTCTATTTAAAGTTCAAGGAAAACCAATGTTCCAAAGTTTTTTAAAAAGTTCCACACATAACACGATGTTTCCAGAGTCAATGAGTAATCACGTTGAATAATGGTGATCTCAATATTGTGCAAAGTAATCACGATTGAACAGCCCTAATTTAAACATTAACAGCATTAACCCTAAGCTGTAGCCACAGGTTATCTGTATTTGTCTAAGGCTAGAAACCGTTTTTCATGATAAATAAGATAAGAAATGCAAGCAAATTTTTAAGCACTCTGATATACGAGACAGCAAACGTTTTCTCATAAAACAAACCTAACAAGCCTGAAGTGGATCAGACTTTACTTCAAATAAAACTTCACTGTCATACTGTTGAGTTAAAGCTATGCACAAACATGTCAGCTTGCGTGTATTCAGTGTTGATTTAGAGCATGCTTTGCATTGGGTGCTATTCAGACAAGAAGAATTTTAGCATTTTAATATTCCCATATTGACATTGCTGAAACAAAAAAATCTCTCTATTAATTTAACTGATGTATGAAGAAGCGGCTGAAGATTTTTGGAAAAATGTGTTGACCGTGGTACAAGAACTGAACATGACGTATTTGCACAGAGTGTGCATGGCTCTCGTTTGCACGTGGCTGGTGATGAACCATGCTCAGTAAGACTGACTCTCCTCACCATGCATTTTAAAGATTACAGGGAAGTACTGCATCTGGGGAGACTATCTGAATGTGGCCACTGACTCTGACCAGCTTCTTCTTCTTTTTTAAATTTCATTTGTGTCTCTTCTCCTTATTCCATAACATTTCTTGTGACATCTGCCTTTTTAAAAATCTGTATCTTGTTGAAATTTGTCGCCCTAAAGATGCCTGAACTAGCACAGCTACTGCAGAGCGATGACCGGCAGCGTCAGCATTAACCCTAAACTGCTACTATGGGTTATCCGTGTTTGTCTAAGGCTGTGCTTTAAACCACGCTTCATGGTAAACAAGATAAGAACTTCAGGCAACTTTTAAGTGCTCCAGTGTACGAGAAGGAAAACCCTTGAATGGTAAAACAAACCAGAACATTAGAATGAGCAACACTTGAGGTGGATTAGGCCTCACGTCAAATAAAATGTGTTTGTCATGCTGATGTGTGTATAAGTGTCGGCTTGAAATTTCTAATATCCGCTATATGTTGGAATTTAAATTTTGAGCTTGTGTGTGTTTTGTATTTACTGCTGTTCAAAAGGTGGAATATCAAAGAAACCACTGAAGTTTTTTTTTTTTTTTTTTTTTTAAATAATTGATTTTTGTACAAAAAAGCAGTCATGTATTTGCTCTGCACCAAAATGTGCACAGCTCTCATTTCCATGTGGCTTATGCTCTTCAGTACTGATTCTCCTTAACATCCACTCAACAGATTAGAGATGAGTACTGCATCCAGGGTGAGAATCTTACTCTGCCCAACTGTTAAAGAATGAAATTACTGGGGCGAGTCAAGCAGGCACGACTGCCCTGACCAGCTTTTTCACAGGTGTGTTCTATTTTTAGGAAAGGGTTACAGCCTGGAGGTCGAAGCTATTCCAGGTTTCCCTTTTGTCAGTTACTCTATACTTCTTAAACGTGCATCTGCTGCATATACGTCTTACTGCTTTTTACACTCCCGTCCTGTGACTGTATATGTTTTATGTCCTGTTATAATATGGTTTCAACTGTGATGCTTCCAAGTGAAAATGTTAGTAATGTAATGCTGCTAACAAATACCACTATGAAGAAGCTAATTTCAATTCATCACCCTATTGATGATCATTCTAGAATGAACCAATTGGCGACTAATTATGAGATTAATTTGCAGAGGAACAATGGAGGTCGACGCCAAACATAGTTTACGAATGAAGATTTTGGTACGCTTACTTCTGAAGGGAATAGAAGAGCGGTGCGATAACGAGCAGGACCAGCAGCAGGACAAGAGCTGTGACCAGCCCAGATATCTGAGTCTGGCACCCTGTGGACTCCTTGACGAGGGTCTTCGTCAGTGCAGCGCTGGTGGTGAAGCAGCGGAAGAACGATGGCAGGATGTTGCAGAAGCCAATGGCGTACATCTCCTGGTTGGCGTCCACTGTGTACCCGTGCTTCTTGGCAAACATCTCTGACAGCGAGACAGTGATGGCGAATCCCACGATGGCAATGGAGAAGGCATCAACAGCCACGTTGGGGATCAGTGACCACATGGGCAGCTTGGGAGGGAGGAAGCCTGTGGGGATGTCGCCGGCCACGCCCGACCCATAATCAGTGTTGAAGTGGCCAAAGTGAGAAGCCAGTGTCGCAATTATCACCACAAAGAGCTCAAAGGGAATTGGAGCCTGGGTAAGGACAAGACAAAAGACACGACACACGATGCGTGGTTTGATTAAAAACAGCTGTTTTACCATGAGCAGGGTGACGAATATAAAGTTTGTTCATGAGATAAGTCAACAGAGTTTATACTCTAAATGTATCTGGTAAATGTTTACAATGTGTGCAGTTTTCAAATGTGGAAGATTCAAAAGTTACTCAGGACGCACGTGTGCAGCTGAGCAGACCAGATTCAGGTCCTACCGAAGCTGTTAACATGCAAATCTGCACTTTGTCTTTTTTACCTTTAGCTTGGCTTTGAAGCGATTGTTGAGCTCCTTGGTAGGTATCAGTATCAGCAAACACAACAAACTGGTCACCAGGTCACAAATGTTGGTCTTTCCCAGGTTGATGAGCAGGCTGTACCAGGTCTTAAACAGCGTGAACCAGCCCTGGGGCCTGGGGATCTTCAGGCCCAGGAGGTATTTGATCTGCGAAGTGAGGATGGTGAGGGAGGCTCCAGTAGCGAAGCCACTGAGAAGGGCGTCTGAGAGATAGATGGAGATGAAGCCGACCTGGAGAAGGCCCATTAACACCTGAGACAAAGAGAAAAGCATCAGACAGGTTTGATATTTAAATGAACGCCTCTAGTTTGCCAGAGGCCTTGGAGAAGAATAGAAGCATTTGTTTAGACCAGGGGTGGGAAACCTTTGTCCAATCAATGGCCATTTCAGTTTCATCCTTCAAGGCCCATTCTGTCACTCTGTCTTGTTGCTGCTGTAACATGTGAATTTCCCCCATTGTGGGATAAACAAAGTCTATCTTATCTTATTCTCTGGAAGCTAATGCAGCAAGACACTCCTTCACCAATTCTCCTTTTCAATGAGGCTTTAGCTTCTTAGCTATTAGCTCGCTCACCACATAGCACTGTCCCTGTCTGAGTGTGGTCGTGTGAAAGCTTCTTGTTGGGCACCAAAACTCGCAGCTCACCCAGTTTATGTTGTAGAGCTGCAATGACGCTCGAGATGAGACGTTTTCATCACAACCGCATCCCCACAAACCAACACAGACACACTAGCTCTCCTTTTAGCCCGCCGTGCTTTGTCCATTTCTCTGGGAAAGGGCGACACTCCGCACCTACTTTGGTTTTGTGGCACTGATGCATTGAGGTGATATTGACTGCTCTGTGTGTGTGTTGTGTTCAGGGACCACATGTTAGTTTACATTTTATGTTACTGTCTTCATCGCTGAAAAAAAAAATGTTTTTTTTTTTTTTTTTCATGTCTTCGAGCTGCCTCGCAGGCCGGATCAAACGGTCGGAGGTTCCCCACCTCTGCTTTACACAAACATGCTAATTTTTGTCTGTCTGGTTTATAAGATCGCCGCTGTGAACTCACCTGGTAAACTCCAGCAGTGAAGGTGAGCGTAGCTCCCACCGTGATTGCATAGCAGCTTCTGTCACACCCCACCCCAACGCTGTCATTCCCCTGACCAGCCAGCAGGTCGGCACTATTGTTACTGCTGACGCTGCTGCTTTCTGTGAGGTATCCTGCCAAAGCTAACTCCCTATCCACAACCTGACCCACAAGCAGGCACAGCACCCCAAAAATCCCCACTGAGATGTGTCGAGAAGAGCCCAAGAGGGCGTAGATTAAGGAGGAGAAGAAAGATGTGTAGAGGCCGTATATGGGGTCCTGACTGGCCAATAAGGAGTAGGCTATGGACTGGGGGACCAATAGGATTCCGACAATCACTCCTGACATGATGTCGCCCAGCAGCCATTCCTTGACCTGGTAGCGAGGCAGCCATGTGAGAATGGGGACAAAGCCCAGTATTTTGGACTTCGCTTTCTTTTGGGTGCACGAGCAGTGCTTCTTGAGCTGATGTGACACAAGGGATTTCCAGTCTTTGGCCGTTTCTTTCTCCACTCTTTCCAGAATGAGAGGCTGCTGCTGGTCGCTCTGGTTGCCATCTTCCTCTGGTGTGCAGCAGTCGTCGCCATGAGTCATGATCGAACCCTTATCTGTGGCGATTAGAGGAAACACAGTTTACTTCAGCCAAGTAGCCACAAGTTAACGTTATCTCAAACATCTGTTTCAACAGGATAAAAACTTGGGACAAGAAAAACTACGTATATGCCAACTCACCTGTCGTCATGTGTATTTTTACATGTGCACATCACCATAATAACAACCACATATACACCTGAGAGGTCAGGTCAGAGGGTGAGGGCGAGAGCATGTTTCTGACATTTCGCTGAGGCCAGCTTTGATGTTACATCACAGTACAGATAAGACACTTCCCCTTTTTCATACAAGACAGCTCATGCTTGTAGTGACCCTCACTGGTGATCATCAGCACAGACGTGACAAGGACACGACAGCCAGAACCTGAGCTGACCGATGGAGGTCACTGCACACAGGTTCCAGCTGCTGAGTGACCGGATCCTTATTCATGGAGAATGAGAGGCTTTGGCTGAAGTCAGTGTGGGCAGAGACACAGTTTCCTGCTGTTTAAGCATCATTAACATGATGCTGTGAAACGTGAAAAAAGCCCTGATCACCTGTTGAAGCTGAACCGAAGAGCTGGATATATAAAAGGTCGTAACTCTAAAACAAAAATGTCCCGTTTCAACACAGCTGATCACATCCCAGACCTCTGTCCTGCAGATGTGACTGATGTGTGACTCCCGCCCTGCACACACGTGCTATTTAAAGCATTCTTAAAACGGTAACGTTAATAGGATTACAGTAACGTTACTTGTTTTGTTTCCTCAGAGGACTGCTGTGTATTGCCGTTGATGAGATTACTGGTCATGCCTGCCTGTTACTTCGATGTTGACCGTTAATCCTGGGGGAGCGACTCGAGCTGTCCCTCTGCGTACGGGGACACATTTTACCAAAAAGTCCGACGGTACTAAAGGACAGCACAGCCGGTGGCATCTGTAAAAACCCGCTGAATTACACGCTGCAGTCAAAGTTTGGCCAACGCGGTCTGGGCAGTCCGACGCTGTGAATGAGCTCCATTGTAAACAAGTTGTCAACGTGGACACCGGCTGAAACTCTGATCCAGCTGAGCTAAACTCACGCGACAGTCTGCTCCTCCACAGCGAAGCACAGCAGACGGAGTTAAAGTGGGAAAGAACTGACCTGAGCCAGGATCAGCCGCGGTTTACGACGTTAATCTCGAGTCCTGTCCACAGAGCCGACCCTCATTCCGCCTCGAATTCATTTTACACCGTCTCTAACTCTGTGCGTGATGACGTACCGAACGCGAGAGCCACGTCACCAGCCCCGCTGAGACAAAGATGGTGTGAGCGTGAAGATGAATCACTCTGCATTTAAAATAAGATCACTCTGAAAAATAAAGCGATATACAAATGAAACAAAGTAACAAGGCAGGAATTTGCTGTGCGTGATTATTCTAAGATAACAAAGAGGTTTATTTAAAAAACACGTCCGTCTGTATAATAATACACTTTATTTATATCGCACCTTTCATACAGGAAGTGCAGCTTCACAGCAAAGAAATCACAAGCAACGAGTGAGTGTTTCACGTAGAATAGACATAAAACAGGGATTAAAAAAAAAGTTAAATAAGACGGAGAATATAATCCACTTGATAATGATGGTAAAAGTACGAACATGGAATGAAATAAGAAAAAAGACTGCGTGACGAGATGGAAAAATAAATCCACGGAATATAATATTGAAATATAGGTAAAAATACATTACACAGAATTGAAAATACAACAATTTATGTATACACTGTAACCTGCTGCCACAAACTGTCCAGAAACACACAGTTTCTTCATAAAAATCAAACATCCCTCCACACTCCGCCAGACATCACAACTTTTCAGTTTCCACAGAATCCAGAAGTTAAACCCCTCTAAACACTTGAAAATGGATAAACAGCAGAAATTATGTGGAATTATGGGCTCGTGTCAGTTCAAAGTCAGTCGGAGGCTGTTGTCCAAGCCCTGTCTTCAGAAGTCCAATAAGACAGTCAGTCATGTGCCTGAGGTTGGTGCTGGGGTGTTCAGGAACAGTCAGCCCTCATTCTGCTTCACACCTCTGAGACTCAGACCCTCACTGACTGACAGCATGCAGACAGCTGCAGCTGCACGAAGGGTTATTTTCTTATCAGCCATGATGTGACCTCAGTGGTTTCTCTTATTCTCCGTCTCACATTCCTCAAACAGGGTGTGACGACCTGCTGTCTGTGGTTCATCACACGGGGTTTACATCGAAGTTTACATCAGGCGTTTAAGTGAAATGTCTCTTAAACGCCTCATATGAACACAGACATACTGTTTTCTTATTGCCAATGGGGAGAACCAACACATAACACAACAGATATATCACAGTGAGACGGAGAAAGGAATCCCAGGTTGTGTCATTAATCTTTGGAAGGTATCGTTAAGCCCAGTGTTGTAATTGGATGCGGGCTTATGTCAACACATGACCATTTAAAACCATCCTGGTAATCCCTTTTCTTTTCTCAGGCACCTGCGGGGTTGTTTAGCAAGACAGAGGGATTATACACTTTGCTGCAGACAATACAAGGACTTTATCAGGTAGGACTGTTTGCTTCCTATTAAAATAATCTGTTGGATCGCTGATGTCAGATGTACATTGTTATTTTCATAACTGTATTGATGACTTTCTATGTGGAGTACAAGGAAGAGATGACATGCAGAATCAAGAGCCAGAGGGGTCAGATAATCACAGGAAAGCACTCAATTAACTGAAACGTGTCATGTTGTCATAGCACACATATCTAATTAACTGCCCAGAATAATGTGCTGTCTATGTCGTTATTAAGATGATTTACAGGGATGACAGCCACTTCGCTTTTATCACAGCTGGAAGTGCTGTTTTGTTTAAGTAAGAATAAGAGTGGAACACACTGATAAACAGGCCAAACAATAAGCTCACGGTGCTGATAAGAGAAGTGCTGACAGAGCTAAGAAATACTCAGTGTGTGCTAAAGAAGTTACCGTTTCAACTTGTTTATGTCCATTTTCAAGGCAAGAGCATGTTGGAGACAGACAGTCAGGTTACCAATGGTTCGTGTGAGATTACTGTATTTACTCACTACATGAATACTGCTGTGTCTGCCTGTTTGGGGAAATGGCGCAGTTACAGTCATCTGCCACTGGAGAATTATCTGCGGCTCTACTGAGCTTTTTAAGCACCTTTCAGCTCCTTGTTTTGGTTTTACAGCACCTTCGCTGTACGGGTCAGTCCCAGCACCCGACTCCAGCGAAGCCCCTGATACACTGTTTGTTATTTATGGTTGATTTATATTCTTTTATATTGTGCATATTTTTACATTTTCTCAACAATATTTCTTATTTCCTTTTTCTGTTTTATTACTATTGTCCAATGCGGCAACTGCAGCTGACCCGGTGTCCCCTCGGGGATCAATAAAGTATTCTGGTCAATAAAGTCCCCCCCCCCCCAAGCATTAACACCCTCCGTTTCAAATTGTTCCTTGTCAGCAGCAGCCATGGTGGACGCAGCGGCAGCAGAGCAGTTCCTGGACGCCAATCCACAGTTCGCCAAGCAGTACTACGACATCAACTTCAGGCCTAAGGTCATCGCAGACCTGCTGGACAACAACCGCAAGGCAATGGTGGACATCAGCAAGTTCCACGAGCTGACGATGGTGGAGGAGAGCGAGATCCTCTTCGACCTGGTGCGGGACATCCAGGACAACCTGAACATGGAGAAGTCCATCTTCAACCTCATGAGACACCTCAGCTTCATAATGAGGGCCGACCGCATGAGCCTCTTCATGTACCGGCAGAGGAATGGAGTGGCCGAGCTGGCAACCAGGTGACTGAGGATTTCTTCTCATGTTTCACCAACACCGTCAGAGAGCCTGTGTTGAGTCAAAATATCGTAAAGATAATATTCCTCTGCCATGGACGTCTGTGACTGACTGCACGCGTTTCCGCATGTTGGTCTCATGAAAAGGAAACGGTTAAGTGTGGGAAACAGCTTGGACAAAAATCATCTCAGACAAATCTTCAGGGAATCGTAATGAACGAGCGCAGATGCTGTTTCTCTCCAGCTCGCCGCTTCACGCTCATGCAGTTCCAGACGCTCACATGTGGCAGCTTCATTAAGTAACGGGATGTTAGCAGATGACTTCAGATGTTTTCTGGTACTTCTTGTTATTGCTCCTGCTGCCTTGCTCAAAGTGTCGAGGGACGTTCACGTTTCCTCTTCGGTGCTCGGGTTTTGCTCAGATGGCGGCTCTTTGAGACGATCTGTGAAAATGTGAAGCTTCCTGAGATGAGAAGCTGCTCACCAGCTGCTCGTCGTAACACTGTGCTGCTCTTCACTTCCAGGTTGTTTAATGTTAATAAAGATGCGACATTTGAAGACTGCCTGGTGCCGCCTGACAGCGAGATCGTGTACCCTCTGGATCTCGGCATCGTGGGCCACGTGGCGTCCAGCAAAAAGTTGGTCAACGTTCCCAATGTGGCGGAGGTACATACACGACTGAGTGTGTTTCTTTTGTGTGTGTGGTACTCATGTGGCCATCAGAACCACGACACTCGTTCAGTTATTCACATAGAAAATCTCACTTTTCTTATTTGTTTTAATTATTTTACTTATTTATCTTGTTTTATATCTCACGTTTTGGATTTTATGTAATTTCATGATTTGTTTTTGCTGTAAAGCACTTTGTAATTGTTTTAACAGGTGCTCTGTAAATAAGATTATTATTATTTATTTGACATATAAACAGTAAAATGTGGCAAATTTATCCCTCCAATTCATTTTCTCCCTCACTTTCACTTGTTGCATAAAAAAATAAAGCCCAAAGCCTTTAAGGCCAGCTCCTCCCGGTTACTCATACAGGATTATATCTTCTTAAAGTTGATCTAGTGCAGCTTCAGTAGGCGTTTATATACTCAGAATGAAACCATGTCACCCTGTTGTTACCATGTTCTTCCTATTGGCTTCCACAAAATCCGTTTAAAAAAGGGAAGCAACCATTTCCTCCGTAAGTTGACGAGATAAAATAACTTTACTAACTCCCTGCCGGGGAAGTTACAGACAGCCAGCAGTAAAGGGGACGGAGAAGGGAATAAAAAATACAAAATAAAAACATCAACCAAATATATGTACATTATTGCAAAAGTCGAGTATAAAAGATAATAAAATGGTAATATTGCTAATGAAAACGAATATAAACATTGTTAATTGCTCAGCAGACATTGAAATCCTTGTGTTGGAGGGTGTGAAGCCCTGTGTGTTGTTGCTCTGCCTCCGTTTGGCCACCAGATGGCGACTGGACACCACAGTGTCCCTTCTGCTAATTCCCTCCAACCAAAGCCAGCTCAATCTCATTATAGCCAATACCTTTGACATTTGGAAAAGGCTGGCGAGCTTATTCCCATGTACATTTCAAGTGTGTCGTGCCACTGCAGGTCCACTAACTTCACCTCCACCCCCTCCTTCCTGCACAAACTGTTATTGTGACATTTACAGTTAATAAGGCAGCAGCCCACTCCACAATAACTGATGGATTACAAGCCCTCCTCCGTATCAGTTCAATCACTTCCTTTCATGGCAGATTAGAAACCTCAGCCGCTGATGTACGAACAAAGCAGATCCCGGCCGATTGTTCTGATTTGGTCTTTATCTGTCGGTTCTGCCGCCGGGCCGACCGGTTGTGGCTTCGCTGTGAGCCGCCACAGAACAAACGCCATGGTGCTCTTCAAAACCTCTGTCCGTCACGCCGCAGCCTCTCACAAACACATGAAAGCGCGATGGGAAATGTGGCAACTGGAACAATATCAAAGCCCCCAAGCCTCTCCCCAGTCACAGCGAAGGAAAGGCTAATGTTGCCATATAATTGGTTGGCTTTATGATGCTAATGCACTGAGGATGGCCTTTCACAGTGATGCAGAGACTGGGAATCAGTGTGTCTCTGTCTCTATTTCTATCCCAGTCCAATCCAGTCAGGCCGGTCAACCAGTCAGGATTCTTGGAAATGGACGATGGGGATTTTGTGTCACTGGGATTATGCAGTGAACAACAACTGGCCTCATTTCCCACCGTTCTTCTATCCACGCCTCCTTCAAAGTGAATTTAATTATCACATCATTTACAGACTAATAACCCTGACTGTTATTTGAGGTGTGCGTGTGTGTGCGTGTGTGTGTGTGTGCGTGTGTGTGTAACGTGGACAGTGTCAGTGGGGGAGGTTGCAGATGAAGCCCGTTAATCTGCTCTGAATTAGAGCGATCCCAGATTACTCCCAGAGGTCACACAGGACCTGAGCCATTTTCACAGACTCAGCACTATAACACACCTTTAATCTATTCTGTTGCACTGTATTGTGTTTCAGTCCAGCAGACTTTTGTCTCAGTAAAATCCACTTCCTGTGTCCTAACCGACAAGCTAAATTGGCCAGAGAGGAAGTTCATGTATTGATGTGTGTGTGCAGACTTTAGATGAGATTATTTCTGTATTTATTACATTTGTATATATTTATTGGGACGTGTTTCTTTATTTGCATTTATTATTTATTTACAGATTAACATTTACGCATTTTATGGATGAGTGAGACATGTTTTCTCATCTCACTGCGCATTTATCATATTTATTTAACAAATTCATTTACAGATATAAAATAAATAATCTCTGAACCCTTACTGAGGATTTTCTGACACCAGCCTAAAGTGTAGAGCTGCTGGGCAAAGGTCAAGGCAAAGCTTCAGCTGATAACAAGCAGGATGAAGACTTCTCTGGGCTTTAGGGGGTCAAAGGTCACCCAATAACAAGCTGTCAAACTGCCCAGGTCTTTGGAGCACGTTCATTTTTAAACTGCGTAGAGCTGCAGCTGATCCAGGACCAGCTTTGTGTCTCTCTCTTGTTGTGATTTTCCCCTTCATTTCCTGCTGCTGCACATCAGACATTCCCCTGTGCAAAGCAGCTTTAAGCACGAGCTGAGTTTGTGGTGTGAGATGGTGACTGCTCAGATCTCATCACTGACCCTCAAACAGACGCACAAATTAACACGTTACACTGTTTACTCTGCTGCATTTAGTGCGACACGCGCCGACGTTAAACCCATGAAAGCTCCTTCTCTTGCAGCTCCACGCTCTGTGTCTGCAGCCGGGCAGGAGGAGAGGGTTTGAGATGCTGCTCAGGTCTCTTTTCTCTGCCTGTGACAGCAGCAGTATTATATTTTCTGAGGCTGATGGATGAAACTTTAATGATGCAAATGTTTGATTTTGAGGAGTTGTCTCCTGCATGTGAGTGTGTGTTTGGTAAAGGTGCAGAGGAAGCAGCGCTAACTCGTAGCCTGGTGGGCTTGGCTGATAGCTTACTGCAGATATCAGCCAATAAATGACAAGAAGCTGAAGCACAGCATTGTAAAGTATATGTTTTGAAAAAGTTTCAACATTCTGTAGTTTGTCCAACAGAAAACAGTGACAAGTTTATTTTTAAACTGTAAAATAACTGATTTTTTTAAACTCATAAATTTATATCAACTTCAGTATCCGCCTCAAAAATCGGTTGTAAATCGTAATTTACTTGAATAATTCCAAACTGATTGAATTAGATTTCATGCGATCTGTGTAAAAGTATAAAGTTTGTGTATTTTCTGTATTTTCTTTTCTAAGATCCGAACAAACACCTCGCTGGACATGACCACACTCACTTACTCGCCTTACCCAAATCAGGACTCTGTCCCCATTTTTGGTCCCCCAAGGGTGGCTCTCCGCGGGTTTTTGTTCCTTCTTGGCAGTTAATGAGCCGTTCTTCCTCAGTTTCACCGCTGGAGGAACAGAATTGATGACCCCTGCTGTACAGGAGGAGCAGTAGGTGGAGTGCAGCTGAGAGGGGCTTGAGTTTGCAGAGAATGGAAAGCCCAGCTAGCAGCACTCATAGATAGATGTGGTGTGTCATCAAAGCTGAGTCTGGACGTTTTGAGGGGTGCAGGGCCAAAGAACAGCCAATTAAATACAGTCGAATACACCCTCTCTCCTCTCTTCACAGAGCCCTCATTTCAGCGAGTTTGTGGATGAAGTGACCGAGTATCAGACCAAGAACGTCCTCGCCATCCCCATCATGAACGGTAAAGACATGGTGGCCGTCATGATGGCCGTCAATAAGCTGGACGGGCCGCACTTCACTGCGAAGGATGAAGAGGTAACACGTGACACTGTCTCCCCTCAGCTTGCATGCGTTTCCCTTTGCTTTTGTCTGTTAGTAACTGGCTGCCTGACCGGACAGCGATCCAACACAATTAAAGTCAGTCTGCCGAATAATCATTAATGAGCTCTGTTTTAAGAGCCACATAAAAGCGTGTGACGTAGATGAAGTGTCAGCTCTGTCTCGACTCTGATGCAGCTGATCTGCTGCATTTTCCTCCTCCTTCAGAGCCCTTTTGGGTTCATGCATCCCAGGACCTTTTTATCAAGTTAACTGATAACATGTAATGTTTTTTAACCTTCTGTATTTCCTGTTTCTCTCCAGTGGTGATGTCATCACCGGTTGTTTGCAGTATCCTTCCATTTCATTAAATTATACAAATACACAACCTGCATTTGGATCCAGATATGAATAAAAATACACACAGTGATAAAGACAATGTTGCTGATTGGCTGTTGGCGTCCAGGATTTTTGGAGAATATTAAATTTTATGACTCCTCACCTTTGACTTAAGGTCATTTAAATTGATCAGTTCATCTTAAACTGATCAATCCACAACATCTCGCTGAAAGTTAAGTAGTTTTTAAGATACCCTGTTAATTAATAGATGATAAACATACAGATATCAAAATGAGAGATCTGATTTGTCCAAATCTTAAATCTGATCGACGGTTAAACTTTAACACCCGAACAACTTAAAGTCGCTGTTTTTTATCCGACTGAAACAGGAGCTGATGTGGTTTTTCAGCCAGCAGAGGCCTGTCAGAGAGGGCGCGAAGGGCTCGGCCACCGTGATGAAAGAGTCCCAAGGAAAAGAAACCGCAAAATCACTTCCAATTCCTCACTGCCAAAACAAGCCTGACGTGAAGTGTTTGCACAAAGTCGGTCAGATGTATAAGCTGCGAAACAATCCTTAAATCAAAGTGTGGCCTCACGTTAACCACTGGACAGTGACTCCTCTCAGCCAGTGCCAGAACAGCTGTGGACCTCTGATGTAGCTGCCTGAAGGTGTGCTCCATCACCTGGAAGCCCCGGTGGCATGCAGCCCAAATCCCACCCAGAAAAACAACATTTTCATCAAACATGGCAGTTTGAACCAGGGAACTGTTGAGAATGTTTCACACAAAAATGAAATAATCTGCTGTTTGAAAGGTGTGACCTGCTCTGTCTTCACTAAAAAAAACAGTCACATCCATTTCTCACTCAAAGCAGCTGAACGTCTGCTGTTTTCTTCCAGACTCTAAACAAGTATCTCAACTTTGCCAACCTGATCCTGAGAGTTTTCCACCTGAGCTACCTGCACAACTGTGAGACCAGGAGGGGACAGGTGAGGCTGCACAGCATGCAGAGCTCCGTTTACTCTCTGACATCTGAATTCCTCGTTCAGTTCATTTGAGTTTTCCCACATCTGACCTCCCACTCTCACATCTGAAGTTTATTAGAGACAGCGAGAAGAATCCATGTTTATTTCACTCTTGATGACATAAATATGTTCTGCAAAAGACGAAAATAAAGATGGGAAGACAGTCATAGAATCGTGTTTGACAAGATGTTCAGGGTCTGTGGTGTGCATGAACGTATTCCACTCCATCGTCCAGGTGCTGCTGTGGTCGGCCAGCAAGGTGTTTGAAGAGCTCACGGACATCGAGAGGCAGTTCCACAAGGCCCTGTACACAGTCAGAGCTTTCCTCAACTGTGACCGTTACTCTGTGGGTCTGCTGGACATGACCAAGACCAAGGTGGGTCAGCAGAGACACGCAGGCAGAGTCAGGGTTAAGCTGGAAACCAAACAGGACCATTAATCCACTGTTTGCAGATCTCTATCTGTGCTGCACTGTTTCACTGCTGTGGACGTTAAATATCAGAAGCCTTTCCCTCAGATTCACTCTCGTCCCCGGCGTTAGGGAGCAGGTCACCTGAATGAAGTAAAGCAGTCAAACTAATGTACTTCATGTAAAAGCAGATTGAGAGCAATAACCTACAGTTCAGGTTTAATTCTGGTTCTCAGAAGCTTGAATTCGGGAACCTCGATGTTCTGAGCTGAAGGAACCATCGTGAAGGAACCATCGTGTCATAACAAACCTCGACAGACTTTATCCTGAGTGTGTCTGCTGATGTTTGTTGGCTGTGTTTGTGCCGTTCTCATCCCGTCTGACATGGTTTCTGGTTCTCCTTCTCCTCCTTTGGGACGACGTATTTTCAGACTTTTCTGTCTCCATCTACTTTTTTTCCTTCAGTGTCTTGTCTCAGTGAAATAAATACTACGTAAAACCGTCCTGTGATCAGTGTGCTACATTTCCTATGTATTTGTGATAACTAACATATTGTCATAAATACTACTTATTGGCTGTGGCTGTCACCTAATTACAAGCAGCTGCCAGTTGATTCCTAACACCTGCTATCTGAGAACAAACACATGTTGTCTGCCTGCACAGATGGCTCTCTGGTAACAACACTGGATTTCATGAATCCAGTTTTTAAGAATAACAAACAAAACTAGTGGCTCATGTTTGGAATCTGCTCTTTGTGAAGACAGAAATACTCCACACTGCTAAGAGGCTGCTGGCATTAGCATTTTCAGGCAGAATGGTGGTGCTGGCTGCACCGACGATCTGCAGTGAGTGTATCTGAATGAAGGAGGAACAGACGCAGACGTGTCCGCTTTGTTGTCTCACTCTAAATCTTTTCTTCTTCGTGTTTTTGTGCAGGAGTTCTTTGATCTGTGGCCAGTTCTGATGGGAGAAGTTCCACCATATGACGGACCCAAAACTCCTGATGGCAGAGTGAGGAAGCGTTGACTACTGCTTCTAGTACCGCTCATTTACTGTGGTGCCACCTTCAGGTCAAAACGTACCTCCATGACGAGGCAGCTCTAAAACTCACACAGTCACTCTCTGATTGTTGTGTCGTGTGTCTCCTCAAGGAAATTATCTTCTACAAGCTGATTGACTACATCCTACATGGCAAAGAGGACATCAAAGTCATACCGTGAGTCTCAGCACAGATCTGGTTTGAAGGTCGCCTCTGGAGCTTTTGACCGAGAGTTGAAGGAGGTTTTTAAAGTGCGTCCCTGTTTTCTGTGTCCTTGCACTGCACATTCCTGCCTATTGTGTTGCACTGTGCCACCGATCTAATGTGCCAAGAGACAAAAGGGAGCACCAACAAAGGCAGAGAAGAAGAAGAGTGCGAGCGAGTAAACACGGATGTAAACACTGAAGGTTTCAGAGCTGTAGGGAAAATGTCTGCAAATGTTTTCTGAGAAAGGAGATGATTCAAAACTTTGTTAGATGCACACAAGCCAGTTATGGTGACAGTGGATGTAAACTTACGCTTGTTTACAGGGAAGCTCACCAGGCCACTTTAAAGGTGTTTGAGGTTGGTTATCACAGAGAAGAAGACACTAATGTCGTCTCTCTCTCTCTCTGACAAAACCAAACACGATCTGCGTTTCCCCGACGGAAAGATGAAGGCGCTGACCTCTGGGGGCGACCCTCACCCTCAGCTGCTTTTCTATCAGCCAACACTGTTGCTCTTGTAAACAGAAATAACTGCTGTCCAAACATTTCACCGCAGAATAATCCCGCCTGTGTAAACTGAAAGTTGTTCATGCTCAATTTGATTTGAATGATTTCACATAATTTCCGTCACCCTGGCAAAGTCACGTTTCTGTTAACACAGCACAGGAAAGTAATTCACTTCAGTCTTTGTTTTCCTGTCGGTAACATGATTATTGTTGCGTTCGTCCTCAGGAACCCTCCGGCAGACCACTGGGCCCTGATCAGCGGTTTACCAACCTACGTGGCAGAGTCTGGACTGGTCAGTGTTCCTCTTTAAATGCTGTCCTCTTCCTTCCCCACACAATGTTGTGAAATGAGCAGAAACTCTCAAATCCAGTTTGTGTCACAAGAACACTTTCGCACCACGGCAGAATTATGTGGCGGCATCATGAATTTCACACAGCATTTTTACACGTTTCTCACTGGATAGCATCACATTAATTCATCTTGAGGGCAAATTAAAACACAAAAAGTTCCCATTTGGAAACTTGTCGTCGTGTGTTTGGTATCAAACTCGAACTCTGTAACCTTACGTCCCACCTTGCTGTTTGGAAGTCAGACAACCTCCTACAACGAAACACAACGCACGAATGTAAACATAACTTTTGGCTCCTCCACATCGGCGCTGTGCACGGCTTCAATCTGTGACTTCATATTTCATCATTCTTTCTCAGTTTTGCAGGTGTCTAACTTTTCCGTCTGCCTGCATTATTTTCTTAATTCAGCTGTCAAAGACCCTGAATCAGACCAAATGAGAGCACAGACTGTAATTATCTTTAAATGTAAGTCATTTAGCCGTCACATTTACATTCTTAAGCTCCAAAGAGTTAACAAAGGAGTCTTTGTCACATGGGTACACAATGATTGACAGCACTGACATGTGACCTTTCAGCCTCCCTGGAGCCCAAACACGTATGAATTAAACAACAAGTGAATAATGAATAAATGGTCAGCGAACATAAACACAGAGCTGTGAACTCTGATCACATCCAGCACGTTCAGAACGACACGCTGCAGCGAGTTCAACAGGTGCTTCAGTGAGGAGGTCGCCAAGAAAGGAATTCAGTCAGAGACGCTGTGGGAGTAGAACAAAAAGTTCTATTCATAATAAAGATGATGCATACATACAGAACCTCTGCAGGTCCGTGAAATAGAAACACTGAGCCTCAAAGAACGAATGAACCGTGAACATTTATCAGCGAGTCCTTCAGGAATTATCCAGGTTGAGACTCTGTGAATCTGTTGTCTACACAGGCTGCATAGACAGTGCACCAGTCTGCATAGGATGCATTCAGGTACAATTCTGTGTGTAGGTCATCTGCGTTTTCCCAGTGTCAAATAGTCCAATGAACGATCACTGCAGTTACGCCTTTAAAATGGAAGAAAATGTATCTGCAGTGTAAAATAGGGCCTTTAAAGTGTGGACAGCTGTGCTGATAAGAGTAGAAGTGTATTTCTGGTGGCAGACGAGCGTGAGAGACAGACGGAGAAACCAAGCTGTGGGCCGTTTTCTGCCAATCCAAATACAATGTTTGGCCATTTCTTTTCTCCGCTAAAGACGACATGCTGAAAAGCACTTGACAAATTCTCCATCTGCTGTAGGTTTATACGTGACGATGACCGAATTTAGAGTCACTTTCAGGATTCAAAGTCAAACACATATTGAGAATTAATGTCTACACACCGACTTCTGTGACCTTTTAACTTTAATGTCTTCAGAGTCACCAAAGATAAACCATCTCTAAACTAACGATGTTTACTGTCAGTGCTGTGATGTTCAGAGTTTATCCCAAAAAAATCCAAAAAAACTGCCTCAGATTTTGTTGCTGTGTTTCGGAAAGCTGCAGTGAATGTTGTCATTTTAGTATATGATACTAACTTTAAATTAAATAATAATAAATATAAAATAAAGTCTATAGCAAAGCAGTGTGTGAGGATATGTGGATGATTTACTTCAGTTCATGTGTCAAATATTACTTTGGTGTATCTGCTCAGCTTTAGTCCAGCAGGTAGATTAAGGATTGTTTTCATTTGGTTCAGTTATATTAATATTTTTGTGACAGCTTATCTTTTCCTAATCTCCCTTTGTGAGCAGAAGTACGTCTTGGAGGCAAAGTCTATAAAATGCAGCATTATTTCAGTGATTGAATATGTTTTTAAAATCTGAATGTGGCTCGATTCAACAAAAACTTTGAGCTCAGAGCTAAATTCTCCTCGTCGTTTCTCACTCTGACTGTTGGAGAACTCTTTTCTCTGCCGTGCAGGAGCCCATGCACAATATCCTTATTTCTAAGTGTCTCCATTGGAAGCTGCGGGCGGTCAGAGGAGCAGAGCGCCATTAGGCCTATTACACAGTTGCCAGGGAGCACGCAGTGGTGGAAATGAAGCGCGCTCACCCACACGCTGCTGTGATGTATAATTGTAATTTCTGCAGCCGTTGCAATTAATCACAGTGTGCTTTTCCCAAACCGCTGAGCCGGCCGCCGCTCGTCTATCCATCCCTCCTTCTGCTTCACCCGTCTGTCCTCCTGCGTCCCTGTCCTTCATTGTCTTTGCCGTTTGCCGTTTTTCAACTCTGCATCATCCTTCCTCCCTCATCTTCCCCTTTTCTCCTCCTGATATCATGTGAGAGGTGAAACCTTTTCATAAATTGAGGGGAGAAGACGCGTCAGGTTGACACTAATGGTTTTGGATGAGACACGGGGGCTTTGAGTGGATTCGCTGTGGGCCAGTAAACAATGTCAGCTACTTATGATCATATGAACAAAAGTCCTTCAAGCCAAACAGCTGAAGGTGGAGTTTATGGTGTGAGAACATGAGAACAGAGATCACCTCCTCGTCTTCCCCAACAGCCTCTTCTTTTTGATTTTTACTATAAACACTGAGTATTTTTATGATCATCATCTCTCATCATCCTCATCTTTGTCATCTCGTATTTCCATGTTTCAACAGATTTGCAACATAATGAACGCAGCTGAGGATGAATTCTTCGACTTCCAGGTAAGCAAGTTTTTTGTTCTACTTCAACGAAGCATCAACAAAACAAACCACCCAGCTGCAGCGAAGCTTTAAGACGAGATCAATAAGACAGCAATTGTACAAAATCGAGTTTTTCATCAAGTCTTCTGTAAGCTGTGAAAAGCACGTAAGGGACTAAAATCCATCATCTGAATTTCTGTGAGGAGATGATTCCAGTTAGTTGTTTTTCATTGTAAATATGCAGTTTCACAGTGAAAACTTCATAAATGAAAGAAATCAGGCTTCCTGTCAGGAGGCGTAACTGACCAGTGAAAAGAGGAAACAGCAGCTAAAACGCGTCTTTGACACAGATGTCAAAGTGTCTCCATCTCCTGCAGACATGCACAGATACTGCATCTTATTACACTCCAAATGCATTTAACATGCAGGTAAATGAAAATGTACTAATGATCAACTCCAAGGTGAATTGTTGCACCATCGTTTTCCATGAACTCGCTCGATGTGATCATCCACAACCCGTTTCACATGATTTGGCTTCATGTGATTTGTTCTTGAACATTTATTTATCCAGGGAAGAACACGCTCGGTACCGCCGGCCTCACGTTCGTATCTGTGTGTACTAACACCAGTTGTTGCTGTGAGATAAGAAAGCAATTTTACTCAATATCTGCCATCCTTTTTTTTTTTAAGTAAGAGACGACATTAGCATTTCGCAGCCAGATTACAGTAATTGCATATTTGTCAGCCTTTACTCTTGAGTGATGTGAATAAAACAGAACTGAGAACATGTTGACATATTAGAAAACTAACTTAGCGATATAATGAGCTCTTATAAGAGACCACCAGAGAATAATCACAAGGAAAGATTCTGCCATCTCGTCCATAAAGGACGTGTTCGTCATCCTCTGCCCTCCTCAGTCTGAATTGGTTTCCTGAGGCCAGTAAAGAACCCATTCTCTTCATTCTCATTACACTCTGATCCTGATGCCATCCTGGTTCTGCTCTGCTGACAGTCAGCGTCTGATCACGTGTCTGTCCTTCATCCTTGAGTCATGTCACCGTCTGCTTCATACAAACTAATACTACACACTCTTTATGATAGCACCCTGTTTGAGAAGTATGAGTGCAGTCCTTCACCGTTTCATGACTTCAAGAAGTTATACGATGCGAGCGACAGATTTCAATCAAACAGCAACAAAGAAATAATTTATACGACCCTGATTCCAAAAATGATTGGGAGCTGTCTCCAGCTGTGAGCAGCTCCTCTGTTTCCTTTGTGCGTTGAAGGGGAGCAGTATGCATCAGCAGCACCCTCTGAGCGGGGCTGTATGTCGAGCGTACCTCGTTTCTCCCCTCTTTTCTCTTTCTGTAGGGTTTGTTTTCTGTGACTTTGTAAAGCTTCTGTATGAAAAGCTCTTGGTTTTAAGGAGAGGTTCTAGATCACTATAAATAACATAAATAAGCATTTTCCAGTGAATGACGTTAATGTTTTTTTAAATCCACTTCTTTGTTACTGTTGAACGTTTGCTCTGTGATGAGGCAGTTCACCAAAGTGAGACTCCAACAACTGCTGCTGCAGGATGTTCAGATTTTAGGGACAGTAAGCAGGTGAATTATTGATTGTCTCACGTTTCCCCTGAATGTGCAAGGTGACATCACGTTTCCGCAGCGTTCCTGCTCCCTGCTGTCACGAATCGTCCGTAAATAACGATGGTTGGAGGACAGAGGGGTCCCACGTTACGCTCTTAAACATATTGAGGTGTCAGTGCAGGTGAAGCATGTCCTTGTTCAGAGTCACTGAAGTAAAGCTTGTTGAACTGTGTGTGTGTACGTGCACAGAAAGAGCCTCTGGATGATTCCGGCTGGACCATTAAGAACGTGCTGTCTATGCCAATCGTCAACAAGAAAGAAGAGATCGTGGGTGTGGCCACGTTCTATAACAGGAAGGATGGGAAACCCTTTGATGAAATGGACGAAACGCTGATGGAGGTACTGTGTGTGTGTGTGTGTGTGTGTGTGTGTGTGTGTGTGTGTGTGTGTGTGTGTGTGTGTGTGTGTGTGTGTGTGTGTGGCAGCACTGACTCATTGGTTTATAAATACTCTCAGCCCATTCAGAGCGTCTGCATTATTTATCGTTGGGCCTGGAGGCTTTTTACTGAAGTTTCTGTATCTGCCTCGCTGCTCAGGATTCACTGAAAACACCCGACATGACAGTTTGATCCTCAGCTGTTCCTCAAAGACCCCCTCCAATGAAAGTCGAGTTTTTAACCCCGTTAACATGTTCATGGGATGTTTTTTTAATACGCCACGAGTCCTTGGAACTGCAGTGGACCCGTGACGCCGTCAGAAACATGGCTTCACATGTTCAGGCCTTCACACGTCACATAGCCGAGGAGCGAACCAACTCACGGTGAAGCTCTCCGAACCACGAGAACAAAGTCGAGCTCAAGGCTCGTGTTATCGATTTACTGTTTCTAGCGTTGTAGAGAGCGGATCATAAATTACTATTCTGATACATCGACTTTTAGGCGACCCTGTGCGAGTCACTCTTCTTCTTCTTTGGAATTGTTTTCCAGAGGTGAGTGTTTGATGAGTGGAGCTGCAGGTGAGCGGTGGGCGGAGACAGAGGCGGGGACTAATCACATATTCAGAGACCAGCGCATACTAAATAAAGGCAAAGGTGTTGAGTGACAGTTAAGCCATTTTAAGGCATGAAGGGATGTTTTCCGTGGGGAAAAAGCTTGTTTTTGGCCATTTAATGCCGGGAGACCAAATTTAAAATAGGTTGAGGAACAATTTTCATGTTGACGTTTGAATATGATTTTAAGAAAAATCCACTTCAGGAAATAGTGAAGTAACATTTGCAAACAAAGTGGCACCGGTGGAAAGTAAGTACATCTGAGATGAGCTCTGATGGCCACTGTGCTGCTGAACACAGAGAGGAATGTCGTCCATCTTTGTTTTTCCAACACATGCCACCAGTAATGGGCTGTTTACTCTGTGTGTGTCTCTCTCTCTCTTCTCTCTCACACACACACACACACACACACACACACACACGTTTAGTCTCTCACCCAGTTCCTGGGCTGGTCCATGCTCAACCCCGACACCTACGACAAGATGAACAAGCTGGAGAACAGGAAGGACATCTTCCAGGACATGGTGATGTACCACGTCAAGTGTCGCAAGGATGAAATCCAGAACGTTCTGGTGAGTAAATGTGGAAAAGCGAGGCCTCCCTCTGCACCAAACCAGCTACTGCAATGAGAAATGCACCCCTCAAGTGTTTTTTTTTTTAAGGCTGACATGGAGACAGACTTTGGATTGAAGTTTGTGTCGTTGTTTCAGTCCGACGAGAACCTTCCAGACACTTTCGGAAGTGAAGGATTTAATTTTGACACTGGTCTGCAGAGTTTTAACGGTAGAATTAGGGCAGTAGGGTTTTGTTGAAATGAAATAAAAACCACATTGATGCTCCAGGGAGGAGATGAAGGATGTATTTTTAAGTAAATAGAGAGAAGGAGGGAGGCAGAGCGCAGAGTTTCACTGGAAATGGAATTCCCAATCCTGCAGAGTTAGCGCCTTGCTTCATCCTTTGATATCTGTGCTCGACAGATCAAACCCAGCCCGCTTCAAACCGGTCTGCAGATGTGGATGATATAAATAGGAGAGCGAGCGTCGTTTATAAACCGAAATAAGCTGTCAGATTTTCTATGAGGTGATTTGTCAGTGGACGGAGGGAGACAAAGGCAGAGAGATGACCCGCTCTGACCTCAGATCAGGAGTCAGTTGATTGATGCTGAACCGTTTCATTCAAGGTGAGCGTTGATGATGTGTGTTTCCCCAGAACACCAGGGAGAGATGGGGGAAGGAGCCCGACGAGTGTGAGGAGGAGGAGCTCGAGGAGATCCTGGTAACCAGCGACACGTAGCGTAGCATTCAACCTGGGAGCTCTTGGTTAAACTTTACAGTTTTTTTTTCTTTGAAAAATTCTGACAATATTCACACTGGAATCCACACGAAGGCGACGCGTATGAACTTATGCACATTTGTCCGTCTCTGTCCGTCTCTGTCCGTCTCCGCCCACAGTCAGAGGTCTTGCCAAGCTCTAAGAAATCTGAGATCTTGGAGTTTCACTTCTGTGACTTTGAACACAGTGAACTGGATCTGGTGAAATGTGGCATCAAGATGTACTACGAACTGAAAGTGGTGGACAAGTTCCACGTTCCCAGAGAGGTGGGTGGTCAGTTAACCAGTTAGATGCTCAAAACAAATAATGTGTGTGTTCACCACTGTGACTCTGTACGTGTGTGTGTGTGTGTGTGTGTGTGTGTGCGTGCGTGCGCTCTGCAGGCCCTGGTGAGGTTCGTGTACTCTCTCAGTAAAGGCTACAGGAGGATCACCTACCACAACTGGAGACATGGATTCAACGTGGGACAGACCATGTTCACCCTGCTGATGGTCAGACACACACATACACTGACTCACTCAGTAAACCCACTCTCCTCCTCCTCCTCCTCCTCCTCTTCATCCTTTCATCTTTCCTGTTCCTCCTCTCTCTGATTCAGAGTAATACACCTTCCCTCTCCTCCTCTTTCACTCCTTGTATCATCATCTGGAGTGTTCTGTATCTGTGATACGTGTGTGTTCATTTGTGTGTGTAAACGGGAGGAATAATGAAGTGAGGCTGTAAAGGAAAAGAAGCTGATCATTAATAAGGAAACCAGCAAGTGTCTCTGTTGTTTATAGAACTGCAGCCCCTGCTGGGAATCCCTGTGTGTGTGTGTCTTTGTCACTTGTGTGTGTTTGTGCTCTTAGACAGGTGATCTGAAGCGTTACTACACTGACCTGGAGTGTATGGCCATGGTGACCGCTGGCTTATGCCACGATATTGACCACAGAGGAACCAACAACCTCTACCAGATGAAGTAAGAGCTTCACGGGGGAGGAAACGGGGGAGGAAACGGGGGAGGCGGGGGACAGCGTGCTGTTTAATCAGTTTTTTATTTTCAATTTACCTTTGAAAGTTTCTGACATACTGGCAGCGGCTCCTGACCTTTTTGCCTGTTTGTACGTCACTGTAGCATCGGTTTGCTCGTTTTACTTTTATTTATCCTATATTTAGCCAGAAAGATCCCATTGAGATACAAGATCTGTTCTTTCATGGAGTTAATATCAGAAGCAGCCTGAGAGCACTGAGGCTTCAGGGTTTGATTAATGAGAACAGAAAGGTTGCTGAGTAACGAGTAGTCTAAACACAGAGCCTTCACAGTACATGTGTGTCGCAGTGGCTCACTGGTGATTTCTCAGTGGTCACATACAGCAGCAGACACATTTTCAAACACAAGCCTAACAGGAGGACGTGCAGTGAGAAAACCTGTTGCTTAAACTAGTTAAACTATGAACTGAATATAAACTCAGGGGTCAAAAGAGAAAACAGCTCCCTAAAATCAAAGACAGTGAACAGACGTAAACAGTATGATACATTAGAAATGTGTTTTTATTAATTATGGCTTCCCGCTGCGATGACCCAGTTCCTTCCTCTCATTTGTGAAATCGGACTCTTTGGTTATTCTGAGGCCGTTTAATTGAGTCAAAGTGACAGCAGCCGCTCCTCCTGCGTACAGACGAGCTGATCTCAGCCCTTCAGGCGACGCTAACGTCACACACGCAGAACATCAATGAGCTGATATTGACCAGAAACACCTCCAGCTGCTCTGCTCCACCTGCTGATGGATGAGCTAATGAGAGCCGCCATTAGCCGCGGACACAGCAGGCCAGGCCCACCCTGGGTTTAACATGCATGATTCATCGCAGTGTAACCTCCCAACACACCGTGCGTGTGTGTGCGTGTGTGTGCGTGTGTGTGCGTGTGTGCGTTTCCAGGTCTGGCAATCCTCTGGCGAAGCTTCACGGCTCCTCCATCTTGGAAAGGCACCATCTGGAGTTTGGCAAGACTCTGCTGAGAGATGAAGTATGCTGCAGTACACACACACACACACACACACACATACACTCATACAGGGGTGGGCACACTAACACCTGAGCCCCTGAACACCTGTACAAAGTAAAGCATCACTACAGCGACGCTCTTTGACGCTTCTGAGCTTCCTCTTACCTTTCAGGCGCTGAACATTTATCAGAATCTGAACCGCCGTCAGCACGACCTCGTCATCCACCTCATGGACATCGCCATCATCGCCACTGACCTGGCTCTCTACTTCAAGTCAGTTCATGAACACAGCCATTCATTGATTCGTGACTCAGCCTGTCTATGTGTTATTCCAATGGTCTAAATGCTATTTATAGAATAATGACTTTTAATGGTTGAGTGGTACATTTAAGAGCAATAAATTGATTTTGGAGAGGCAACAATTGATTACCTGTCACACAGAGGCACACCTCTTACTCCATATGCACCATAACAGACAAGAAAAGGATCAAAACTGAATGAGAGTGAGACACGCTGATACATATTCATACCATTCATACCTTTAATATCAGAAACACGTCCTGCAGCCTGTTCAGTAGCCGAGCACACGCCTCGAAAAGCTCATGAGATGAAGCTGAGAGCCCTGTTTTATTCCTGCAGGAAGAGGACGATGTTCCAGAAGATCGTGGACCAGTCCAAGACCTACGAGAACTGGAACGACTGGACCAAGTACATGATGCTGGAGACCACGCGCAAAGAGATCGTCATGTAGGCGCACACACACACACACACACACACACACACACACACACACACACACAGAAAGGCGTGCACCCTCAGAGATACACAGACCTCACATCTCATTGGTGTTGTGTTTCCAGGGCCATGATGATGACTGCTTGTGACCTGTCTGCCATCGCCAAGCCGTGGGAGATTCAGAGCAAGGTACACACCTGCGTGATCGCTGCACAAGGTCCTTTCATACTTCGCAGCAGTAGCTGTAAAAAGGCACTCCAGCCTCACAAACATCCAGCCGCTCGCAGTAATAAGACACACTCGCTCACGGGCTCCAGGAGAGGCTCTGTGAGAGCGGAGCCGGTGATGAAGTAGACAGAGAATGACATTTTGTCAGCGCTGCCATTTCTCTCAGCGGCGTTCAGCAGTGACTCCTGACGGCCTCATGCATCAAAAGCAACTTGGTGCTTTTCATTTCCCTCATCACCGCCTGGCAGGCTCAGCATTTTATTTCAGTTAACTATGTAATATACACATTGCCATCCAGCCTGCACACGCAGCCATATCAATATGAACATGAAGCATCTCTGGCTGCTCGGCAGCCGCTGCCGGAGGGTCATTTTTTACCTTTATTTGCCTGCATTTGACTGGAAGCATATGCTATTCTTCAGTAACGCCTATTTTCACATTCTTAAACACACACATAAGCTGGAGTCTCATAACAAGTGCATCAACATAGAACCCATAATAAAACCAGTAATGTTGATTTAAAGCACTGCTGGTTGAGTGCTGGTGAAGTCTTTGATGCAGCCTCTGCTGACAGAAAGGAAAAGATAATAATCTGTTACGTTTCTTGGACAGTAGTTCCCAGGGTGGGGACTGGGGCCGCCCGATGACTCGCCAAATAAATCTGAAGAGCTGGGAGATAATTAACGGAATAAGCAGATGGAGAAAGACGTATTCCTGCACGCCGAATTCTGTTTGTTCTGTCAGATTTTCCTCCAGTCTGTGTGTGTGTGTGTGTGTGTGTGTGTGTGTGTGTGTGTGTGTGTGTGTGTGTGTGTCGGTGGGTAATTTTATCTCCTCTGTCCTCTAAAAATCATTCAAATAAGACGATCTGAGAAGGAAAGAATCACTGGTGGAACTGGTCCCAGCCTTTAGACCTTTGATCACCCTGTAATGAGGCTGGCTCCTCCAGGTTCTTTCACTCCCTTTCACTCAGAACAGTAAATAACTCTCACAGTAAACGTCCCTTTGAATGAGGGACTCTTAGCGAAGTCAGGTCACAGCTCCAGACTCACGCCGTGCTTGACTTTTCCTTTGAAGACGAGGCTTTCAGGGGATCACGGCTCTGCGACTTCGCCTGTGAGACCAGTTTGAACCGTGTGATTTGCTTCGTACGTTGCTTTGTTATGATTATATATGCACTGTTACTCCTCCCCCATTGCACAGCCGCTGTCAATTAGGATATTCCACTTCATTTTTTGGCATTTATTTATTTCTGGTTGGACTCACCTTCGTCTGCACCCGGTGAGTCAGCCCCGCGTCCCACACACACTGTCAGCGTGTCTATCTACAGCATCGGACGCCCTCCTGCGAATTGTGCTCCAAAAGAAGTCTGATGACTAACTCCTTCCTTTTAAAGGTGAATCCCACCCTGAATACGGCGATAACACATCGTAGCTGTCATGTGAAACCCTCCACTTTTGGCGATCATCGTGTGCAGAGACCTGCAGCTACTCAACGCAAGAATTTAATGTAACCAGCGTGAATCTCTGCTGGCATGAAATGAGTCTCGTAGCTCTGCTCTGATTTACGTCGATAAGACGGTCGGATTCTTCGATAAAAATCCTCTGAAGTACAAATAAATTCACTCAGATTTTAGTGATGATGCACGGCCCTCTGTAAGATTTTATGGAGAGACAAAAGCTGGAGCTGCTTCGTTCTTGTTAAGATATTCTGCTGACATTTTTATGGCTGATATTCTCTTTTTCACTCAGCTCTGCTTCCCACTCACACAGTATCCGTCTCCAGGCTGCACCAGCCTCATGGCAATTGTTCCCCAAATCTGGCTCGATGACTAACTCTTTCTAAAACGAGGTTTCTACCCCGAACACAGAATTCACATATTATTCATCAGATCTCACGTTGCTCCGCTTTAGGTTTGTGCAGGCAGACGAAAACTGGCTTTCAGCTCATCAAGACACAAAGCCTGAAACTGCCTCATGAACTGCGAATTCTCATTTATGGGACGTTGTAAAAGCTTTAAAGGATCATTTTAACAATGTGAACAGGAAGATTTCCTGCTTGATAAAATGCCACTCAAATGGGAATTTAAGGATGTGCCGGCCTGCGTCAGTAGAGCTGAAATTATTAGACTGTCAGCGTAGGGAAAATATATCTACAGCAGTTTTGATCACTGAGTAAGAGTCAGAGTCAAATGTGACGTCTCGCTGCTTTCCTCTTCTGTTTTTCAGCATCTGGAGTTTTAGATCAGGTCTTGGGTTCTGGGAACTTGTGATGTTGCAGCCCTACAAATACAGATTCACCCTGTTTTTGATCCGCCCTGCAGGTGGCGCTGTCGGTAGCTGCGGAGTTCTGGGAGCAGGGAGACCTGGAGAGGACAGTCCTGGAGCAACAGCCCATCGTAAGGACACAGAGAGAGATGCTAAAGAGAAGGTTTGGAGGGACGGATGGAGGCAGCATCCGTCCTGTTGACCCCCAGAGCAAAAACACCAAACCCCCTCCAGCTCCAACGGCGCTGAGGTTTTATTTGTAGTCGATCTCTAGATGAAAAAATTGGATTTCCATTTGAGAATCAATAAAGCTTAATTATTGTGAGTAATTATCACTAGATGTGTTACAGCTGTAAGAGTCAGTGTTAGCTAAACGTTTGTTTGCTAAAATCGAATAGATTGAACTAATTCATTATGCAAATTTAAACTCCTACAATCTGCAAAAAGTCGTTGAATGTGTGATCAGTCCTTTCATCAGTCTGGATTGTGAATTGTCATTTTTCGGTCTTGGATTTTTCTGTGTAATTTGTTTTTCATAGCTTTTTTTGTGCCAGTAAGCTAAAGTTTGAGAGGAGGAGAAAGAAGATTTGGTGGGTGGACAGGAATGATGGGAATGGAGGCAGGACACGGCTCTCCTCAGGGCTTCAATTTAGGACGGAGAGCGGGAAGGACACGAGGAGGGAGAAGGAGAACAAGAGACAGAAACGCAGTTGGAAGACGAAATGAAAAGACAGATTTAGTTCCCTGTGGCGGCGGTGTGGAGCCATGTACAGACCATTATGTGGAGCACTGATACAGAAAGAGCGGACACTGTGGCCCTAACCCAGCCGAGCGAACCCTCCCCCGGCTCTCTCTCCTCCATTCTGCCTCTGTGCCCCCCTCCCTGTTTCATTCCCTCGTGTCCTTGAGACACTTGAAGTGTGAGAAGCACCATCCCACACTCTCTCACCTCTCAGTGCTCTGAATTTAATAGCATCTGTGTCAGCAGGGAAAACTTTTCATTTTGATCAGTTTGTATTTTCCCAGCAGTCGACTCTGTGACTCACTGTGGTCTGACAAGAAAAAAAAAACTTGCGACACTTGAACAGTTTTGTCAGGAAATGTAGGTGGGCAATTTCGCCAGCAATTAGAGCCGGCGTGAACTTTCTCTGACAGGTTCTCACAGTCCGGTGTGCAGGTACACCAGGTATATTTTAGATGTGGCCGCTAATGGGAATCTTATGTAACTTCACATGTTCATTCAAACTTTATTTAAACTTGGGAAAGGACACTGAGGAGGTAGAGCTCCTAGAGTTCGCACTTCCTGCTTTCATGCCAAAGACAGTGACGCTTGACTGTGAGGAGCACTCACTCTCTGCTGCTTTTAGGAGACCTTTTGGCTTTCAGGTTCTGATTGGACGATTTGAATTTCTTCTATTTAAAGTGGGTGAATTAACAGTTAGTGAGGATGGAGCATCCTCCCTCTCTGTGATCGTACTGTAGACGATAACTCCGGTGTGTGTCGTTTGTCGTCATAACGCCTTTCTCTCTCTCCTTCAGCCTATGATGGACAGAAACAAAGCAGATGATCTGCCGAAGCTGCAGTGCGGTTTCATCGACTTCGTTTGCGCTTTTGTGTACAAGGTCAGACACCTGGCAAACACAGAAACACTCCCTCTCTTTAACCCGCCAAACACTAAACAGCAGATTTACATGCAGCTCTGACACCTGCTGTGTTTGATCTCAAGACCACGTTGAAGGATGTCTGTCTAATCTGGGCATTGTTGGCATTGTGCCTTGGTATTGACTTCATTTTGGGCTGAGTAACTTTATTTCAAGATGGTTCAGGTGTGCAACTGGATTAGCAGAATCGACTTTGTTTGCACTCATTTGTCATATTTCTATGATTTAATAAATGTTCATACTTTGGATCTAACAAGCAGTATTGATTTGATGTGATTCGATTTGGGTTGACTCGCCCTCCTCTTCTGCTCCCCAGGAGTTCAGTCGTTTCCATGTGGAGATCACCCCCATGCTGGACCGCCTGCTGAACAACAGGAAGGAGTGGAACGCGCTGAAGGAGGTGCACGAGGCCAAACTGGCTGCACTGGAGGAGGCCAAGAAAGCAAAGGAGGAGGCGGCTCAGAATTCTGTGGCAGCCAAACAAGGTAAGAGGCTGTCAGACGTGAACACACACCCTCTGTACTTCATGAGGGACAGAAATGTCTCTGAGCCTGAACAGTCCACACAGGTTCATTTGAGTGAGAAACGTATGCTGAAACTGCAGCTCAGTAACCAGAATAACACACAAACAGTGTAGAAAGTGTAAAAAAAGACTTGATGATAAAAAATAACTTCCTCTGTTTTCTGTCTTCTTTCCTTCCTTCCTTCCCTCCTTCCCTCCTTCCTTTCTTCCTTCCTTGCTCCCTTCCTCCCTCCAGCGGGGAGTGCAGCCCAGGCACAATCAAAGACTTGTTGTCTCAGCTAAAGATGCCACACCACCTGCTCCACGGTTGTGGTCCAGCACTTTTTTTTCCGTGTCATTTTTGAGATCTCACCTGCGAGACTGACCTCACTGAGAGGACATCCCTCACTTCAAAACACCTGTCAGGGCGTCTCATACGGCCGTATCCACTGATATTTGTCTTCCCACCTTTTTGCTGCTCTGCTTTCCTCTGCACTGCTTCTTCCTGTCTATCTCTTGTTATTGAATTACTCATTAGATGCTCATCAGTGGCTTGATGGTGTGTTCAGGCAAACCCTCAAAGTCACTGTTTACACAGCATTATACACCATGCAAGTCTCTTTAAGTCGATCGAGATGCTTATTTTCGCGTAAGATGTGAAGAAGATGAAAATAATAGCAGAAAAGGTGTAAGTCGGTCAGCAGACTGTAGCTCTGATGGTTAGGGATTTGAACCTTTTCAGGTGTTTTGCATCATATGGCAGGTTTTGTAGAGTCGTGTAACACAGAGAGGGAAACGGCTGCAGCTCTGGCTGACATGTCGATACTGTCTGCGAATCAAATGTCAAGTTATTTTGTACTTTTGGCTCAGGTCCTGTGACATTAGCTGTGTTGACACATTATTCTCAGCTTGTTTGTCTACATGTCGTCAAGTGGTCAGGATTTCTGACTCTGTAAAGTAAATCAACATGAAAAGAAACTGAGGACGTTGCTTCTATGATAGATGTCTCTGTGAATACCAAATGTATTACTGACAGTTTGAGTCGACTTACTGCATAGATACTGCATACTGCAAGATAAATCGCTATTTTCCTACTGAACTACGCTGTCTGTGTGTTCACTGGGCGGTGTGTGTGTGTGTGACAGGTTCTAGCTGTGTGGTGTGTTGTAGTGTTAGTGCAATAGTGTGATAGTTTTGAGTGTGCTGTTAAAGACTGATGATGGTTTTTGACCTCGTGTGTGTTTTGTTAATCAGAGGCCAGCAGACGTGGCTGCTTCAGTGAAAAAATACACCTGATGAGCTCATGCTGTGTGTGTGTGTGTGTGTGTGTGTGTGTGTGTGTGTGTGTGTGTGTGTGCGTGCACACGAATGCATGTGTGTACAATGTGTGCATACAGGTAAGGAGAAGTAGAAGTATCTAAATATACCACCTCTCAGTGTGTGTGAGGTTTCATTGTTCTGCTGTAGGAAAGAAATGTGTGTATTTCAGCATTTAATGCTCGCGCTCATGTGTGTGCAAGTGTGTGTGTGTGTGTGTGTGTGTGTGTGTGTGTGTGTGGATGTATGATGAAGTGTTTCTACATAGGCAGCATCTTCGAATGCACCTCTGTCAGCGTTTCACTTCTAAGACACAGACTCGTAGCACTTTTTCTGCATGTTTGTTGAACCCTCGCTGCACTTTCATTTCATTCCCGAGAGAATCTGTTTGGGAAAGTTTTGCACTCTTCTCAACCGTGAGGATTTACAACCCAGCAAGCAATTGACTGACAGCGGAGTGCAGGAGCTGGCCGAGTGCGGTGCCAAAATGAATTCCCCCCCAAAATAGGTGTCCCCTGCTGCTAGTGTGTCTTTGCATCAGTTGCTAGGCAGGGAGCAGAATTTCAAAATCTTTCCATCCCAAACTACTGATGTTTATGTGAGGCATCTACAGGTTATTGATTACGATTTATTACCAATCTGTGCTTGAATGAAACAGCTGAGTAAGCACTTTTACAAAAGAGATCTAAGTTAAAACTGGGTTTAGTTCTTTTGGAAAGTAAAACGTTCGTGAGGACCTGTGTCATGCTGCAGGTGTGTAAATCCACATCTTTTAACCACATTTAGGTCAGTTTAAAACTACATGTTCAGACACGTTTTGACCTGCAAACGACAAAATCCCTGTTTACTTGAAACAACTCACCTTGAGGCCAAAGTAAGCCGAGTTTTAATCATAAAAGCAGGTTCAGTGTTTTTATTATTCAAACCAAATATGGAAAAAAGAAGATCACTGCTCTGTTTATCTTTTAAAAAGCTGACTTTATGTGGAAAAGTACATTCAGTTCTTGTAACAAACATGTCTGTCTCACTGTTCAACATGTAAAGACTGTGAACCGGCTGTCGGCGGTGACTGTGTGCATGAGAGTCTGCAGCACTGATGCAGAACTGCTGCAGGAAACATGCATAAAACACGACTTACACAAGATGTGGTATAAATATCTGCCTGCTGCACTATCCATTTACATTCGTTTGTGTTTACACATATTAGTTAATTTTCCCACCAAGAGCCATATATAATACAGTTATAAAACACAACATGATGCCAGCATGGGATAATGAAAACTGATCGCCACTGGAGCCACAACAGGGAGCAGAGCATGAGCTAAATTCATCATCGCCCATCCCTCCCTCCCTCAGACACCGTAGTAATGTAATAATAGCATGGATACATAAGCTAAGTGTGGCGTCACTGGTGTATGACGTAAACCCCCGTGACGTAAGGGCGTGCTGGGAGCTCAAAGGATTGCCGTATATGGTTGTGATGATCAGCAGAGCTAGCAAAGCTCGGCTCTGACGCAGGGATAACCCGTGACTGCAGAGAGAGAGGCAGGGGGAGAGCAGCAGCTGCAGTACAAGCAGTGAGCCTACAGGAACTTTAGCCTCATTCCAGCAGCGATCGGGGGCAGTCGTGACTGCAGAGCTGCCAGCCTGCAAGCCACAGCCGAGAGAGCGATGCAGGACTATTTATAGGACAGCTATGCATGGGTCGGCTGCAGTGTCTGAGCAGAGGAGGGCACTTGACGAGTTTGCTCAGGCTTGCTTGCCCCAGCAAAGCATTCAGCAGCATTTTATGATGCACGCTCGTGTGTTTTAGCCGATGATCTGATCTCACAATAACCTGAAATCCTGACAGCAGGATCACCTGCGTTTCAGGTAGTCAGAGCTGCAGCACTCAGACCAGAGAGCTGCAGACTACGAGTGTTTCCAGCATGAGGTCTTGAAGCTATTAGCAGATGTGTGGCATTTCTACCCAGCTAATCACTTAGAAAGGTTGATTGATAGATCAACAACTGGATGAATCAACTAATCACATCAGCAGTGAATGATGTGTGACCTGTGAAAGCAAAGCTCCAAGACCAGAGTGAAATAACTGCTGCAGTACTTTCAAGGCCAAACAGATATTAAAGTTAACACAGAAACTGAGAGAGATGTGATCTCAGGAGGGCGCGCTGATGTGATACATGCATTCTTTAATACACGCAGAAAACCATAACAAATCATTTCAGTCGCAGCAGGTGTGATTTATGTGGCTGCTTGGATCAACATATCTCATGAGGACAGTTAAGAGGCTTATCCAACAACTCGCCCAACATGCAGGATGTGTGCAGGAAGCAGCCGCGTCACAGACTGCAACACAATGCGTCTGTGTGGTGATGTTAACACCAAACACTGCCGGTCTGGGAAGCAGTTGTTCTCCATCTCAGGGATGTTTTAGGGTAATATGATTTATAGCCAGATGAAAAAATATACAAATATATTGTGATACTGTGTCACCTACATTTTACCAGCTTGGAGTTTAATATCTTTTTCTGGGGCCAAGATAAATAGTGATACAGCAGACATCATCCAGTGTTAAAATGAAAACATTAGACATAAACGCAGCAATAAATCACGTCAAAATACAGCTGAAAACTTGTAATTTATTCAAGCGCTGGGTAAAAAAATAAAGCATAGCAGAGGTTCTTAGTTGTAAGCCATCATTTTGTGCATGTGTGTCACGCAGGGTCGGCATCCACTGAACGGAGCAGTTATCAGCGTGTTGCACAAGGTGACCTTTGACACGATGCTGGTCTGCGGTCATGTTCATGTCTGAGCTCTCACTGTGAACACTCACTGTGGCTGATGTGAAAAGCTCATTTCTCATTTCATGGAATGTAATTTAAAGCACACTTAATTGGTTTTGAGAACGCTTGAATTCATCTTACTGATTAAACTTTAGAAAAATCTCGTATATTTGATGGAAACTGAAGGCCGCATAAAGTGTGCAGCATTAATTGTTGCTCCCCTCCTGTAATCAGTGCAATAAAGGAGTTTAATTCCGAAAATGCTGACACAAGTTTCCCTTAAAAATCAAATTTAAAAAGCCGTCGTCCTCACTGTCACCTGTGTGGAGTCACCACGAAGTTCCTGAACGCTCAGAAATCTGGTTCTTGAATCGTCTGTTGGATTTCTGTTGGTCGGCAGCGGCCGTTTGAGCAGTTTCACAGTCCGAGCAAGCTTGTTTTATTTTTACTGAAGTAATGGTTTACGTGGGCTAAATCTGTAGTCTTGACGCAGACTGAGCTGTGATGTAAAACTGATCTTTGCTTCTGGACATGATGTCTTCATGGTGGACGGTGTGTCGTGTCCTGGTGTCCTGTCAGAGTTAAAGTGAAGCTCATGGGGATGACTCTGTGTGTCTAATAACTCTGCACTGCACTGCAGAGCAGCTCTGTTTGCTGCAGTCACGACTGCCCCACAGAAACAACCAAACAGAGGACAGCAGGGCAGGAAATGGCTGACAGGATGATTTCGAAGCGTCTGCTTTCTCCTCTGGCTCTGGGCTGTGCAGTTAATCACCAAAGTTTAAAAAAAGGTTAATGCTTTATAGATAATAAGAATAATAATAAGAATAAGTATTTTCTTTATACAGTGCTTTTCAAAGCTAGTTACGAAGCACTTTACATATAAGTTGATAAAATACTATTAAAAAAACACTAAAACAGCAAAATCAATAAAAATCAGGTCTAAAATAGAGTTCTTTAAGCTGTTTCTAAGCTCTTGGTAGATCAAAGTGACCTGATTTTTGAAAATGCTCTTAGTTGGAATAAAGAGGATTTGACAACAAGATGAATGTGCTGGTTGTTCAAGATGAGACTGAGGTTTCTGCAAAAATTCGGAATGTGAGATGTGAAGGGACGAAGATGGAAAGGAGGAAGTGGAATTCTGTGACGAGTCTGGACTGATGATGAGTTTCACTGTAGAAACTTTGATGCCATCCATTGAGTTAATGATCTGCAATGCATGTGTGGAGGTTGTTTAACTGATCGATGTCATTAGTGTCAAAGGAAAGATAGAATTGTGTATCATCAGCATAGAAACAGTAACTGATATTGTGTTTTTTGATAATATGACCGATTGGCTTTATTAACCAGAGTAAAGTCACTGTACTCATACATTAATCATTCGTACCCACACTTCGGCTAACTGTCTTTAATGTTAGTATATACACTGGATATACACACTTGGATCAAGGCTATGTTCCGTTGTTGTTGAAACTGTTTTAGAGAAGTATTGACTCGAACTTGTGGTCATTTCGGAGGCTGCGCTTTGCTGTGCTGTTGAACTCAAGTATGTTAGACTGACGGGTGGTTCAGTAGATCTGGTGTCTTAGACGTACCGCAGGAATGTAGACTGTTTGGTGTCTTGCTAAGAGCCATTTGGTTCATCTGTAATAAGTGAGAGCTGTGCTTATGTTCTCTGAAGTACGTCAGGAGTGTTTGTAGTGAGCTCCACTGAGGCTGTTCTTTGACACCGACTCTGTTTGTGTTAATCATGAACAGAATCTTCACCACGTTGTGTTAACAGTTGGGTGGTCTCAGGGCTGTATCTCTGCTTTTTGCAAATGACGTAGTTCTGCCAGACTGTGACTGTTTATATTGTGTTATTGGGTAGCCAAAATGTGAAGTGGCTGGAATGAGAGTCACTTCCTGTCTGAGGCCATGGTACGCTGGATTGAGCACCACCAGCCAGCACCTAGTCGGTGAAAGTACCAAACCAGAGAATACTACATTCAGTACGTTGACAGTACTGACCAGTGGGATGCTCATGCTGCTGTGTGACTTCTGGATTTGTAAAACAGTTACTGAAGTCCCTGATGGACCGGAGAGTAGAGTTAAAAATGTCCTGGCATTCAGGCTTTTTTAAACCATTTTTTTGCATGAATGAGTGCGTTGCGGAGCTCGTGATATTTGAGATCAAAGAGCAATTTATTTGGAAAATCAGCTCAGTGCACGCTGCTGTGGCTCACAGCTGACCAGGAGACAGCGCAGCCCCATTCTCCTTTGGAATTAACGGCCTCGCTGTGGGTGTGAAAGTCCTCATTGTTTTCTCTCAGAAAAACAAACCTGACTCTAGAACTAAATGTTCCAGAGTTTAAATAAGTTACCCTAAACTCGCCTGATTTAATGTTGTTTTGCTGAGCTCACAAAGAGGCCTGTGGCTGCCAGTGTGACTCTGGTCAATATCTTGCTCTGGACTTTCCACGGCCTGTCTTGCTGGAATGCTTCATCCCTGTATCAGACCTATCTATTGTACCATCCGTGAAATTGTTTACTCTTATTTGTATTCTCAGTCTTTCCTCCTGCCCTCTCAATGGCCATTTCGCTCCATACCAGATTGAACACAATTGATATTCGGCCTGGTAGGTTTTCCTCGTCCCTTGTATCCTGAGGGCTTTGTGAAACATAATGTGTTTTAGTTGGTGTGGGAATGCCAGGAGACCAGGGAGCATCAGTACAGCAGTGCTGGTGAAGTGATGTCTGCGCACAGACATCATCAGTGCAGTCACTGACATGTGAATCACAGTTTAGCCAGGCGGAAAATTGCCGGCGGCCTGTTAATAGGATGCTGTTTAACCAGGGGGAGTGTCCATGAGCGTACTGCTTCATGAAGCTGAACCTCTGCTCTGCACGCACAGACCGATCACAGCAGTCATACAATACATGCAGAGTGTCATGAAAGCACAACACTGTGCATACAAACACATGTAAACACTCATCCAGGCACAGCGAGTGATAATATGTCGAAGGATGAAGAGCTGCTCAGAGAAACTGACATTTGTTTGTTACTGATCACAGCAACAAGCGCTAACATCATTCAACAGAGCAACCTTATACAACCATGACACAGCAAATGCAGGCGCTTTAAACGCAGAGACACTCATACTGACCCATCGCAGAGAAAACAGCGTGTGGTGGGTGGACACGATAGAACAAGCACACTCTATAAAGTACCTCTCCAACCTGTCAGTGCTGTCTTCGCTGATGTGTGTCTATGAAGTTTTGATGATAACTTGGCCAATCATGAAAGATTTCTTACCTTAAAAACTAATATTTAAACCTGTAATAATGTCCAAGACAGAAGTAGTCATGAGTGAAATGTCAGTATGAAGCAGTTGAAGTAGTAATTAGGCAGCTAAGTCCAACTCATGACAGCATTTAGAGTGAAAAATTAGACTTCCCATTTTAAAGGAGACGTTTTCCTCCTGGAGGTGTGTCTTCATAACAATTTCACAGTTGAGAGGGAAATGAAAAAGTTCTATAATAGTAAACTCCATTTATAATTAACCTTTGAAGTGCAAAAGCAAAAGTTTATCATGCAGAGTACAAGCACACCAAGGACGTGACAACCCACCAGGAAGGTTTCATCAGTCTGACAGTCACTTTTTTTAGGAGTACCAAAATTCAGTTCTAAGGACATAATGACAGAATCCCACAGATGCTTCATGGTGTATAACATGAAGACCGGATGCATTTTGGAGATTAAAATAGAGGTGAGAGTGAGTCACGTATGTGTGAGTCACAAGTTACTGTGGTGAGAATCAAGCAAGTTCAGTGTCAGTCACACGTCAGTCATATAAACTGTGACCTGGACGAGTGAGAATCCTCACACAGGGTTAGTACAAAATAAACAAGCAAAACAAGCAGTATTACTACTGATGGAATGTTACTAAGTACATTTACTCAACTACTATACTTAAAGGACCAGTTTGTAGGATTTTGTAGGATCTATTGGCAGAAATAATAAAATAATATTCATAGTTATGTTTTCATTAGTGCATGATCGCCTGAAAATAGGAATCATCTTTATATTTATTAAGGGAGCAGCTCCTCTGCGTTTCTACAGTAGCCCAGAAAGGACAAACCAAACACTGACTCCACCGTAGGGAAGGATGAGGCGATTTCTTTTGATATTTTGAAATTCAACACGCTAAATACAGTCAGCAGTTGTATTTCTTCCTCGTTCAAAAATCACCACGTGCACAGAAAGAATGCTGTTCATTAGGATTTTATTTTTTGGAGGCAAATCAATGAATATATGTACTTTATACAGTATATGAGGAGCACATCTCTACAGTTTCATAATGTAAACAATCTCTGAAGAGAAATGTATTCAGTTTAAAAGGAAGCCATAGTCTTCTGTTTTAAACTATTTACATGAATTAAAATATAATTTATAACATCAGATACTTCCGCTTCTATGAAACTAGATTTTAACAATTCAAAAATACTGAAATGCCTTTGTCTCCACATTCTCAAGACATATGAAATCACACAAAACAGAGAAAATAACACCATTTAAAGACATCCAAACTAAGTGGCATATAAATAAAAAAGAAGAAGAAACGCAAAATAAAACCAACATATGTAAAAATATAAAATCTCACTAGCAGTATTTACCTTTTTTGTTTTACCAAAAACTAAGTTAAAAAAGAAACAAAAAATCATTTATGTGAATTTGATAGTCATTAGATGTAAATCGACAATAAAATCAATAGTAATGAAAAACAACAAGAACAATGTATGCCCTTTGTGTCAAAACATTTTCCTCCACCCAAAAAAAAAAACAAAAAACCACCCACTCACATTTAGCAGATTTTGACAGTTTGCAGTCCCTACTAAGTGCCCATTTGACATCACTGTTGCCATCAAGTTTGACAGATTACCCATTATTTTCTTTGCATTGTACAACTGTTGATGTTGAAATGTGACACAACCGTTTAGCAGAAGTGGAATCTGAAGCGAGAGTCAGGCCGCTGTAAGCACTCCTGTCCTGGTAGGGGCTTCATTTACGCTGTAGCTAGCTGACAGATGCATTGTTTTGTGAACTGAAGAAACCGTAAGTGACAGAAACAAAGGTGTCTTAGTGGGCCATGGCGTTGGAAACATGACATGTATAAAACTGAATCCGACGCAGCCGTTGAAAAACGTCACATTTTTCTCGAGCCGTCGCGAGCCACGCTCTTTATTGTTGAAGTTTTATTTTTTGGTCAACTTGCCTATCAAGTTTTGTGGTTTTCTTGCCATTTTCCATTTTTTTAAATGAAGAGTGGAAAGAAAGGTATTGCATTCTGACAAGGGTCATTCCCTTTGGAACGTTTTTTTTTTTTTAAACTTTTTTTTTATTTGGATTCGTTGTCCATCGACCTAGGACCTAGACCAAGCGGACAGCGGTATTATTATGTTGAAATGTGTCAACGTGTTCTCAAAACACTGAGGAGAATGGTCAACATCAAAGTTTTCTATAAGAAAGTATATAATTATCTAGATATCTACACAAACACACAAATATATATTCATATATATGTATATACCTTTTTATAATATGGCTATTGAAAAAAGTTTTAATTACGTCAGTAATTATTTAATAATAAACCACATTGGATTGGAAAGGAGTTGAGAAAGTAATAATAAAAGCTAGTGGTAGCTTCGTTCCCCACCCCCCGCCCCCGATTGATTTTTAAGGCTTGCCATGATGAAAAATGGGGTTGTTTCGATGTCATACACCTCTACAACAATGGAGGTACCCTCACAGGCACAGCGGCAGACGCTGGAGAAATCCCACCACAGGCTGCAGCGAATACGTGGAAGTCTGAATTTCGGATCACACAGTTTTCCTCCGTGAAAAGGAAAACCGTTCAGATCCGCTCACTAGAAGCCTTTCGAGGAAACATTTTGGTCACCAGTCACAAAAACAACATTGGAAAACTTTCCACGCAGGTTTACAGTCAAAGCTCTCCCGTTCACACCCTTGACCTCCACCCTTCCCTTTCTATTGCACTATTTCAGCGTAAAACGACTTGCTGTCATGTCGCCTTCAGGCAGTGAAGAAACATACGTCTTCTTTTTCGTACTGTACGTGCAGCAGTCACAAATTTGTCCAGTCGGTCTGCCTTCAAGCCTTCTGTTGCATCTCTCCGACTTTAGTGCTGCGTTACCTCGCAAACACAACGCTAACACCTCTGGGCTTGTAGGACCATTAAACCATTCTGTGACAGACTGTAACTGGTTTAATCTAAGTGGGATTCCTCCAGTGTCGACCTCATCTGTATCAACGAGTCTGAAACTTGAACTGACGACCTTATTTTTCTTCCATTCCTCCCTCCCACGTTACCAGAGTCATCAGTTTATGAGTAGTTATTAGCTGTTCCTGTAATACAAGTAAGTGTTCAATGCAACTCAGATTTGAACAAACCTGTGCACCATCAAAATGTGGTAATAACATAGTTACAATAGCTTCCTTTCAATGAGAAGAAAATATTGTGAAGAGATTTCACTACTTGGGACGTTATTTGTGCAAGAGTATATTAGTACAATTTGTTCTGTATACGTGTTATGTGTTCACGACACAACTGACCACATTCTTCCTGTAGTTCGTTTTCATGATGCTTTTTTTGTGTTAACAGCAGTCCACAGACAGTACAGTAGCCTAATGAATCCGCAGCTCCAACATTGCCCGTGTTGTCAACATCCAACCGCCCACTATACATTATTACCTCAGTTTTTCGGAAAGGCTGTCTTAAAGATAAGATTATTACGTATTGCATTTCAAATTGCTTTTTAAGAAACCGGAAAAGAAAACATGAAAAAATATTTCGTCATTTCATAAACAGCAAAGAAACAGAACCTTCTAGTGTGATAGTCTAAAGGGATACTTATATCTTTTTTGTCTTTGTTTTACAACAGTGTTGGACTTTGCGTGAAGTCATTTCAACTTAATTTCTTCCCTTAATTTCCTCCCTGTACTGAACAAACATGAACTCATTAGAACAAAACCCACCTGACCGTCTCCTGTCTGATTAGCAATCAACTGTGACCCGCCACCTTTAAAAAAACACACAATACATTTTATGTTTACAACGAGGCATAGTGCTATATACACATTTTATATTCATATAATATATTTTCTTTTTTTAATATGTAAACCAGCACATTCTCTCACTTTTTAGTAGTATACATACTAAGCACAAATACTCATTCAGTTTGCGATTGGTTTTGTTAAAATTTCTAATTTTTTTTCTTTTCTTTTTTTTTTTTTTAAGTCGACACCTTGTTTCTCAATCAGTATGTATAGCACTAAATTGTTTTTGTTAGTTTTGGACATCAGTGAGCCTGGAGAAGGTGTATCCCTCGAGGCCACGTCACTTGATGTTATTTTTTAACACTGAATAAGGCGCCTTTGTACTTAGTGTGCGTTCCTAATAAAGTCAAAGGAGAATCGAGTGATGTAAACATTCAATTTTTTGTGTGTGTTACCAAGGAGTTGATTAGATAGAGAAAGGACAAGGAAGAGGATGGGGAAAGAGGGATTATCTGTTAAAAAGCGCGGAGTTTACCAGGATTTGGGGAAGACCTGGAAACAAGGCCTTGAACCCACCGAGAGACAGAAAGCGATAGTTAAAGTTAGAGAAAGTCGGGCTGCGTTTAATTGAGTTTCCTGGGAAAGGAGAGGAGGAACAGGCAAATCAGTAGGCGTGGCGTGTCCCTGAAGAAAACAAGGAAATGAGGGCGGGAGGAGAAGCTTGGGAAGCTTCCCCTCCGGTTGCACTCGAGGACCAACCAACCACCAAGCCACCGTTCGACCCCTCCTAACCAACCTGCAAGCATCAGCAGTGTCCGACTCAAACACGAGACAAAGACAAAACACTCAGTTACACAAGGACACAAGGTCGAGACTCCAAGAAACGGACACGCTAAAAACCGTTATGAGGCAAGCGAAGGAAATAGTTAGAGAAAGAGAGATTAGTCCCCTCACAGGGGCTTCGTGGTAGAAGGAGTCAGAGTATAAAAAATCAAACTTAAACCCCCAAACTACCCATAACCACCCATCAGCTGGGGAAACCCTCACACAGAAAACATTTCTGACAAAAAACAACGGGATGGATGTGAGGTAGAGATGCTCAGCTGATACAGTACCTCCCAGACGAGAAATCGGATTCTCGACCGAAACTTTTCGTTACTTTCAAGCCCACCCCTCGCTCCTTCCCTGGCTGTGTTGAAGGTGGCGGTGTGGTGCCACCGGATTGGCAGGCTCGGAGGCTCTCTCCCTTTTCACGGCGGGTGCTACTGGCTGTGTCAGGAATGTAAATTAGGCGCTACCTGGACTGCATTTCAAGCCACGATCAGTCAAACGGATGACGAAGCAACTCTACCCTTTTAAAAGCACCAAAAAGCTCCACAATCTTTGGGCGAGCAGAAATGGGGAACATGACGATTACATTCAGATTCTTGAATACATTCCTTTGAATCGGCAGATTCATCTACTCCTAGCAATGGCAATATTCCATAGGTGAATTACGGGAGGCAAATTGGTCTTATTCTCCTTTGTACTTTGACACCCAACGTCAAGCTAACCCAACGTCAAGAACTATTGTCACCAGGAAAAAGGAGTCCTGGACAATCCAGAGTTGAACATTTCATTGGGTACTTTGCACTGTAATGACTGATGGACTTTATGTGAAAGAAGATTGGACCGGGATGGTTTGGACGAGGTGCAGATGTGATGAATGCTGAGATCATTGCTGAAAGCGCCAATGGCTACCGACTTTTTCCCCATTTCAGTCCTGCTTGCTGCAGTCCAAATGTAAACAGTAACTGTTGCATTGGCTGTGGCATTCGGGGGGTGTCGTTAGGCCGCAGCCTTTGTTGGACACATGTTCAGTGGGACCCTATCAAAGATACATCAAGACCCGTCTAGATGTGGAAAAAGTTTACCTGGAAACAACCGATGACGATCCATTTTCTTAATGGATAAGTTTAAACTACGGTTCTGAATCACAGTGACTAAATTTGACACTAGTCTATTTTCCGTATTTCGACTGACAGGCTGAATCCACGTGAGCGCCAAAGAACTTTACGAAGTGTCCAACAGCAACAGCCTCTACATTTAGATGTCATAGAAATATATTTCTGGGATGTTTAACCTAAACAGTAAATATCATTTTTAAAATCTGGTCACATCTGAAACTTCTTTGTGACTCATCATAGTTGTGCAAACGGAATTTTGACAAAGTGGAACTCAGTTGGGATCTTATTTAAGCTTCACATGTTCAACACTTAAGTGCTTTTCTAATAAATGTTCACGTGAGTTGGAAACTATTTTGAGGTGAATTTTTTCCGAGAACCAAGTCAGGGTCTTAATGTATAAAACACCTACCAAACAGAGCCTGCAGCAGCCAGTAGCAGAAGCCAAAATATTCAGCATGGCAGAGTTAGAGATTAGAGTCAAAAGGGGGAAAGTGGAGGACAGCGGAGACATTTACCTCCTTACAGTGCATAGATCAAAATCAAGGAAGCACTACAATTACAAAAAAGAAAAAAACATGATTTTTTTCTTCTTCATTTTAGATTTGTAAACTTTATCAGTCATCAAATGATTACGTTAAATGTTTTTATATATTCTTTGTCCATAACGCACACACAATAGATTTTAAAATTTAGAACATCCACAGTTTTTCGCTAAAACAAACCAGGGTTTTTTTTGTTTTCTTTTTGTTTTTTTCTGGTTATACAACCACACAACTTCATGGCGAACGTAGCTCGCAGGTTCGCCACCCGTGACCGGAAAGAGGGATGTTTTTTTCTTTTTTTTTTACAAAACAAACAGAACAAAGAACACGCACACGCAGAAACACACACCACGACGACCAACGCAACGCAGGAATAGCAAGGATTTGCTACAGAGGTCTCTCATGCCCGTCTTCCAAGCGGGGCGATGATGTCACCAACACAGACAGCTTTGTTATTGTTGTTCAGCAGAGAACTGTTTCGTTATCGTTTGTAGTTGTTGTACCATTGCTGTTAAAAGTCCTATTTCCTCCATTGTCTGTTAGCTCCTCTGAATCCCAGTGGCTTCCTCGTTTTTAAGCAGTATCCTCCGGTGAAAGAAACTTAAAAAAACAAGGTCCTTATCGTTACTTTATTCCAATGGTAAAAATGTAAACATTTTGCGAGGTTGCCTTGCATGGAGGTACTGAGAGGCCTGTCTGAGGGCAGAGCCGTGAAGTCGGAGGGGAGCTGCTGCAGTTTACTAAGGCTGGCCAGTCAGGGGCACTGTGCTGTCAGCGGTGCAGGGACTTCTGGGCCTCCTTCAGCAGAGTGTCAAAGTCCAGTGCATCGTACTTGCTCTTGACGGGGCCCGGACCTGCGTCATCTACACAAAGAAAAAAGTTTTCAAGTACAAGAAATTCCAAGTCTTTGTTGAACATTTCCTCTCAATCTTTCTGCAGTATGATTTACTTTGAAAGATAATTCCAGATGGACGGTGTGCTTCGTAAACACAGTGAGGAGGTGCAGTAAACTTGCGTAGTGCATACAGTTAAGCTTTGGTGAATTCTGACGTACCAATTTGTCCAACTTTTTTGGACCAAACCATCCAACAGTCACTACATCAGCAAGCTTCCAGCTCTATCAGATATGAGGTTGCCAAATTGTTTCCACTGTGCCACTCTTTGGTGAGACTGTGGCTAATGAAAGGCTGTGTGCCCACTTTGTCACCCAGAAGTGCTTTTTTTTCACAGTATTTTATGATCTTGTGAAGGCCTTTGGGCACATTAATCGGGGGTCTTACACGAGTTTCAAACACAGACTTACAAAGGATCTTTTGTTGCCACTAAGGGTGATCAAAGTTGTCTGGTGCACTTTGGTGCAGGTCATGCTGGTTTACTATTTGAGCCATTTAGAACTTTGTCATTGTGTGTGTTTATTACCGAGGTCTATGTAGCGTTTCCTTGTTAGCCTCCGTAGGCCTGCAGGTCCATTCTGGAAAACAGTCTCCCGTTCTCTCCAGTGTCTCTGAACCCCTGGTTGGCGGATCTTTATCACCCCACAGCGCTCCCTGCACCCAGACAGGTCGAGACAGACATGCATTAAGATAATGACAGTTTGCCTTTGAGGAGATGAAAGTGCACACTGGCATCATGAGAGATGGAGAATGTTCACTCAATCATATGCATCATATCATTCAATGTGCTCATGGACTCAAATGGTCCAATACAGATAAACTGCAGGGGAGACGTAACCTCATCTTCTCTGTTACTGATCTGATCTGTCCCCGGACTATATGTTCAGCTCTGACTTTTAACAGAACAAATGTCCAAAATAAGTGAAGTGACACTTTGGGTTTGTCTGCAACAAAAAGGGGGCAAACTCACTGTGTTCCACTTTTTTAAGTCACTTTAATTAATCCCCATGTGGAAACGTCTCCAGTGTTACCGACCCAGTCTAACTGTGGGAGCAGTGACCAGCGACAGTGCAAAGCCCAGGGACAAACTCCAGCTCTGAGGTCAGATCTTTGTTTGTGAGCCCATTATTCTCATTCCCTGCGTTGTGAAGACATCGGGCAGATTTTTTTGGACATTTTTAGGACTACTGGTTGACCGAACAGTGGGCAGTCCCCCAAGAGCAGTGGTCAGAGCAGTCATTGAATCTAATATGCCGTATGGAATCAGAGCACCTGGAGTAACCTTCACAAACACGAGACAATGTTTGAACCCGGGACGGTTGCTAATGCTAGGAGTCTGATTGGTTGGCACTCAGCGGTCATCTGTATACTGTGTAAGGTTGAAGTTTCCCATCGAACAGAAAACAGTTGCATAAAATGACTCAACATTGGAACAAAGCACCAGATGCTCAAACAGCTGCAGCAGTCATTACAATTTTAGTTCGCATTAATATCACTAGGTTAGATACTATAGAAGACTTTAAAAGCCCCCCCCCCCCCCCCCCCCAAAAAAAAAGGGAGTTGGATTAATCCATCAACACATACTCCCCTTCTCATTTTCTCGTTATCTTTTGTTGTTACGTCTTAACACAAGGTTGCCAGATTACTTCAGGGGAATTCAGACAGGCATTCAGGCATTTCTGCTACTTTCATTTCACCTACCAAGACAAGTAACTTTTCAAGCACTAACGTCTCAATCTACTATGTAACAAGCAGCATCTCAGAGCACAAAAAACAGCTTCACTGTATCCTTAAAAAAAGTTGGAGGAAGACAGATCAGGACACTCACTCGTTGCAGATGATGACTTTGCAGTCCTCTGCTTTGCCGAAAACCTGGAAGCGTTTCCTCAGCATGTTCTGGGTCACGCTGGTTGGCAGGTTGTGGATGTAAAACACCTGGCAGTTGTCCTGGCAACAAGGAAACCATGGCAACAGTCAGGACAAAGGACACTACAGAATACAGATAGAGGTGGGAACTGAAGCAGGAAGGCTGAGTGCAGGGCGGCATCCTGAGGCTCAACACTTCAAACCTGCTGTTCATTTACATGCTGTCAATCATTCGGGGCTCACAGCTGCTGCATGCGTCTGCATCTACACGCTGTCAGTATGTGTATGTGTGTTTACACGCCCACATTCATGTACCAAAAACGTCTTTGGATGTTCTGTGGCATAAAGAATTTGCTTTAGAGGTGTATTTTGTAGTCTGGGACACCGGTGAGCTCAGGTGGAGTTTGCTTTTGGAGTGTCTTTAATTCGACAGTATGCAGAAGGCTGCAGGGCTGAATGTTCTCTGTACCTCGTCAGACTTGGCTTTGTTCCTCTGCTTGTCGTCGGGACAGATCTCCGAGTTCTCACTACAAGAGGACGAGGAAGAAAAGGGGAAAAAGAGAGAGAGAGAGAGGACAGTGTGTGAGATAAGGACGGACACAAGGTGAAACTGAAATGTCAGACATGAGGAAACAGGTGAACTGCGGCAAAAGAAGACTTTCTCCCACTGACTGCAGTACGCCATCGCTCCATTCATTATCGTCTGTTTCTCTCACGTTCTCACCCGTTTTCTCTGTCGCTGTCTTCCACGTACAAAAATACGACCACTGACCTTATTCTGTGTGAGACAGTCGAGTCAAACTGTAACAAGGATGGAAACGAGCGCTGACCTTATTCAGAGCTCGACAGTAGTCTCCGATCTTAAAATGTTTGCAGGAGTTGTTTGTAGAAGGATTCTATTCATAGCACATTTCTGTTTACATGCTACAGATCAGAGCGCTCTTAATGAATAAATACATGCTCTTCACATTCCAGTGCATCACCCTGTGCACACAGCAAATCTCAAGTAACACTGTTTAACCGGCACAACGAGGCGAGCAGTTGGTCAAATTGCTGCAGTGCAAATCAGACACAGTTCTTTTATCAGTCAGCAAACACCTTTTGACTTGATTTGCTCTGAATTTCAACCACAGATGTCTGCATGCAGAGTTGGAGTTCAGCCGCAGCCTGATGTCATCCTTGTCTCTGGGGTTGGGTGATGATATTCTGTGCACCACATGGCTGCCATACTGCTAAACCAGAGGCTTCTCGCACTATAATAATCCTTCATTCAATCACTGTGCCTGTGAAGCTGCTGGTTTGCCGTATGTGTTACAACACGCTGAGAAAACTACACCAAAGAGGAGTCATTGTTGGGTGTATGAATGTCTAAACCTGCCTTCAGTAACGCAGACTTGCTCTTTGTTTGACGTCCTCAGAGGTTCATACTGTGCTCGTCTCTTACCGTCTCCGTCCTCTGCCACTTTCTATCTTTGCTCTGACTCCACCTGAACTCTGCATTTCACCGTTAATCTAATCTGACCCACATCTTCACACCTCTCCTCCGCCTCCTGTCGCACTCATTGTCTCTCTGTCTCACCTGGAGTCTGTCTTGCTGGCGGGGGAGTCGGGACACAGGTGGAGGATGGGCGAGGGCGAGCGAGACGCAGACGAGCGCTCCGCCTCTTCCTCTGAAGCTGGTGGCGTGGCAGCCTCCGACTGGCAGTCTGACGGTGGCGATGATGATGACGATGACGATATCACCACCATCGTCGTCTGCCTCTCAAGCGGTTCTGCGACTTCCGACTCCAGCGGCCGTTCCGCGCTCTCCTTCCCCTTTCCGTCCAAAACCTGATCGTCGGTTGCTTTGGGTGTGACGGCGCCGGCTCCATCGCTCCCTCCTTGCGCCTGCAACATGGCACCGAGCATGGCGGCGCTACGCTTGCGGCTCTCCCCGAGGCTCAGCGCACAGTAGTCGTGGTCGCCAAACGTGCGGTGGGTGTCAGTGTCACCGGCCTGGCCCATGCGCCGCAGCTGGGCATACAGCTCCGTCTGCTCCGGAAGCTTCCGCTGGTGGTGGCCGCGGCTCAGCCAGGAGGAGCCCTTCGTGGCAGCGCTGGTGTTCGAAGCTGGGTGAACAGACTCGCCGCCACCTCCCCCACCATCGCCGCTGCTGCCACCGCCAGCGACTTCACCGCCCTTTGCTCCCTCTGCCGGTTTGAAGAGTTCATCCTCCACTGGTTTGTGAGGTGGGGTGGTGGGAGGGGTGAGACCTGAGGGGGGAGGAAGAGATACCTATGAGACAAACTGCGCCCTGCCACGATATAGCCCAGCTAATAACCCCATCTCTCCAATACATGATATTTTTACAGGTCTGTCTTTGCTTCATACTTCATCAGTATCGATGCTGTCATCTAACTCTCAGTGAGAACGAGCTCATGTCCCAAAATGTCCAATTAGTCCTTTAAGATACTTTTAGCATCTGCAGCTGCTGACGCACAGTTTCCTGTTCCTTCTCATCCCAAACAACATAACAATACGATCCCGCTCTCCCTGTCCCTTATCACTGTATCTTTAGAGCCGCTGACATCGATGTATATCTAAACAAACAGGTGAGTAAACATGAGATGTGTTTACCTGCCGTTCCGCACAGATCCACGCTGAGCGTCTGCTCGAAAGGCTTGGTGCTGTACTGGGACTCTCTGGGACAACAGAGACCAAAGGACAGAAATTAAAGACTGCTGCATCATGTTTGGGATCTGTAGTGTTTTTCATATTCAAGCCAACAGGAAACCATTAACGGCTTCAGAGGGCTCTCAGTAAAACCTCCGTAAAGTCCTGAAGTAAAAACAGCTTCCAGCTGATTCTGCTGTATTTGAATTATACTTCTCCCTGTAAATGGTACTGGCATTTCTCGGCGCTCCTTGTTTCTTATCACAACAACCATACGCACGCCGCTGTCCTCTCCCCTATTCTTCTTCTGCTTTCTATTCCTGGCTGTCTGTTTCTGTTCCTCCAGTCGCCATGAAAGGCAGGAGCGGTGCCGAGTGGATTGGCTTCAGGCGGGATATTACTTACCCTCCACAGAGAACAGGAGAGTAAAATAAAACAAAAATACATCTTTCTGTTTTTTTTTTTTGGTGAGCGCTTCAGAAGACATATTCATTTAGAAGATGGACGGACGCCAGGGGTTTGTACTGGAAAAACATTCAGCTTTGTGACTGGTTGTAGCTGGAGACGATCCAGGGTCTGAGGCTGAATGGGAGGGGAGGTTAATTTGGAAAAGTAAGAGCAGCGAGGGCACTCTGTCTGGCACAGATTAAAATCTGAGTAAGCCAGCCAGGGGTCCCGATTCATTAGGGATCTTGGAATAACATCGCAGAATTTGGGCCTGGTTTATCTTGTTCAGGGTATTATACAGTGTTATGAGACTACATGACATGAGTGCAAACCGTGCTCACTGATATGCATTAAAAATGGATCCAGGTTTTATCTTTCTGTCCGTATTCTTACTCCCTCTTGGGTGTCACATCCAGGATCTGGTCTGGTCTAGATAATGCTGTCAACCTTCTGTAGAAATGTCCATTAGTACTGTGTTATGTGTTGCTCTTATCTTCGTTTCAGAGGCTTTTCTACCCTGCAAACAACAAATCCTCAGGCCGAACACTTAATACTTGAAGTGAAAATTTATGAATTGTGAACTACTGCCAAATTGCAAAGCATTAGATTGTATTATTTAGACAATGATACAAATACCCAAATAGGATCACATCAATTAGTGCTGAATTGTAAAAATGACAGCAAAGGTGATTAATGCAGTAATTTGCATGTTTACAGGCATTGGATTAGTGTAGCTGAAACAATCCTCTGCTCCTTAATGGAATCGGTCTCTAACTCAGTACTCATAAATAAACCATTCCCAAGATGTTCAATGCATTTCTTCAGCAGGAATTTACATCAGACTCTAAGGAGGAAAACTATCTGGAAGCAGAGCTCAGCCAAGTTCTGCTGAAACACATTTAAGTACATACATGGACTGCGACTCAGATCGTCATGAGGCTAACTTCTGCTAAGTTTGACAGGTGCAGCTCGCAGTGTGATGTCACTGACATTGATAACTAACACCTATTAATGCATGTTTAATCGTCTTTTTGGATTATTCAGTCATACTCACAAAGTCAGATATCATGCACATGTAGTCCTAAACTATAATCTTGGAAAAAGAAATGATTTCAAATTGTACTATGTAGCATTATGCACGACGGAGAGAGCAGCAGGAGGGCCGGACTGAAAAGACATTCATAAACTGATGCTTCTGCAAGGCTTAACGTTAAGTACTCTGCTACTGCAGGATAGATACTGCATGACAAATGGAGTACTTTTATCAAGCTACTACTGTATGATGAAACACAGCAGGTACTTTTCTACAGAGATACTCACCCTGTGGACTTGGGGTTGAGAGGCAGACAGAGGCAGGCTCGCTTTTCTGCAATCAGAACAGAGAGCCGGTTACAACCACGCACCACGTGCACGCTCAGAGGACGTGTCTGTGATTGTCCCCTCATAAGACAGCGTGTTGTGTTTGTATCTTAGGCTGCATTCACACTGCAACTGAGTGTCTGAACTGGTATTTTCTCACCTTTTATGTGACTCAGATCTTAATAATCAGTGTGATCAGCTTTCACATATCTTGTTCTGGATCTTATGGGTTATGTTTTAAATCTTTACTGGTGAGACACAAGAGCTGCAGCACATGTGACTTGTGTTACAATGCTCACGTCTCTGAGGACGTCCAGTAAATCCTGTTCACACTGTCACATTTGTCATAATTTCGGTGCTACAGCAGCTTGCTGAGCCAGTGTTAGCACAGAGGACGTCGAGACAAAAATGGTGAGACTGCCAAACAATGAACCAAACTTAAATAGTTTACATGAGATATCGATCATCATCCGAATGAAATCTGATATTAGCAGCTATAAATTGGGAGTAAAAGCCTGAAGTATGAATGCAGTCTGCGTCTTTTCCATCCGTCTCACCGCTGTGGCAGCAGGGTTTGGTCGGCTCTTTCGTACCAGCGCTGCCGTCACCCGACGTTAGCTGCTCTGGCTGCGTCTCCGTTGTGGTTCCACCTCCTGCTTGGGTTGGCAGGAGTTTGACTCCCGCTCCTCCCTCCTCCCTCTCTTCCTTGTCCTTCCCTTCTCCTTCCCTCGCCCGTCCAGGCCGCAGCCTCTTGGCGAAGCGGCTTGGGAAGGAGGCCAGACGTCTGGAGCGCCGTACTGAGAAGGAGCCGCCGTCCTCTGCTGTCCCCTCTAGGTTTTGAGGGACCTCAGAGGAGCACTTTCCCCTCTCAGGGGAGGAAGAGTCTTTACGAAGCTCCACTTTAGGGGCGGCGGAGCTGGGGGAGTGGGCAGGGGCTGATTTAGCCGGGGCAGAGGGCGGAGATACTCCTCCTCTGTTGGGGCTGTGGGAGTGGGTGTAGGGAGGGCTGTGCAGTCTGTAAGGCTTGCTCACGTCAAAAGAGCTGCTCTGCTGCAGGAGCTCGCGGAGAAGGGAGTTGGTCTTTATCTCCCTTCGCCGTGCAAAGGGAAGCCTCCTCGGGGCGCTGCTGCCCGCCCCAGTCAAGCCCCCACTAGTCCCAGGAGTCGCCACCAAGACAACTCTGCTGTGCGAGGTTGTGGTGGCCAGGCGGGGGGCTTCAGGTCTGGCGCGGGACCTCTGGAGGTCACGGTCTTTGCGCTCCCAGCCCTGCTGCTTGCGTGTGGGCAGGCAGTAGGTGTGCATGTACGTGATCAGCTCCACCACCGAGTGCATTTCTTTCTCTGAGCTGAACTGAGGCTTGGCCGGCTCAGCGGGAACGGCAGTCACCACCGCCATGCCCTCCACCTCACTGCTGGAGGACTCCTCCTCTTCCTCCTCCCCTTCCTCCTCTTCATCCTCCTCCGACTCACTGTCCTCATCCTCTTCTTCCTCCTCGTCCTCCTCCGTGTCCGGGGCCGGGGCGTCCTCCGAGTCCTGGGCGGTGGTGAGGTGGCGGTGGAGCTCGGTGCACAGGCGGCCCGCCGGACGCGCCGCTCGGGGCTTCCGCTCCTGAGGGAGGTCAGTCTGAGACACAAACATGGAGACCGGTGTGAGACTTTATCCTCAGACTGTTCAGAGCCTTAATGTTTTTGCTACGTAGAGAACAAAGTGTGTCATCAACAGAAAGGAGTTTATCAGAAAAATGTTCTCCAGCATCAGTTTTTCTGCTTCCTGGTTCGACGATGTAAACAACCTCCGATGCTGTTATGACAATAAAGAGCCGCTGAAGTGAACGAATGAACAGATAAATGGATAAATGAAAAGGTCTGAATGAATCTAGACCTGCGACCCAGATCTCGTTAAGCTTGTCTCTGAACTGCGGATTAGATCACAGACATCACATCACCTGTCTGGTAAACTTTGAGGGTTTTCGAGCTCCTGAGGTTGATAGAAAAAAACATCGGTATGTAAGGCTCATTTGTGTTTTTTTTAACCATTTCCACCGAAAAATATTTTGGCTTAAACTGTTTTTCTGTTCCCTCAAAAGTTATTTGAAAAGGTAATTATTGACTTCATAAAGGCAACTGACTGATTTGAAAGTCACTTTGAAAAAGAAATTGCTCCCTAATCAGTTCATTTTTAATGTAAACTGAAATAAACGCTCACAATTTCTTCATTTTGTGGGCTCTAACTGCACATCGATGCTTTGCAATCCCCATTATTCATGGTAAATTCATGTTAAACCACTTTTTTTCCCACTTTCTCTGAACTAGCCTTTTGCACTTTAACATTATTTTTGGATTTTGCACACATTCACGAAGAAAAACCTTTTGGCCCATCCAAATGCAACAGGCCTTCGCTTCCATCACTGGACGTCAATGAGAAATGGCAACGTTCTAAAACAGCCTTCGGTCTTTGACACCAAAACCCGACATTTAATATTGATGTTTAAGACGAATCCTTTCTCATCTTCTGTCTGCAGCTGTGCTGGAAATATCTCATCACGCTGTCTCCACTTGTTCACAGGAACAAGAAAAATGAACCGCCTTAACAACAAAAACAGACTCATGAACACATAGGTGTTTCTTCAATTTCCTGCCTTGGATGCAGGAACACTGAGCACACAGCAGTAAATTCTGCTTCCGACTTTGTGAGGGATGATTCAGTGTGCAGCTGCGATGAAATGGCTGCTTCTATATTACTCATACAGAGAGAAGAGAGAGAGAGAGACTATGATTCACTGTTGCCCTCCTGCCCTGTCAGTCAATACTGCCGCCATCTGCCACAGCAAAGCCGCGCTACTCTAAAACCAAAGCTCAAACACACACACTGCCAGCATCGGCGAGGTTAGGAGGCCGTGTGATGGATACAGACTTGGCTTATCCCCCTGCTGCATGTGGGTATTTTGTGTCCTCCTCACTTGAGCCAGAGCAGAAGCTGCGTGAAGGCTCACTATGCTTTATGCTTGTACAAGATAAATGACTGCTGTTGTAATCAATGACCACTTGAAGCACAATGCTAGCAGCTATCCAATTACTGCTAAGTCATACAGCAGTAGCCATTGTAAATGTCCTCACTTTCCCAACACCACATCTATCACTGGCAGCAGCTGAAGGTCTCTGCAAGCTTGAAGGCTCCACCAGTTTTTGGTCTAAAATGAGATATTTGTCATTTGGAAAATAAAAACTCTGGACTTTGGAAAGTTTGCCTTTTTCTTCCTGTTCCTGTCACAAGAAGCCAGCACACGTTCGTACAGGCCAGCGCTGATGGCTGTTGTTTCTGGACTGAAGCCACTGATGGTCAGCTTTTATTCTTTACATGTGGAGTTTTTCAGGAGTTCTGTGATCATTTATGCTTGTTCGGGCTGAAGAAGCCTGCAGTTAAGCCTTGATGTTAAAGCTGTGCACAGAAAGAAAGTGGGATGAAATAAGTTTTGGCGGGATTGAAGATCAGTGCATCCACCTGTCACCATTCATAGTGTTTTCTTACCTGCTTCCTATAAAGTTTATGGTTGGTGAAGTTTAGGAAATTAAAACCGCTTGGTTCATGTTTAGGAAAGATTGTGGTCATAGTGTCAGACCATCTCAACTACGTCACTCTACCTCCACCTCTGCTTTTGAGGCCATTATTTGTACGAGCACGAGAGGTGAGCTGTCAGGAGAAGACAGCACGCCTCATTTCAAGCCTCTGAACAAACATCCTGGCGGTGCTGAGCAGGGTTTACGTGCCAGCTTCATTGGCTGCATACTGACTTCTGCTAAATGATAACGCAGTTGGTTATTCAGGGTTTGGAAGCATAGGCTGTATTAACTGGTACTAAATTAATTAACCGCTGCTGCGTTGCGTTGCCTCTGGTACTTTTTTAATCATTTTTAAACAGATTGTAGTCATTCTTTACACAGTTCTGTGCAGTTTTTACCTGTTGCAGGGCCTGAAAGATAGACCAGTTATGTAAAAATAGAGATGAGATGAAGTCACGCCTGCAGTGTTCGTGGTCAGAGTAGCAGCTTCTGTTGACTGTAATGGACGCTCTCTGCTGCGGTCATGCTGCTGCAGACATGTCTCGCCACGTCCGTGTCGCTCGTGTGTACTTTGACTTTTCTTGTCTTGAATGAATCTGTTCTATGTACTCTGACTGTAACCTGCAAAGAGCAGGTTCAGACACCTGCTTGAAGACGACTCCTGCAGCCCAGCGACGCTGCCTGCAGGCCCTGCATGTAACAGTGAATTACTTCTGCCTTAACTCGCCACCTCTGGGGGGAAGTGATTGGAAAAATCCAATTTTGTTATCTCGCCAGCCTTCAGAAGACACAGGGAATGAGGCGTTAACCAGTGAATACAGAGATGTGTGTCTGGGGCTGCAAACAGAACAGACTGCTTCAGTTCTGCTTCACAGTCTGAGACAAACCTGAGGGAGGCTTGTTTTCACTCACACGAAACTGTCACCAAACCCGCCAAGTCGGCCTTTAGTCGACAGGTTTTCACAGCAAGTCGTGCCTCACCTTGACCAGAGGTCTGACCGGCCGTAGGTGCAGGCTTCTGCTGCTATAGCGATGGCCGTGGACTCTGTCTTTGTGTGCGTCGATGCCTGTGGGCACGTTGGGAGGAGTCAGCAGCAGCTTCTTCAGCTGGTGAGGAAGAGGGTGGGAGAGATCAGTTAGGGGATGAGGCTGGAAATCTGTAAGACGACAGCAGTTTTTGGCTCCTCGCTCCTTTAAAATGACGTTCAGGATGAAGGGTTCAGCCCTGATGTTACTTTTGAGTTATGGCATAAATATAATAACTTCAGATTAATACAAATACATATGTTGGAGGACGGGAGGGTCTGAGAGATACATCTGTAGTACAACATTTTATTCAGAAAAGCAGAGGAGACGAGCTGACAGAATCAGGGGGATGAAAGCGTCCAACATTTGGCTCCTTCAGCCTCTCCTTCCAATTTTTAATCTATATTCTGTCGGCTGTTAACGGCCTGCAGATGGATGTTTGTACAAGGGAATAATGTGAGAGGAGGCCATGAGGTTATGATACTGTACATTTATCACAACCCTAAAGCTGACAGCTACATGGCACATTCACGTTTCCCATTAAAGAGCTGGATTCAGCCATTTCTCTCTACAATAACAGCGAACAGGGCTGCTCAATGTAGGGTCTGTGGGCCAAAGTTGGCCGCCAGATGTTTATGCAGTTTGACTTTTTGAAAGGTCAAAATGCTCTTTAAAGATGTCTCATCCATAATTATTATTTTTCATCCTCTGAGAGCAGCATGCAGAGTGACACTTGTCCTGTGGCCCTCCGAAGGAAAAGGTCTGCCCACCCCCGACGTAGAATAAGACCTCTGCTCCTCCCTTCCACCTCCATCCTAACTGTTGTCTTTCTCTCAATCCCTCTCTATGTTTCTGGTCTCTCTGTCTACTTCCTCCTCTGTCAACTCCCCTTCTTCCATTTCATCCTCTCCATCTTCTTCCACAACTCCCTCCATCCTCGCTTCCTTTAATCCTTCTCTCCTCTTGTAGCACCTTCTCTGCTGTTAACCATAAATCTTTCCTTCCTTCCCTCTTACTCTCCATCCCTTCCCATTTCTCATCTTTGTCTAAACCTTCGTACTCTTACATCAACTCTGTGCTCTTCCTGATCTCCGTCCACCAGTCTTAATGTTGTCTTTTACCTCTCACCATCCATCCTCCTTTCCGAACTCTCCTTCCTTCAGCTCAAACAGGAAGCCACAGTTCAGAAACAGAGCAAACCCCTCCAGTATCCTTTCCTGGATGTTACCTTTCAAAAGGATAAGAACACAGCCACTCCTCATTCCCCACTATCCTTTCATTGCTTTTTTTCATCTGTCTATTCATCCATTCATTGCAGTGCCTAGCTTCATGACAGGGCTATCAGCTGATATAAATCAGCTTAGAGAGAAAATCCCCACTAAGCTGTGCAGCGTTTGCTGCAGGAGAAGATGATGTAGAAAATACAGATGTGATAGGAATGAGGATTGGAGCAGTGGGATGCACAGGTCTTCCCAAATGATTAACAGCAAAGGACCGTGCACACACAGGGTTCAGTGAATGCAGCGCGCCGTCTGGCAGCCATACTGGAGCTCCTCATCTCTTGGGAAACAGCGACTGTGGTCACCTGATTGTGTTTGTAAACAAATTCATCCCACTAGGATTTAAAAGAGTTATTGAATCTGAGCTGACGGGAGGAAAGTTATTTCTAAATGATGAATTCATCGCTGATTTTGAGTTTGTATAAGTGAGAAAAGTGGGAAAAGTTTCAGCGTGTTGGGCGTCCTCGTAACTGACGAGCGGCTGTGAGCACGTCCAAGGCTTGAATGTGTGAACTCAGCTGAGTAATGACTCCCACAGTTAACTACAGTTTACACTGAAATCCAGTCACCAAGCTCGAAGGTGTGTTGTGTCGCTGAGAGTGAGAGGAGGCCAAAGCAGAAACCCCAAAATTCAGCAGCTTGACTTGCTTCACTTTCAGATCAAACTGCCCGACACACATATGTCTCATGTTAAAGTAGCTGCTGTGTTCTATATTTAGCCATTAGCTTTGACATTTAATCATCCTCTGGACACTCAATGATGCTGCAGTCACATCTCTGCACATACATGAAACCTGCTGACCCACCTCTAGTTTAACTTTATATGGAGGAAGTCCATACGTCTGAGAAGGGCTCTTAATGCCACTTTATGGGCTTTTTAGGTTGCCATTCATCTTTATGAGAAAGTAATGTGCAACATTATGTAGAGAAAAGTCACTATAAATCAAACTGATGAGGCATAAATCACAAAGAGAAGCAACACATTGTTGTTCTAGCCGTGGTTGTTTACTATAAAGCCGCAGATTGTTGTCCGAGGGTCGTGTTTTTCGTGAAGGGTTTGTTGTAAATACAACAAACCCCTTTGTATATAACTGTAAAGCTTTAATGAACGCGACCTCTCCATCCAACAGAGTTGGCTGTGACCACAGAATACTATCTGGGTCAAATGACTGACAGGACGATCGCCTGCATCACTAATGGGGCCACCGTGGCCCTTTGTGGGCGAGCCAACTTGGCTCGGAGTGTGTGATGATGCTCCTCTGAGAGACCCATTGAGGAAAGTGAAGAGGAGACTGAAGGTTTGTGTCTGTGTGAAAGCCTTCCGGCAGCATCGGGCCCCTCAAACACTCTACTCTGCTCCGCTCTACTCTACTCTACTATGGACGCCTTCCAGAGCTCCACTGGAAGCATCAATGGAGGCCTTGTTCTGTGGTGGGACACACACACACACACACACACACACACACACACACACACACACACACACATGAATAGAGTGACGTGCACCCAAATGAAAGACAAACTCAAACACATCAGTGGAGAAACACAAACACGTGAACAGAGACAAAGACAGAACATGTGAACACACACGGTGACGTGAAAAAACACTGCAAACAGGTGAGCTGCACATGAACACACACCTGAGTCAAGGTTCAGCCCAAACACACAGTATGTTAGCAGGAGACCATGAAAACCACCAACCAAATTCATACTTAAGCTACAAACATACATACTTAACGTCACACTTCAGCAGGTAAAATCAAATATCCAAACAGAGTCTGTTTCTTAAATGAAGGTTGAAAAATACCGTCCGCCTTTCTCCTTGGTTCAGAAATAGTTAACATCTGGAGATCCACGATGTGGACGATCCAGACCCACATGTACGCAGTGTGTTTGAGTGTAAACTGGAAAATGGTTTAGCTTGGTCATAATTATATTTTAGATGTTTGCAAGAGTGTTTTGATGAGTCATAATCACAATGCAACCAATCTCAATGACAGTCCAGTCTGCAATTATGATTCGACTGATAAAAACAATAATTCAAGATGCAGAAAAAAGGGAAAAACTGAAAGAATGAGCAGAGAACGTAGCACTGACGCTTCCCTGCAGGCCTCACTGTGAAAACGTGACATGAGTCGAATCTGTGGCCTCTGTTCTGGAAGACATGTGCTGGTTATCCTTTAATTTGTATTTATAAATACATTTTCAATTCCCTAATAAATATTTAATATAGTATATTTAATGTAGGTTTGTCAAAATATCGTGTAATGAACAGATGAATCGCGCTGTGTGATTCGTCACTGAACACACAACTTTTGCAAACTCGGTGGAAGCAGATGGCAAAAAGAAAACGTACATTAAGAACTCCCAGCTGGAGCCGTTCATAGCTCTGTCCTGTGGAACAGCACATCAAGCCTGAAGTATTACCTCAATGCAAAGCACTTAGCAGCGAGCTCAGAGGTCAGACCCGGCACCTGTCAATCATTCTACAGACAGGAAGTGCTTTCATGACGAGCAGACACTCGAGCAGACTGAGAGACGTCCACCTGTGACAGACTCACAAGTCAGTCGAGTTTCTAAAGTCTCTTCACTGATTCACTGTCTGCCAGAATCTAAACTGAGATCTTTTTAAGTGCTTCTCATGGCTAATATGGATATATGCAACTAATTCAGATTAATTAATCACAAAGCACGTCGTTATTTTTTAGTCACCTGATTTAATATCAGACATAACAGGTTGTTTTAATCCCGTTATTCATTTAGAACTCATTAAAACATTCACATCAAATGTCTCTAATTGGTTATAAGGTATTTTTTCATTAAGCTGTAAATGTGCTTTGATACACATCTGTACGAGTGTGTGAATATGTTAATTAAATTACACACAAATCAATAAAAAAGACTGTAAATAGATTGAAGTAGAGTTATGACTGCTTAATATGTTTAATTAAAGTTTGACAGGTCACAAATAAACGGCATCTTAATGTGAATCCAATCAAGCTAATATAATTTCAAACAGATTGACGAGTGTCCACACACACACACACGCACGCACGCACACACACACACGCACGCACACACACACACACACACTGCAGTATCACTTGCTTCCAGTAGAGGGCAGCGCCACACTCAGGCCTGAACACATAAGTGACAGCAGTCATGTGACAGTAAACTACTCAACTGATGGAAATGGGGGACAGGCACGCACACATGCACACACACACACACACACACACACACACACACACACACACGCACACACATGCATCTGGCAGCTTCAGCAGAGTAAACAGCATAATGTTATTACACCAGGCTTTTCTGTGTGAGTGGATGTGAATGTCAGGGTGCTATTTTTGCTACTGATAGTTTACACAATGGAAAGAGAGCGAGGACGCAGGATGATCTGATTTATGCAGTAAAGTGAAGTATTAAGCTTTCTGTCAGGGGGCCTGGAGTCGGTCCTGGAGTCACTGGAGCCTCACTGAGCTCTGAGACAGTGCACTTCAGTCAAGTGACTCATTCAGCGAATCCAAAAAAAACTTGAGAATTCAGGAACTATCGAATTATTACTTCATTTTTTGGACACACAGAGGAGATACCAGACTGGAAAACATGAAGTAACCAGGCAGAAGAAGAAAAACACCAGGTCATGGAGGAGCTCTGACATAAATATAGGCAGGCCTACTTGTAGGTGTGTAAACAGCAATTTAAGCTGTGAAATATTTGGTATTACGACGGTTAAGTGGCTGCTGCAGGTGAATGGTAATAGCAGCAGCAGTGAAGTTACCAACAGAGACAGTGAAGATGGAGAGCGTTGCATCAGGACACAATCGGGAAATCTGAAACGCCAGAAATGGCACCAATGTGTCCATCAATGCAGGAGTGTTGCAGTTCGTGGGAAGCTGTAGGATTAACAGCAACATTCACAGACCAAAATCCAAAATGACATTTTAATCACATTCCTACGGTCAAATCTGTGCGTTTCGTTCGATTTTGAGTGGGAAAATGAGATTTCCTGTGTTTTTGCATCAGCACTGTTCACCAGTGTTCTTGACATGGAAATGATCCGTAAGTTCAGAAAACTCTGAATCCCCCAAAGCGACTGAAGGCTTGACTTGTCTTGCTAGTCACAAACTTGCTGCCTGAAGGCGGGCTGAGACGATGCCCAGGGGAAATTATTTCTGAAGCTGAAGTGGCAATAACAGAGAGAGACGTGGAGGTAGGAACTGCAGTGGTGACGGAGCAGAGCAACTGTCGTAGTAGTAGTAGTAGTAGTAGTAGTAGAACTATGTGGTTGTGTGACAGAAAAGGGAGCTGTGTATATGTGAGGAAACTTTTGGAAAAGTGCGTTATCTTGCCAGCTGTCAGAGGAATGAAGCAACCCGTTGACTGAGCGCTGTGTGTCTGCGGATAGAAAAGACTTCTTCAGCTCTACTGTTACAGGATTTGAGCGAAAACGAGCCGGGATGACACACGTATGCAGCGCTGCTGCAGGATGAACCACGAGCGTGCAGCAATGAAACGCACAGCACAAACAGTTAATCATTAAGGCTCGCACAAACGAGTGGTTAATGAACAAACTCTGCAGTGTTTAGATTGAGGATTTGGGTCGTACTTAAGCAGAAAAACCTTTAAGCTAAAACACAAAGGTCAAAGCTGGAAACTGAATTCGTGTCACTGACGTTTAAAGCAAACGCAGCTCCCACCTGTCCCTAAACTTCACACCATTACTCCCAGTCTGCTTCCTGTCCTGTTCATGGTAAAGAGACTGTCTCTCAGCTTTCATGCACAAAGGATGTCGATGTGCTCAAAGTCATTACGATCACGTCAGGAAGTGGCAGATGATGCGAGTATGATGGAGGGTCTCCACACTGACTTACACTGTAGTTAATCAGGTTCTTCTCAGTAACAGACACAACCAACCACTTCTCACCTGACCTTCACGTCTTTCCTCAGACGAAGAAAAGTGACAGGCGTAACTGATTAACCAGCATACACTTGTTCTTATTTTGACAGAGGTTGACTGATAACCAAGGAGTCTTCAAGGTGAAGCGAGGGCAGGCCAGTCATGTGTGGGGCCGCAGTGTTTTCCAACACAACAGTGAAGACGGTGGCATCGGGTGGCTTGAGCTCACTGTATCGCTGACTTTTTGTTTGGGACTAAACAAAGCCTCCACGGCATTTCACAGCAACAAAACCAGTTCTGCCCACTGCTTCACGTTTGCTGTTTCTATGCCAGCATCGTGTTAGCAACAAGCTAAAGGCTATCGCTGTGAGGCTTGGCATTTTTTTGGCTTCCTCAACTGCCAACCTATCTTTACTCCTGCACTGAACCATCTGGGGTCATTACAGTCATTTCCACCAATCTGGAAGGAATGTCCCTTCCTCTGCTCATTTGTATCTCAGATCCTGTAATGCTACCAACGGTGGAGCTGCAGCCTGAGATAAATATAAAGGTATGACACACGATCCCAGCTTCTTAAAGTCTGCTGAATCTAAGCAGGAGATTACAGGTGCCATATACTCATACGGTACTCCAAGTGTTGGACTGACTGACATATTGACAGCCACACTGCTCGCATGGCCAAAATCCTCAAATTTTGGGATTCTGAAACCTTCAGTTTCAGAAAAACTTCAGTAAAAGCAGCTCTTTCTACTTCTTCACCTCTAATTTCCTCATCAGTTGAAAGTTTTCAGCCAGCTTTCAGACTCAGCCCTGTTGAGACCTGTTGTTCTTAAGTTTACTTCCTGTTGCTAAACATCCAGCCTTTCACTGTAAAGCTTAACAAACCTCCTCTGACTTCACTGACAGACTTGTTTTATAGTACGACTCGGTGTGTAATCGCTAATGGGGAGGCAGTGCAGCTCGCTGAATATTTACGCTGTAGGTATTCAGCCATCCAGCATGACTCATGGCTGCCAAACAATAGTATCTTTGTAGACTGCCACTAAATCAGTGCACAAGAAAACCCTGTAAGCAGCCCATTTGCTGTGAAATTTAAGTCAAATTAAGGAAGCGGGCTGGATTCATCTTGACAAGTGCAATAAGGCCGCATTACAGCAGTAATCATAAGTAGTTTACTGCAGCGAAATAGCTTCCTGCTTCAATTAAGCTCCAGAGCCGAGTGCAAGCCTGCATTCTTCTGACAGCAGAGCGAACCGCGGGGAAAGTAGGGCACAATATTCACTGTGAAGAGATACGCCAATTTGTTGTTCCTGTACGACGAGGTGGAGGTTTAGTGCTTTTGGGGTGACGCGTTTCAGGTGCAGGCAGAGGCTGATAACAGAGGGGAGCACAGCGAGGGGAGAAAAACAAGGATTTTTCCTAGAAGTCTGGTTCAGGGAACGATGGGGCCGAGAGAGAGAGGCATCCAGCAGCACTGTGTGAAGAGAGCGAGGGGGAGAAAGGGGGAGGAATGGGGCTCAAAACAAGCAAACACATAAACTGGAGCACGTGCTGCGAGACCACACACACGTTTGTATTACTACACTCCCGAGGACTTCTCTCTGATCCTGAAAGCTAAACTTGATCCAGGAAAATGACAGCCTATCACAGCCTGCGTTGTCGTTCCTATCAATTACGATAATACTGCGCTCACCGAAGTAATTGCTGAGATCTGGGAACATGACAAGATCACTACAGCAAGTCCAAAGTTCAAATCGGGAGGGACGTCGCCAAGTTCCCCGATCTCAGAGGAACACTAGAAATAAAGACCAAACTTAAGGGGATCAGATCCGAGTCGTACTGTGACTGAATTATCCTTCAGCTCTGAACTACTCAGTTTGATACAGGAGCCCTAACCTGTAGGTCTACTGTGTCTCTGGTTGAAATTAAATTGTCCTTAAAATGTGGAACTTATTTACAATTTAAACGCACTTTTTATTTATGTTTAAGAATTTGACTGTTTTTCTTTCTCCCATCTTTTCTAGCTGCTCTTTATTCTATACAGTAGGTAGATGTAATGAACACTGTCAGCTTGTTTTAGGGTGTGTCTCTCATTTTTTCTGTTTGATTTTAAAAAACACCCAAAATACTCCTAAAATAAGCCGACTGCTACCTCTAACTTTAAAATAAACTGGAATCTGGTGCTGGCCTTAAATTCAAACCAATCATCGTTCTAATCATTTCCCAAAAACAGACTGAATTCTTACACAAACTCACTCCTTTCTGCCTTTGTATCACACATGGTCTTCAGAAATACAACACACACACACACACACACACACACACACACACACACACACACACACACACACAGAGGACTGGAGTGGATGAAAGGTCACTGTGTGTCTCAGCGCTCTGTTTTCCTGGAGTTCAAGGCAGACTTTGAACCTTGCAGGCCAACAAGGGAAACATCAAGGTTAGCAAACGCGACACAGATTAAGATACTGGGAGGAAGAGAGAGGAGAGCATGGGAAAGGAGAGGCACAGTGCGGCGGGTGTGTGTGTGTGTGCGTGTGTGTGTGTGTGTGTGTGTGTGTGTGTGTGTGTGTGTGTTTGAAGCATGTATGAAAGACTCCACTCTAACAGGCAGCGGTTTTTCAGCTGCATGAGACGTTTTGATTCACAGAAAACTGACAAGAAAGAAGCGTGGGAGTATCTGAGGTGAAGATAACGTCTTGAATGGGGCGACATGGTTTCCAAACACGAGGTCAGGGACCCTCAGGGACATGGAAATGTTCTGATTTGAGGTCTCCACACAATGCTGCCCAACAGCGAAGGTAAAAGAGGAAGCACAGAGGTTTTCTTACGAGAGATGGGTCCTCCGTCTCGGCCCCCAGGGACTGGCTGAAGTCCTCGGCTGTGAGAGGAAGGCTGTCTTCTTCCTCCTCTTCCTGGTCAGGCTCCTCCTCCAGGGCGGGGAAGACGGGGAGCCCGCCCACCTCGGCATCCACCATGCCATCCAAACTGTCGGTCAGAGCGGCGAGCAGAGCCGCATTCTCCTCTTCTATCTGGAGGGAGTCGAACACAGCGAGAACAGTGAAGAAATGACGAGAAATCAAACGTTGCATTGCATTCTGGTCTATTTCCTCTAATTCCAAACATTTTGCACGACACCCTCTCGATCGTTTATTCACATCCACCATTGATGTTTTAGATAACTGGAGCATTTTATGCTACCAGACATTTTTACAGATATAATGTATATTTTGTCCTGGAGACACACCACAGCAGCTAATTGAGCCCTCAAAGCAACATAAATCAATACCGTTTTTCTACTGGTTTTATTTGGAGTGTCGCTGCCGTTCAGCAAGAAAACAAGGCTTGAAGACACAAAACAAGCTTTAGTGATGGATAAAGATTTCAAAAATGCAATTTCCTAAACATCAATCCACAGAAATGAATCAACAGCCACGTTTGAGTCATTAAGACTGTTGGAACATAATAAAAAACATTCTCGTCAGCAGACAGAAGAAGTCTTCTGGGAGCTCTGTGTCACTGCTGAGTCACTCCTGGAAGCTCCCTCTGCTCTATCTTCCTCCTTCCTTCACTCTAATAAGCTGTTATCTGAAATCCATTGTTGCTTCTTTTCTAACTTCTTTATTAACATGGTCAGGATAATGCAGCGCTGACCTTTGACCTCATTAGAAAGAGCAGGCAGGTTTGCTGAAACATGAGTCTCTGGCTCTCCACTCACATGATGGTATTCATGCTTTTTCACAATTTCCAACCATGAAAATGGTCAAATTTAGAGATAATCAGCAGAAAATATTGTTTATCTGTAATTTCAGTCCAAAATTTGTTCTTTTTCCGTCCCTGCCTCCCTCCCTGCCTCCCTCCCTGCCTCCCTCCATCCACACGGGGGTTGTTTACTGTTATGGAGCTGCCATCTTGCTGAGAGCAGAGTCTGGTGGAGAGGTGATAGCATGGCTGGCCTACGGGAAGCCACCAAGCTCCATTCATCTGTCTCTCCCTTTTATCATCCAGCTCTATCTGTTCCCGGCTGCCAAACTATTTATTATTACATTTATTCTGTCGGCTTGCTGTCTCTCTTTCTCTTCGCTGGGTGAAGTAGGACGTCAGAAACACAGGAACAAGTCAGCAAAGTTAAAGTTTGCAGGGGTATAAATGAAATTCATGATACTTTCATTTGTTTTTTGGCTTAATTATGTTTATTTTTTGCCTGGTTTACTCATTTTTCCATATAGCGCTACATCACCAGAGGCTCAGGTCTGAATCTAATTACCCAAAAAACGTTCTTTCATTTTACATTTTATCTGTGTCTCCGTCTGTCTCAGTGGATGTATCATCATCAGACAGGCTTTGTTGGCATTACCAGTGTGTCCGCACACTCAAAAGCACTCACAGATATTACCTGATTATATTAATTAGATTGGATAGATATTAATTAGATTTCCTGGATAATAATTAAATTCCACTGTGAGTCAGAAAGAAACAGACAGACAGCAAGAGGGAAAAGAAGATTCCATCAATGACAGGAGTCAGCATAATGTGCAATTATTTACTTATGAAATATACTCATATATAGCATGATGATTATTAGGAACAATATACAATGAGCCCAGCCTTTCTGACTCTATCCATTTCTCTCTCTACACTGTCCAAGGTTAAATGAAGCCCTCCCACACACAACACAGATCAATCCCGCCCGACATGGGATTAGATTCCGATACACGACTGTAAATAAGTGGCATATTGACGGACAACGAAGAGACAGAGACACCAGGGGCTTCATCCGTCTGCTTATCACTCTATTCATTACTGCGTGTTTATTACGGAAAGCCTGACCGTCTGCTCTGCTGTATTACTCTGATCAATACAATATTGGCTAAAATATAATATGCAGCGGTTGGAGGCTGGTGGGTGGCAGCAGAGACGTGGAAAACCGAGAAAAATATCCCCTGTTCTTATAAAAGGTCCACGCAGGTGATACAGGGCAGTATCAAGAGTAAATCTACACGTACAGTCAGAAACATGAGAGAAGCAGTTTGAAAGTTAATGGGAAAAAAGAAACTGAGCCGAAAGAAGCAAGTAAAATGGAGTGAAAAAGAAAAATAACAGACAACAAGTAAAACCATGTATGAGAAGGAAAGGTGGCAAGAAAGAACAGAGGAGACAATGTGGAGAGACAGACGCGCCTGTTTTCACGTCTCGTCCTCTCTCGTCTCGTTGTTGCATCGTTCTCATAAAGATTTTATCGTCAATTCGAGTATCTGTTACTGTTAATGCAGGACTCTGAGGCTGTCCGACATCCAACTGTGTCATCAAGCTTTGTGTCGACAGCGGGACGACCAACAGTCAGTCAGGCGTCGGCTAGTGGGAATCGAAATAAGAACAAAAACCTGGAGAGTGCAGACGGTCTATGTCACCTGCATTCCCATCATGCCTTGCCTGTCTTCTTTTAACCAATACTCTGCAATGCATTGCAGCATCAGAGTAATGTCCACCAGGAGAGTTGCATTACATAGCCAATGATCTGGACCTAAATGCTACTTTATCTCTTTGTTGTCGTCCTTTTATTCTTGAGATGCACTCAATTTAGCCTCTGTAATGGGACCACGAGACATCGCTGGGGCAGGAGACCTATGGACAATCAATGATCCAGGGTTCGCTTTCATATCGAGAAAAACAAGGAGGGTATTCCCTGAATTCATCCAGCCCGGGCACCTGATACCGGAGCCTCAGGGCTTTCTCTTGCCCTGTAGATGCAGCCAAGCCGATCCAAACCGATGGACTGCTTCCACCATCCTGTTACACACAGCGTAACGGGGAATTACTTTCTTGGCAGCGTCCTCTCAGACATGCTGTAAACTCCAAATTTCAGACTTTGTATATTCCAAACTTGGAGCTCTTGTACCCTGAAGCCAAGATTCATTAAAGGTCTGGGCAATTATGAGCGTGCTGTTCACAGAAGATTTCATTGACTTTGTAAAATAACGTCCTGGTGAAAAGAATAAACCCTCCTGTTGCGTGGCACTGTCATTAAATGTATATATCAATGTGGTCATACTGTAGACTTTTGGATTTGTTGGCAAGGCCATGCAAAATAAAAGCTGAAAAGATACAACAGATTCAGACTAATCATAGTTACACTGCTCAAAAACGCCTGAAGCATCTGACCATCTTTTTGTGAAATGAAAGTTCTGCCACACGATTCTGGCCTGGTGCCTCGCACTCTCCACACCTCACAAAAATATTCTGCAGCAGCAGATATTTTGATAACTGCGGTGGTCAAATAGCAAAATTTGGGGAATTTGGCCTCACATGTTGGTGAAGCCGTTCATAGGGCTCATTTACTTCCCCTCACCCCCCACCCTCATCTCACCCATGACCTTAACCTAAGCTGAAGAACACAATCCTGTCCCGCCCTGGTGGGACATTAACTTCAGAATTTATTTTAAAGCATATATTAACTTTTGAAAGGCATTAAGCAATGGGTTCAACCATTTAGAGAGCATTATATTACTGCTGAATCACTGTTGTTGTGTTTAGGGGTCCAGCTGAACTCTTTTCCAAAATCAAATCGGATTTTAGAACTTTCCAGTTTAAGTACAGCTTCAGGGTGCCAACTTTGTGGATTAGCCTTAAACCTGAAGCAATCTGGACTTGAATTTGTTGTTGAAGGGGATTCTTTTCTTGTGCAAGAGCTTGTTTGTGCCTTTAACGTTGCATTTGTACCTCTGGCACATTCAAACAAGCATGACTGCATTTTCGAGAAAAGAGCATTTATTTCTGCTGCATTTCGAGAGCAGCCCTCACCCATGCAACTGAAGAAAGTGTCCATGGCTGACAAGTGAGAAACATCTGTAGTACTGAACAGCTCAACTGTGTTTGGGTGAAGAAGCCTCACCTCAAAGAGCTCGTCTGCTGTACTGTAGTGGATGGAGGCCGGTGATGCGTCCGCCGGCTGATCGTTGCACCACGGTAGCTCGCTGAGACAGTTGACGCTGTCGAAGTCGCTGGTGTCCAGCTGGGAGAGGTCGATGTCCGGGAAGTCAGTGTCCAAACGGTCCGAACACACCTCCTCCTCCCCATACTGAAGACGGAAAAAGAGAGCAGAGAGGGAAAGGTCATGTTAGTCAAACATCGAGATTAAAGCAAATTCCCGGGCGGTTTGTCTTTTTTGAGATGCTACAAAAGTGCATGAGTCACTTTGTAAAACATGAACCCAGAAAAACTGGAGGTGCTGATCACAGCTGGAAAGATCCTCAGTGAGAAATGAACAAGTCTGCCTGCGTCACTCGTGCCTCTTCTGCGATCACAAAGGAAATGATGTTTCTGTAACCACTGCTCTCTGAAACACAAGCTACCAAACATGGGAAATATCCTGTTCCCTCCATAAGACTGCCAGAGTTGGTGTTTTCTGTGAAGCTGATCACTCAGCTCAGCACTGCCATTGTTAGAATTAGGGGTTTAGTTCCCATTGGGCCACCCTTTCTAAAATATGTATGCTGTTGAAGTACTGTGAGGCACTTTGGATAAAAGCCTCCATCATCTGGCATATACTGTATATTATTACACTGCTCACTGTCGAAGTCCAAGGAGCTCTCATCAACAGCCCCTCGTCTCTCAACAGCTACTCATTATACAGTAGATAATGAGACTTTCATGTGAGAGGAGGTTCGACACTGAAACCAATGGAGGCATCTGCTCCGGCACAATGCAGGATTAGTCAGAAAATATGTCACATACACCAGCAGCGCTTATCTGGAAACGTCTCCATGCATTTATCCAGCACATCTCCCGGTGGATCACAACAAAGTGCAAGCGTGACCCAGGAGGTCTTCAGGTGATTAGTTTCCCTGCTTTGCTCGAGGGTGTGTTAATCAGTGAAATCAGATGCTCTGTTTAATCTGTGGACTGTTTGGTCACAGTGGCACACGGTTAATCAATCTTTGTTTTCTGTGATTCAGACAGTCAGGAAAGTCAACTGAATCATGTGAACTGTGTACAGTTTCGTAAAAAGTAAATAATTTGCACTTTGCACATGAGATTATGTCAGGTCACTAAAAAATTTATAGAGACTTTACTTCACCTGCAGACATTCATTGCTTTACTACTGACAGTGACAAAGGTTTTCATTCATTCACAGAAATCAAATATACTTTCAATCGATGGACCCTTATAAACCTCATTATGGACTTTAGAACCCCCTTGTGAAACTCCCTTGAAGAACCCCTTCAAACCCCTTAACATCCTTGAACTCCTCTAAGGACCTTCCAGTCCCTCACAAATCCATGTAACTACCTCTTGATCCCACAGAACCTCTTTGGAAATTTCCAGAACCAGATCAAGGATCCTTAAAACCCTCACAAGGATTATTTCAACCCCCAAAGGGTCCCTGAATCATTTTAAAAGAAACCTGAAACCCTGTAACATTTTCTGTCAACCTCTTCAAGAGCGACTCAGCTCCTCTCAAGAACCCTTCTGGCAAAGACTTCTGACACTCCCTCAGAGAATCTCATAGCCTCTCCAGAAAACCCTTAAACCCCCTTAAGAACCACTACAGCTCACAAAGACTCCTTTAAAAAGACCAAAGGTTCTCTGGACCCCTTCAAAGAAACCTGAAAGCTCCCGATGACCCATGAATCCCTAGAAGAACTCTAATGAATGACCAAATGAATGACTGCTGAAGACACTGGTGCACCCCTCAATGAACCATAGAGCCAGCCCAAAACCCCCTAAAGAACCTCTACAACCACCTTAAAGCCTGAAAACAAGGATCCTGAAACCGCTCTTCACAACACGTAGAAATCTGTTAAAACCCTCTAAAACATTCTCCTCTTCAGAACCCTGAAACCCCAAAGTTCATGTCAGTTAGCAGCCACGTGGTCTGAAGTCGCAACACGTGGCTAAATTCAATGTGTGTGTGTGTGTGTGTGTGTGTGTGTGTGTGTGTGTGAGACTCAGTGTGAAGGGAAGTTACTGTGGTCTCTTGGGGGAGGAGAATGAAGGAGGAAGATGTTGAGGAAGGCAAGTATAGTACTGGATTTTTTTATAAGCATTGTGTAGTTGTATGGTCTGTTAGCAGCTTTTTTGTCTCTCATTCACACACACACACACACACACACACACACACACACACACACACACACACACACACACACACACACACACACACACACACACACACACCCTCTGGCATTCATCTCACGGAGCGAGCAGCAGGGTCAACCAGTTGCACCAACCATCTCTCAAACTGAACCAAAGGGCCGTTTTTCAGCGCTCTCAGGTTTCCTCAGAGGTAATCTGATCTGCACATTTCCTCTTCAGCATTTTGTCCCTCAACCCTGTGAGTCAATATTCTGTCCCCGGCCGTGAATTAGCTTTATTCAAGTGTTAATGAGAATATGACAAACTCAAATGGTATTGATAGAAAGTTCCTAGTACCGCCACATGCCACCACAGTGCTGAGTCTGACAGGATTAAGGCCCCCAGTGTAAAATATATTAAAAAGTGATTTTAGGAACTTACAGTCCAGTCAGCCAGCTGTGCAGATGTGCTAAAGTTATTCTTGTTTATTAGCTAGTTGTCCTGGCGTAGACTTGTTAGCTAACGATAATGCTGCTTATTGAACTGTAGAAAATGTTCAGGATTAAAACTGGGTGCAAACTATTAACACGTTAACTTTTAATAGTCAACATGCGAACATGATTAATCACCACATTTTCATCATCGCTTGTTAAGTTGCATCACCAGCTCACAAAAAAGCAGTTTACAGAACTCACATTTCCCCAAAAACTCATCAACAAACAGCTTATACATAAATGATGAACTTACAATAAAATAATTATCTGCACTTCTGCACAGCAGCGTCTGATCATCAGTCACTGCAGCCTCGTCGTTTGGAGCTGTTTTAATTTGAAAGTGTTCTTAAAGCTTTTCGATCACCACTTTTCTTTCATCTCAGAAAAAAATGCCTTTTTATTTCATTATAGCGGATTTGTTACGGACTTGTCATTGTCTGCGATAATAATGAATTCCAAATATTTTATTATTATCTACAATACTTCATAATCAACAGTCGTGTCTGCAGAACACACACACACACACGCACACACGCACACACACACACACACACACACACGCACACACATGCACACACACACTGCACTTCCGATCATCCACAAAAGCTGTTTTTCAGAAAACGCTTAGCCCGTCTTATCACGGTGTATTTATGATCGCTGCTCATCGGGCTTTGATCTAGAACCTCACACACTGCGAGCGCTAATGTTCGCACTCTGCCTCGCAGTGTGAGAGTGTGTGTGTGTGTTTATTTGGGTCAAGGGATGGATAACACGAGCTGATATCACTTATGGTTTCATAAATTACAGAGCAGAGTCTCACAGACATGATCAAAGAAGCAATCAACACAGTGGAGAGAAAAGAGAGGATGGAGGGATGGAGGGAGAGGAGGAAGGAGGGGGGAGGATGCAGGGAAAAGGAAAGGATGCAAGGAAGGAAAAGAGTGACTGCAGGAAGGAGGGATGGAAAAGACTGTGAGGCGGAGATGTGGGTCAGAAGAGAGAATAAAAAGAGCGATGGAGGAGGAGCGATGGAGAGGAGGAGGGAGAGGAGGAGGGAGAGGGCAGTCGTGACTTGATGGAGAAGAAGAAGAAGAGGGGAAGGTGGGAGGAGACGAAAGAGAGGAGGGGAGAGGATGCCCTCTATAAGACCCTCCCGCTGCTTCCTCTCCCTCCCGTTGCTGATGCAGGTGTGTGTGTGTGTGTGTGTGTGTGTGTGTTCGTTAACATGCAGCTCACATCCCTCTCACGTGCGCCTGACTCATCCCCCTCCACCACTCGTTCGCTCAGCACATCCTTCCTTTCCTCCATCCTCTTTCATCTTTCTCTTCTTCTCTACTCTCTCTCCTTCCTTCCTTCCTTCCTTCACTTTCCCTCCTTGACTCCTTTCCTCTTTCCTTCACCTGTTCTTTCCTTCCTTCAGCATCCTTCCCTCCACCTCCAGTCTTTATGTTTTTCTCCTCTCTCACTCCTTATCCTTCTTTCCTCTCCCTCCATCCTTTCTACTCTTTTTTCTCCTCCTCAGTTTTAGTCTTTTCTCCTCTTCCGTTCCTTTTTCTTCCACCCATCTTGTTGCTCCCCTGCTAATATTAACTTTAACTCTTCTCCTCTCCCTCTCTTTGTTTCCTCCCATCATTCTCTGACATCTTTCTTTCCTCATCTCCTCTCTTTTCTTGCTTTTCTTTGATTTCTCCCTTTCTCCTCTCCTCTTCTATCCTCACCTAGTATCTTTTCCCCTTTTTTTCTCATCTTCTCTGCCTTTGCTGTTTCTCTCCTCCTTTATCCTCTCCTCATCTGTCTTCTATTCCTCCCTTTTCCTCATCTGCCTTCTCTATTCCTTCCCCCTCTTCTTTCATCTCCTGTCCTTCTCTCCTTCTCCCCTCTCTTCCCTTCTTTCCTCTCTCTCCTCCTCCTCATAAACTGGGAAGACAGGTTGATTGATTTCTTTGTTTCCACCCAGCCTCGCTCTCTCCCTCCTTCTCTCCATTGCAGCCGTCAATCAATAAAAACATCCTTTGGCATGATGCTTGTATTCCCAAACACACACTCGTGCACACATGTTGCACCTGGAAACAGGTAGCGCGCACTCACAAGCTGCACATGTCACGACGGCATCTGCGTCACATTCACTTACTACCGTCCATCTGCTTCACGTGACGCTCTGCTGGTGTCTCCTGCTCTGTCACACACGCTCAAACAACACATACATCGACAGAGACCGACCCGTGTGACACGTCCTCTCACACACACACGCTTACAAAACAACACACAAACACGACCCAGCATGACAACACACATGAGCAGCACATACGTGGCGCTCGTTTGAACGTCCTCCCTGCAGCAGCAGAAGGCGGGAGGCGGCCGGTGAAATGTGGCTGCGGCGAGTTCCCAGCGCTGCGCCGACTCTGAATAATGATGAAGCCACTGGCAGCTACACAACATGAGTCACAGACGCCGCAGACGAGGAGCTCAGGACTCACTGCTCCACTCTCATTTCCCTTTACCAGCAGCTCTATATTGTTCATGGTCCCCGAGCATCATTTACGGTATGAGTACGGTGACCTCTGACCCCAAACATGCTTACGACCGCTCGCCCGTAAAGCTGGAGAGCTCAGAAACACACATGAACGCTCCACTGGAAATCTAACATATCAAAACATGTCAGAAGTGGGAACCAAACGGACGACAGCCGCCGTCCTCCGCAAAAGAGGAGGCTGCAGAGAGATGCTTGTCGGGGAAACAGGTGGTTTTAAGGTCGTTTAAGGGCCAACGGCGTCGGTTTTCTGGTGAGGAAAGTTTCTTCACACAGAAGAAAAAGCTGATAAAGCCTGACAGCTCATCTCCTCTCCTGCACTGGGTCATCACACGATTAGCCCAGTAAGGCAAGGAAAGAGCCCAGAGCAGGAGAGGTGTGAGCCTACCTGCATTTGCATGTTTGAATCCATAAAGAAATTCAGTGCATTGAGTTTAAAAGAAGCTCGCTCTGCACATCCCTGACTGAGCGGCCTTAAGCTAAAAAAAGAGCCTGAAATCCAGAAGTCTGAAGCTTGAATATAAATCAGGTTTGTTTTTTTTTTTTCTGAAAAACACCAAAGTGCTCCGTCATCCTTCCCTGGAAAAAAAAAACAAATGTAACGCTGGCTAAAAGACAAATAAAGAGGAGAAGACGTGGCTTACGCTTCCTGTTTGAATGTACGATAATGGCAGCGGCAGAACACAATAGCAGATCAGGACTGAGCTCATCACTCACTGTGTCTCTGTCTAAATCTTTTCTGGCTTAAATGGAGCATTAGAATGGGCAGATTAAGCAAATGGGCATGAAATTAATGTGGAATGGAGACACCTTTGAAGTTATGAAAGGGCACACATCAGGGGAAACTGCAATAAGTTCATTTTGAGTTTAAGGGCTTTTCTAAACAGAGGAAAATAAATTAGATATAGAAACACAAAAGCAATGCTGAGAGAGCAGAATACATGTGAATGAACTGAGGACAGCAGCGGAGCACAGAGGTGGGTTTCACAGAAATCCACAGAACCCACATCCACAGTCTGCGAAGGCCAAAGTTAGCCCTGACCTTTGACCTTTTGAAACCCATAATCTTCTTGCCAGTGTGTGCTTGTAAAGGGCATCGCGGCGCAATAACAGCGGCACTGTGGGAATGAGGTGTAAAAAAAATGAAATGTGGTAACTTCCATTTGTGGTTAATCTGTGCCTTAGTAACAACAGTGAAAACCTACTGGCCCGTTCAGTCATAAAAAGCCTGCCGGGACAATCGCGCATTAAACCTGCGCTATTTATAGCCGGCCTGCACGTGGGAGAGCTATCTGGGCTAAAAGGAGCGAGTGGATATGGAAAGGCCAGCAAGACTCGGCTCCAGCATGTGGATGTGCTGGACTGCATCCTTCACTTCTATCTTTAACCACACACACGACACATTCCTTCAAGGGTTATCGTCTGTTTGCGTCCTCACCATGGAGCCGAGGTAAAGCTCCACGTCTTTCCACTGGTTTTCTATGAATAGCGTGTTGGGATTTTAGTTACACAAGAACTTCGTGAAGGCTGGAATTATCCTGTTGGTTGAGTTAAGTCTCCGGAGGTGGAGTTAAAGGGGCACTTTTTGTCAAGTTCAAAGTTCAAACTAGCAATTAGCTGCTAACTGACCTGAGGTAATTATGCTGTGTCCTAAATCCATACTGCGCAGTGTGTGCTACATACTCGCCTGATGTTGTACAAGAAATGATAAAAAGAAATGATAAAAATGCTGCTGGACGTCAATCAAGCTACAACTGCACTTTAAAATGTCAAAAAAATTCAACCAAAAGAAAGCAAACAGTCTTTTTCAGGCTGAATTTTGGCTCTTTTCAGTGCACGGTGCTCAGGTTCCTGCTCAGAAATAGTATAATATCCAATCATGACACAGATTTACCACTAACTGAAGCCAGTGCTGAGCTTCAGTGTCCCTTTTCCCACTTTTTGTACCATAAATTAAGGCAAACACACAAGTTGTGATAAATGAAGGGACTCTAGGTGTTAGTCAGTCCTCCACACAAAGCCTCCACGACGTGGTTCTGATCATAATGTGACACATTATTGATTCACACAGACGAATCAAAGCCGGCTGCTGCTGTCCTGGCAGCTCGACAGCAGGCCCTTTGTAACGTTATGTAAGGTCAGTCACAAGCTCGGTCATGTGCCGGTGAGTCCTCGCCAGTGTTCTGGACTGTCCAAACTTCCCTTTAGAGACACACACACACACACACACACACACACACACACACAGATGCACCACCACCATACAAGGTCAAGCTCTCTCAACCCTCGGCTGTACATCACAGGAGGGTGAAGGGAAAGAAGAACAAGTCGTCTTTAATGTGAGAGATGGTTTCTCAGGTTAGCTGAATAATTCGATTTGGTTTCACTGGTTCTGAACTGCTGAAGCACAGGATGCAGAGGATTTAGACTACAACAGCGTGAGGTTCAAACGTGGACTCTGGAGGCTGCAGAGCTGCTCAACTCATTCACTTCACTTATTCACATTCATGGATGTGATGGAGGCTCATAACCGGCCACGGCTACAGGAAACAGATACCATGTTCGTTTTATTTACTCCATCAGTTGATTAAGTTTTTCAAATAAAAATTTCATTTTGAAAAGCTCCATGATGCCAGTTTCTCTTCTGTGAAAGCTCTTCTGGAAGCTTTCCTCACCAGAAAGGAAAACAACAGTTTGCTGAAAGAATGGAAAAATTTGAGAGGAAGGCTTTTTTTTCTAATGATTATCACGATCACACATCATATCACACATGCTGCATGTGACCAGAAATTAAGGTGACATATTTTAATGTACCTGACACTTTCTCCGACATCTGAACCAGGATTTGAACTCCAACTGATCCAAACCCTTGACGTCTTAAACACGTCTTTGAGGAACGCTGTAATACAGCAAATGGCAGGTATATGAGAAGAGGTATACGTGAAGGTTAAGTGACAGAGCGGAGCCCATATAGCTGAAAAATGATGATGAGAGGAGCCGGGTGGTGAGTTGTAATCACCTTCCAGCCTCGCACATTGAAGTGACATGGAAGATATAAGGCAGAGTGCCAGGCTGGGGACTCCGTTAAGTGTCCCGCTGCCTTAACTCTCACTTTCTTGGAGGTCACTTTGACAGGAAGTGGTTTATAAATGACACCTCAGACGTCCCTGCAGTGCCGCTCAACTTATTGACTCCCGACCCCCCGAAATGAGCGAACCCTGCACGAGACCGTCGGGCACGGAGCGGCGAAAAGTGACACGAAATGAGCAGATTTTATTTTCCCTTTGCAGGCGGTAATCCAGACGAGTCTTGATCTTTTTAATTTGTCTCCTGGTGCGAGGCGCTAACTGCTGCGGCGATCTCCTCCTCGGATTTCAGCTGTGATTCAACACAAACCAACAACTTCAACCGTGCACGAGGAGATTATTTGCAGGGAACAGCTGATACACGGCATCATTTTTTAAAAAAAGCTTACGTCTCCTCTGTGCATCATCTCATGACCCTGTCGAATAATGTTGTGACCTTCTGAAGGGCCCCCTTCTTCACGTTGACAACCGACGCTTCATCATGACACGAGGCATCGCCTGCGCCTCGCTGAGTAATTTGTTGACAGGTAATGAGAAGGGAAAGCTGCACGATTTTAACTTCCCAGCTCATTTTTCTCCTCTGCAGCCAACAGAGAAGGGATGTGCTTAATTACTGCGAACAAAAAGGACGCCCCCTCCACCCGCGGCCCCCCTCCACGTTTAATAAGGGCCACAAAAAGCCAATTATGTGCCTTTTGATTATTGAGGTACAAAGTCAGACAATGAAAACTCACAAGGGTACGGAGGGAAGCTAAATTAGGATGCAGATCAATGGGAATCATTATCTGACGTCGTTTAATCTTTATTTATCCAGAGAAGCTTGACTGAGCACCAGCATGTGTTTTCTGCTGCGACCTGCTTCACATTCACAAAGTTAGAACATGAATTCACAGCGGGAGCGGCTCACTACAAACGCCATGTCCTGCTCGTTTCCTTCCTCCAAACCAGATCAAACTCTCACCGAATCGCTTTCCAAACCTCTCTGCTCTGCAGTGAATGACGCCTCCATGTGTTCCGTATAATCAATACGCCGATGAATCGTTCAGTCCGTAACATGTTCGAAAGCTGAGACAGAAGCTCATCGCGAGCTGCCAGAGCTCAGCGTGACGCCTTTAAACTTTCCTCCACCCAAACAAAAACCACAGAAACTTACAACCACCAACAAGCAGCATTTCTGCACATCCTGTAATATCACTGAGATATTTCGTTATCTGCATGAGTGTCGACGAATCGACCCTCGTGCGCCCCCTTGTGGAGGAAGCTTTGAATGCTGCACATTAAGCTGCTCGTCTATGCTTTCACATTCGAGTAAATCCTGAGCCTGAAGCGACACCGTGGAGGAAAACGTCGGGCCGAAAGAGAAAATGAAGTCTTCCAAATTTTGATTCTCCTAAATGAAACATGTTTCGGTCCGTCTGATCCTCAAAGACTCGCGGAGACGCAGTTTGTCACTCGGCTCCCTCTGGACTTCACAGGAGAGAAGAAGTAAATGGAGAGAGGGGAGACATTACCCAGAATGCAAATCTGATTCTTTGATAAGTGCACAGGTTCACTCAGATGCTGCACTTAGATGCAGACAGCTGTGTGTGTGTGTGTGTGTGTGTGTGTGTCTATATTTAGCTCTTATCCTGGTCTCATGACCAGTTCTTCCACAGGCTGCCGGTGACTTGAGGAGCCTCTGCCAGACACAGATGACCCCTCAGACAGAGACACACACACACACACACACACACACACACACACACACACACACACACACACACACACACACACACACCAGCTTTAATGAATGAAGGCCTAAATTGGCAGCTAGTGTTTCTTATTACATGGCTCAGCAGTGAGAGAAAGACTTCAATCTTTTAAACCTTTAAAAGAACATCGTGTCTAATTTTCCTCTTAAATTCATTTAGTTAATTTCCTTTAACTCGGTGAATGACCTGCAGGCGATCAGTCAGTAAGTCATGAGGTCAAAGCAGATGTGTGTGTGTGTGTGTGTGTGTGTGTGTGTGCGTGTGTGTACGCGTGTGTTTGTGAGTGTGCTGTGAGGAGCATAAATTAGGACAATTGAGAAGGAAGTGGGACGCTGCTGAAAACCAAAGAACTGGCTGTTCCCATCGCTCCAGGGTGTGTGTGTGTGTGTGTGTGTGTGTGTGTGTGTGTGTGTGTGTGTGTTCCAAGGGTAATATCCCTCACTGTACCCTGCTATGGTGCCCTTCAGCACACACTTAAACAGCACCAGTTTGCACTTTTGACGGCTGTCTGATGGACGTCCTCGTGCCAGTCAAACCGCAGACGGCCTGAAATAACTTTCTAAGCCCGACACCGAATAATTATCTCGGTTTAAATGTGCTGAACGATTAAGAGTCTGATTCTCATTCTCTCTGCTTCTTTTTGCACGTCTTCACGCTTAAATGGTTGGTCTAGAACGCACTGCTGGGCTCAGAGGCACTGAGGCACAGAGGTGGAGAGCGAGTTTACGTCACTGACTTCTTCTTTTACGATTTTACGACGGTGCTGCCGTCACACACAGATGTCACGTCTCTGGTTTAGCACTGAAACGACGCTCGAGTAAGGTTGGAGATGAGCCTGGCTGAACTTATGGCTCAGCGTAAAAACGCAGAGTGGTGCACAAAGCGTTCCTTCATGTTCGCTATAGCTGCAATAATAGTTAATCCAAGTTCTGCATTACTAATCTGAACCTGTGTGAGAATTGAACTGCTCTGACTACATATGAGGGATTAGACTTAATCCAGTTAAGTATTTGTGACAAATTTAGAAGCATCTCTGTTCATGTGGGCTCTTAATATTCCTCCCTGGTGCGAGGAATATTGTATTGGCCCTCTGACCTCTGAGCTTCGACCTCATTACTGTCAGCTGCTCGCATTGTTGGAAATCAGACAACAGGAACTGATGAAAAGAGACGGAGAGGCAGAGGAGCGTGAGACGCCGAAGAATCTGACTCACTGATGAAAACACACATTTCTACATACTGTTTGACATATACACTCGCTTTGTCGAGGGCACACATATGCTCTTTCACTTCCTTCATATCATACACACACACACACACACACACACACACACACACACACACACACACACACACACACACACACACACAGAGTCTCCGAATGATTTCTGGCCTTCAGTCGATACAACAAGTGTTACTGAGTGCTGCTGATGCCGCTTCCAGTCTGAACTCAGAAACACTCCAGAGTTCAATCAAACGCTCGTTGGATAATCTGCCGCCGCCTTTAACTGCTGAAGTCCGCAGAGGTTTCAGAGCAGCAGGTTGGTCAATAAAAAAAAGTTTTGGAAGTTCCAGTTTGAGTCTTTATAACAGTTTCAATTCAAGTTTTGTTCCAGATTGAGACACAAGAAGTTTTGATTTTAATCAGCGACCAAACCAAAAGTGACTCGGGGAAAAAATCTTGCATCTTAATAATTTGCGCTCTGGATTTTACGACAAAGCGGCAGCGAACTTTCAACCTTCAAACATCAGTGAGCAGCTGCAACTTTTCCTTAAGTCTCTGTCTTTTACCTTGGACGCCCAAAAATGGGGAGAACACGGCACTAATGTTCTCATAACTGTTATAATGACCCTCATAAACATTATTAATGACTCCTAAAAAATCCAGAAATTAAAGCCCTGCCTGCCTCGATGCTGCCAGTGGTTAGCACCACTGATAACGTGAAAATCACATTAAAAATCAATTGCGATCTCCCACTGAGTCACTTTCTTTTGGCTAATTCAAGGTTTCTATGGGTCAGTGATGATATGGATTGCAGTCCGTCTACGGTCCTTCCTTCCTGCTGGGAGATCCGTTACACTGATCTCACCTCCAGCCAACCTCCGTCACTCTGCAACCTAATCTGGCTCTATCCCTCCCTCCATCACACCATCCCTCGGTGAGGAGGAGCGGCAGAGGCGCGGAGGCTAAATCTGGAAGCTGCAGTCCAGGTGAACCCTCGCCTGTCCCCTGCGTGTAAGAGGCTAATGACGGATGGAAATACACACATTAAGCCAACAGACTGATTAAACGGCAGCATGTAGCTGCGCTGCATGTGTGTGAGCTGCGTTTGCTTCTGTTGTCTTTATTCCTCGCTCTGCTAAATGCAGCCAGAACTAAATCACGTCTCCCTCGGCTGCAGGTCGATGCATCTACCGATCGACCCATCTGTTACATACATGTCCTGGCAGCGGGAGCGGGGCCGGCGCCACGCCCACTCCACGCCACCTCCTCACTAAGCGCCCCGCTTAATTGTCGCCAGATTAGCAGTCAAGGCTAAATCGGACTGTTCCACTGGCCGATGGATAAAGCCACGGCCAATCAAGAGCGAGTGAAGGGCAACACGGCGGCGCAGTGAAAAGCGAGAGGGGTGGGAGGGCGACAGATGCTGAGCTGCAGCACGAACGGAGGGCAAGTGTGGAGAGATAGAAAAACACAGCGAGCCGATAAGAGTTGAGCTGTGTGAGAAAGCGCCACTCAAAGGTCAGCAGCAGAACTTTCCCGGCGTCCTCATGACCGCTGAAATCCAAACTTAAATTCCAGAAAAATGAACCGTTTGTTCGATTGTTTTGAAATTGCTTTTTCCATCTGCACTGCTGCATGACTGTAAAGGTCATCTCTGTTTTTTAAAGGGCTATAATGTCACACAGAGTTTTGGCTGTTTCAGTTTATTTTCTGTTGCCTCCGTTTCTACATTTAAACACTGAGAAGAACAAAACGTTTCTAAATGTTTTCACTGTAAAGTATTTAGGATGCAAAAACAAAAATTCAAAGAGCAAACTATGACTAATACAGACGAAGAAACGTCCTGATCTGAACATCTAAAAGCAGTTTGATCAGTATCGATCAGCCAAAAGCCAACAGCTGAATCCTCCTGCAGTCAAACCCGGCTGAGAGCAGCATCGACAGCATCGACCGCCTCGAAGACCAGAGGAGGAACTGTGAGTGACAGGGGACGATGACGGTGGCAGGATGAAGATGAGATGGGCTAAAAGGAGCGGAGAGCTGCCACCTTGACTCTGCAGGTAACGGGCCCACCGGGTAATGGGATCGGAGGGGGAAAGCCGATTCAGAGCTCAGAAATAAGAGCAGCGGTGGCAGCCGAGCCGGCGTGGAGGCCCTGCCAGCCAGGTTCATTCAGGACGACAGTTCAGCGAGACAACAGAACGGAAAGAAAGGCAAAGGGAAAAACACCGGGGCGTCGAATTGATAATGGAAAGAGGGAGGCCGAGAGTGTTTACGGAGACGCTCGGGGCTTAAGAGGATTGCATCAGTTTCACTTTCAGCTGAGCTGTTGGGTTTGCGTCACATTTAAAACTAAGAAAGGGAAAGAAGGTGACGGACAGGTGAGGAGAAAAGGTGATGAAAGAAAAGGTGGAACAGGGCTTTCGACCAATAATACGAAGAGTTCATCTGAAGTTTTAATTTGAAGTTGGGATAAAACTGGAGTCTCAAGACGTCGCTTTAAGTGCAGGCTGTTGTATCGACATCTGTTCTGCATCAAAATGTCCTCCGTGTCCTTCGTCGTCACTCCTCCAACATGTGGACTTTCAATCTCTTTAAGCACTCGTAACCGCCTTCCATATTCCCTGTGAGACCTCTGTTGATTAAATTGCCACCAAACAGGCTTTAACCCTCAGCGTGTACGATGTTCCAGTCTCAGGTGTCCGGCTGTTCCAGTATCTAATTCCACAGCACTCGGACTCGGCCTTTAGCTGCACCAAAACCCCTGCACTCAATCTATCAATCCATTACGGTCCTCCGTGAGGCCATCTTGGTCTCTATTTATAATGTATGTTAGCTCAGACGCACGACAAGCCTTCATCCTTTTTCCCCTTTCCTGTTCTCTTAAAGGATTATTTCCACATTTTGGGAAACACACATGAATTTTAGAGTCAGATGAGAACAATACTGCACTCATTTCTGTCTATTCAATATGAAGGTGGAGCCAGCAACCAGTTAGCTTAGCTTAGCTTATTTTGCAGATATCGGGGTCAGTGTTTAAGGCGCTCTTGCTTTCCAGGATGCTGAGCTGCAGCCTTTCCTCTGCTGCTTCAGGACTGAATCCATCACTGTGAGATCAGCGTATCTGATGGCGGTCTCAATAGCTTCGTTAGCAATTAGCAGTGGACGCTGATCCCAGCTAACCATCAGATTGGATCAGCTAGCTGTCCGAAACCACGCACTCAACTGAAGCTTCAGCTGTCAATGAAACATCCATCACTTCCTGCGCTTCCCTCTTCTACCTTCACCTCTTCATCCTCACCATTCTCGCTTGTTTACATCCTTTTCGTCTTCCCTCTCTTCTTCACACATGTGACCTTCTTTTCTTGAACGTGACCTTTTAATCTTTCATGGATCCCCATTAGCTCCGTCTTCTGTTTGCATTAATGTTGCATGAACGGATACGAGTCATAAACAGCTCGTTTCTGCAGATGAGGAAACAAACAGGGGTACAAAGTCTCGCTTCTCATTTCCCTCCTCCCTCCATCTTGTCCTCCCATGCTTCCTGTCACATGCCGCGGACGGTCGGAGGCATGACTCTCATCACTCCTTCACTTAAACATCTATCTGTCTTTCATTGGAGGCTTTTGCATCCTGAACGCTGGATTCTTTTGATTTTTTGCCATGAAAAATGGTCAGATTTTATTGCCTAATTGTGACTTCCTGTAATCTGTAAACGATCGCTGCCCAATAATCCGTATCTGTTACGCCTCCATCTCCATCTCCACCTCTCTTCTCATCCATCCATCCCTCTGTTCCTCCTCTGCTGGTAATCTATCTTTTCAGGCAGGCAGTGTTTGTAAAGCTCTTAACAGGATTGGAGAAAATCAGAGTAAACCTTATGACAAGGGCCGGGTCAAAGGTCAGCAGAGGGGTTAATGATGGTACCTGTGTGTGAGTGTGTGTGCGTGTGGTGGAGGATGATACTAATTTAAAAAGGTTGTGAGTTCATCGCCTATGTGTGCATTTTCTCTGAGTGTGTTTTTATTCATGCAGCTGAACACACACACACACACACACACACACACACACACACACACACACACACACACACTTATAACTGCGACTGGGCCAATCGCGTCACACCACTCTCATTTTGAAACTCCAAATCCATTGGTTCACCTGACCTTAATTCAGCAGCGACAGGTCGGCCAATCAGATTACTTCACCTTCATTTAAACTCCTCCAATGGGCTGTTTGATCCTGATCTCACCCACTTGCGTTTATTTAGACTTTCAGTGTTTGTTAATTTGTTAAAATTGATTAAATTTACTCATTAGCTTTCAGCAGCTATTTGATCAGCATGAAAAGAGAAGCCCGCGTGTTTTTCCTACATTTTGTTGTTGTATTCTGGTGGTTCAATTAAAATTTAATTAAAGTTCAAACATCAAAACTTTTCTGGAAACATCAGCTGAGACACGGTGCACTCGCCTCCTCTCAGCTCCGCTGCCCTGACCCTGGACCAGCCTGCTGTCTGCTGATGTTGTGCCGTCCTTCCTGACGACGCCGTTTGCAAAATAAAAGGACGATGCAGCAGCAACAGAAGCGCTTTCTGCTTACGAGCCGACAGCTGAGGCTCTGTAACGTCAGAGAAACTGCAGAGAGGAGGAGGAAGCCGGCGCGGAGCGAGGACGCCATGGGGAAATACGAACCTGCGGCTCTGTAACACGATATCACTGAGTCACCGGCGGCAGCGCGCCTTGATCAATCATCAGGAGTCAAATTAGATAATGCATCTGCGTGCGGAGCGACCCGAACATACACAAACTCCCGTGAGGAGTTCTTTATGGTGCGCCGAAGGTGGTAAAACACGACACCTCCTCTACAGCGCGGCTGAAACGTGACAGTGATCAGAGGTGAGAATCCTGCAGAGGAAGCACAGAAGAAATGAGCGACCCCCTCGAGTCAGCTAATGAGCTGAATCTGTACTGAACTAAAGAACTACAAGTGCTATCATCTAACGTCATGTGATCAGTTTCTTCTTTTTCTCTGATTTTATATTTTATCATGGCAAAGTTCTTCTCGTGTTTGATATTTTTTAACACATCTGACGGTTGTTTTGTTCTGTGATCGGTTGGGCAGAAAAAATAAAAGTTTTAGTTCTGCTGTTGAAACTCAAGTATTTTATTAAAACTGACACACAGCCCTGTTAATGGGAAAATATACGGTAAAAAATAGAATAATCAATCAGAAGGTAGGTGATTAAGTATGAAGGAGCAGAGGAGGAAAGAAAGGAGGACGAACGGAGGCCAAGCTGGCAAATTGTTCCACTCAGCAGGCGATAAAACCGAGGACAAAAAACGTTTGAAGGAGAATTTTAAAGAGAAGCTCCTTCTGTTTCGGTCTGTTCACCCACCAGCCGATCAATCAATTAATCAATCGCCTTAAAAATGAATCAATCAAGCAATCAGCTCCTGACAAGGTCAACCTCGAGATGAGACGGACCACATGGCCGAAACAGATGGACGAGACTCGAGACTGAATGCTCAAACTCCAAAAGTTTGATGCCCCAACTGCTCTGTCTCTGTCTGTCTCTCTCTCTGTCTCTCCCTCTCTGTCCCTGTATGTCTCTCTCTGTCTCTCCCTCTCTGTCTCTCTCTCTGTCTCTCCCTCTCTGTCCCTGTATGTCTCTCTCTGTCTCTCCCTCTCTGTCTCTCTCTCTGTCTCTCTCTTTGTCTCTCCCTCTCTGTCTCTGTCTGTCTGTCTCTGTCTCTCCCTTTCTGTCTCTCTCCTGCAGACCAAACAGAAGCATAAACCTGATGAAAACCTTAGAGCTCACAGCTAATTACATGCCTAATCACATCCTGTTAGCACTCCCACAAAAACATAAACAAACCTGTGTGTGTGTGTGTGTGTGTGTGTCTGTGTGTCTGTGTGTCTGTGTGTGTATGTGCGCATCTCAGCTACAAGACAAATAGTAGATTGTTGTGATTTCGTTGGTTGCAGCAGATCAGTGTGGAGCTGCTTCATGAAGATCGGCCAGCGGGCAGCCTGACTTCTCATTACTGAGTGGTAATGTGAGGGCTAGTTTACAGACGGACGGACGGACAGACGGATAAACACACACACTCACTTCCTGCTCTTCTTCATCAATAACACACTCAAGCACAGTTAAAAATACCCTGCATAAGTACTTGAGGGACAGTTAGAAAAGCACAAAACACACACGTAACACACACATTCACACACCTCTGTACAGTAAAAACACACACATGCATGTGTTAACTCTGAGGCGGCATGTGTGTCATGAAGACACACATGCACGCACACACACACAAACTCACTATCAGTGATCCAAAGAGCCCATTTGTGTGAGTAAATCCTACAGTCTGAATTCAATTGTAAAGTGCTGTGCTCCCCTACAGCAGGGTGGGCCGAGCTAGCTGTAACTAATAGAAAAAGCTTATCACAGCTCAGCAACACACACACACACACACACACACACACACACACACACACACACACACACACACACACACACACACATCGGTGGCTTCTCAAGGTCGATTTCTAGGAAATGTGGAGATAAGCGCAACTCAGCATGTGAACTGTGGCTTTGGAGGGTTGAGGAGAAAAAACAAATATGGAGGAGAGGAAGGTCTCAGAGGAGCATCTGACATCAGTTTATCGACGGCAAATGAATCACGACACCTTTGCTTAATTACTGTAAACAAAGTCAAATAGATGGAGATGATGGGAAGTCTTTATCTCACACCAGCACTGATCAAATTAAGACTGCGTTTCCCATCATCCCAGCTGCCTCTTGTCCTCCTTTCCCTTCCGTAAACACATCACATTTCGTTCTGAGTGACGTGCTGCAAAGCAATTCAGCCAATTTGGACTTTTTTATACTTTTTCGTGGTATTTACAGTCTATTAGCCTGCGACTAGAGGCCGGACCGGGTCTCTACATCCCAGTTTGATCTGTGCCATGCGGACGAGTAACCGTGCATTTATGCATAAACATGCAAAAAAGTCCAGTTAGCAACGTTAGCATCAGCACTATTATCACGTAAACCAACGGCGCACGCTCTGTCGTCACGAGTCAGACGCTCAGTTTTCACTGCCGACACGAGTTTACCTTCATCCTGGAAGGAGTTTTCAAAGGTTTTCAGTCACCTAAAACTGCATTCGAGTGTGGACGAAAGGCCAAAACACAGTGAAGAGGCTACACTTTGAAAAACACCTGTGTGTGTGTGTGGTCTAGGCCTGACAGTGTAATACATATAGTACATTAGGTTAACTGGTCAACTGATCAACATAATCAATGAATCATTTCAACATGTGCAGGTCACTCATGTCCTGATGTGTTATTGATTAACTCAATCATCAGTGAATATATATGAGCTGATGGTGAAATAATCATTAGCTGCAGGCTTGATGTAATATTGTGTCATACTGTGGAATAAAGACACACCCACTGTGTGTGTGTGTGTGTGTGTGTGTGTGTGTGTGTGTGTGCTGCTGGTTAGTCCAGCTGGCAGCTGTCGCACACACACGCACGCACACACACACACACACACACACACACACACACACACACACACACACACACACACACACCTGCATATGCATGACTGCATAACACTTGCATTTTCCCAGGACGTCAAAAATACCCGACACACACACACACACACACACACACACACACACACACACACACACACACACACACACACACACACTACAGGGGAGAGCAAGTCAGTCAGCACTTTGGTATCCTTTACACAGGGACAATGACAGTAGGTGTCTAATGTTACAGCAGCTTGGATAACACACACCTGTTCCCACACACACACACACACACACACACACACACACAGTGAAATAACTGTGACCCACGGAGAAGAACCGAAGGAGGCGTTTAAAGTCTGAATTTGTCTCGACCTCACGACGAGGTGGCACCACCTACAGCTGTGCATGTGTGTGTGAGAGTGTGCACGTGATGCAGGTACTGTATCCAGGCAGATTAAGCACTTATATCACAGTGACGAATCTAAATGGCCTGACACACACACACACACACACACACACACACACACACACACACACACACACACAGAAAGGCTGATTTATGGTCTTTCTGTATCACAGCCATTCTATTAGTGTGAGTTTCATTACTGAAGACACAGATGAAGGAAGGACAGAAGGGAGGAAAATGGAGAGATAAGGAAGGAACGAAGAAGAAGAAGAGGGGCAGATAGAGAAAAGAGGAAGGAGACCGAGGGTGAAAAGACAAGAGAGAGGGAAAAAAAGATGAAAGAAGCAACAAGGGAGAAAGATGAGAGGGATGAAAGGAGGAAGAGACGAAGAAGAGGAGGCGTGCGTGTGAAGAAAAAGAGGCAGAAAAAGAGGTGATAAAACGGAAGGATGTCGAGATGGAGGGAAGAGGAGAGGCAGGTAGAAGGTAACAGACCAGACCTCCGTCACCTGATCCAGTGGCTCATGTAGCAGATGCATCAGGATCGTGTGTGTGTGTGTGTGTGTGTGTGTCCTGTCTCATTCTCATGCAGCGTGCAGTATGTCTGCAAACTCTCCTCCCTCCTCCCTGTCACTCCTCTCCATCCCCTCTTCCTCCATTTCTCCCCCTCACTCCTTCTCTCCTCCACGCTCTTTAACCCCTCCGCTCGCTCTCTATCTCTCCTTCACTCCTCCTCTCCATCCCTTCTTCACTTCCTCACGCTGCAGAGCGGAGAGGTGAAGCCGAGCATCACGACACACCCTCCCCTCCCGCCTACCCTCCCCCCTCCATCCATCCCTTCATCCATCCGTCCAGTCACGACTCCTTAATGGTGCAAGGAGAGGGACTGACAGGAGAGGAAACGCAGTCAGAGAGAGGAAGATGGAGGGAAAGATGGAGGGAAAAGGGAGGATGAAAGCAAAAGAGGAAGAAAGAAAGAGACAAACAGCCACTCTAGTTTTTCATGCACATATAATCGTGTTTTTTCCCACTTTCCTGAAGCACCTGAATGCAGCTGAAGGGAGGCTTCAGAACAGCTTTCCACTGCGTCACCACACAACAATAAGTTTGACAGAAATAAAAGAGGACATGCCGCTCACGGTGATGGATTACCTTTTTCAAGCGAGTTTCAGGCCTCTGTACGTTGGTTTTTATTCTGTGCTGAAATGAATGGAAACTAATGGCTGCCTGGAAGGCAAGAAAACCTCATTCATCCTCAAAACCTGCGGTCTGCGACACAAAATGGTCAGCGTTTCCAAACTCTAGACTTTTGAAACTTTGACACACTTCATCAGTTTATGGTCAAACTAGAATAATAAGTCGCCCGGTCCTCTTTGGACGGCGCGTCCTCTGCACCTGCTCCTGCTCACAACGTGTTTCCAGCTGTTTTTACTGCTCAAATAAGAGATAAGAGAGCTGTCACCATATTCAGCTACTGGTTGCTAGAAGCTGGGTCTGATTGGCTAGTTTTCCACCCGAGTAACCAATCGGATTACGGCATTTCCAGCTGAAAGGATTCTATTCTTAATCTTGGGATCTCACCAGGAGTTCATTTGTGCTGTAATTTACATCGTTTCAACACCCACCATCTTTCACGTCCCTGCTTCAGTGCATGTTTTTCCTCCGTTTCTCACAATGTGCTCTGACATGAAGATGGAGTCACTGGTTACTGAGTTTCTCCTGTCGGGTTAAAGTGGCGGTCATTCCCGGCACTAACTGCTGTTGGCAGCTCTGGAAAGACGCCTCTGACTGCAGCTGCTGGAGGTTTCCTGATAAGTCGTCACCACCACAGTAAGCAGCCAAACGGAGCCAGAATCTTAAATCACATCCCTGATACTGTCGCTGTTCCAGGGGGTTATTTCTTCCTTAAAAAGTCCCATAAAATGATATTATTACTTCATTTGTATGAGGTCATTCCTGCAGGAAAGGCTGCTGGAGCAGAATATTACACCGGGATCAGTCTTAAGTGTAACCCAGCAGGCTTTTAGACAGGAAAAAGGAAGCATAGCTGAAAAATCTGTGATGCCTTTAAGCGTAAACTAACTATAGACGCCCACTAGTTTGGCTTAAAGTCGTCACTTTTTAAAATTTCTATGGAGCATTTTGGGATCTTCGTGCTTTTGAACTCATGACACACAGCTGAAGGGTCGTCGAGAGGCAGAGGGAGTGTGTGTCTATGTTTTAAATATAGAGTCCAGGTATCTGACGAGTATTCATTTCAAAACATCAATACAGTGAAGGAGGAGAGACAGAGGAAGGAGAGGGAAGGTAAGAGAGGCTCTCTCTCTCCATTGTTGGTGCTGATCGATCTCTCATTTCAAGTACTTTGCTCTCGCTCCCTTAAAGGCCTCTGCACACTGTGCAGTAACGACGATCCTGCATGTTCATCGCAGGCTGTTTTCAGTCTCCAGAGCTCTAAATCGGCCGTCAATGGACGAGTCGCGGACTGTCAATTTGTTTTCTCAGGCTAGGTCAGCTTTGTGGTGCAGCTGAAACCTGCACAGTGCAAAGCGCCTGACGACCAGCGGTGCTCTTTTCCTAATCGGCCTCTCGCAGGATCTCTCCTCTCGCTCTTCCCCCGAGTCTAAATATGGAAGTTATTTTTGCAGCCGTAGTCGTCGTCTCCCTCCCTCCCCTCTTCATTCCTCCTGAGGGAAACGCTCCGATGCAACCAGAGAGTCGCCCTCGTGCACGACTTTGACCGACGCTTCCTTCCTAAAATCACGAATCACGTTACTTTGCTGGTTTTTCCTCCAACACAAACAGCTGAAAAGGTGTGAAGGAGGAAGGAAGGAGGAGGCAAGAGGGGTCAGAGGTCATCAGCTGTCTAATTCAACGCCATTCTAACTTCGCATCAAAGGTGTGTGTGTGTGTGTGTGTGTGTGTGTGTGTGTGTGAGAAAGTTTTGGGGTGTCACTGTTCCTGTAACATACCTGCTCATGAGACAGTGGGTAATGCTGGGGGTTAGGGAGGGGGTTTGTTTTGAAACTCTAGTGTGGCCTGGAGGGGTGGAGATCTGACCTTTGCAAAAGGCTGGGGTCTGTGTGTGTGTGTGTGTGTGTGTGTGTGTGTGTGTGTGGAGGTTGAAAGGTCACAGTTAAACACAGCTGTCCCATGTCGCGCACATACACGCGCACATACACACAATTTTCCAGCAAACACACTCTATTTCTGTCTCAAGAACACACACATGCCTAGACGGTGGTCTTTTCTCTCTCTCTGAAACACAAACACACACACACACACACACACACACACACCTTTGACAAGAAAACACAAACTGACCCAAAATCCACTGAAACTCACATTTCCAGAACAGACAAAGGCACAAATCTCAAACACACAAGCACGCACACACATCAGCGTATACGTGCAGGTGTACCGGAGCTTCACACACATCCTCCACACACACCTCCAGGAGACACAAGCGGCCGCACCATTTGGCAGAGGAGGAGGCATTACAGTAAAAAGGAGCACAGCTGTCGGCCACGCTGGCACGCGATGGTGATTACGGCCGCAGCCACGCAGCTGATTCTGCACATTAAACCACATTAAACAACCAGAATCTGCTTTTCTATACTGGTAAGACAATAATCCACAACTTTTAATACATTGAAATGCAATGCACATTAGCGACTCCACAGTATATCCAGTCCATGAAAGCTCAGGCCTTTTCCAGGAAAAACAGTCGACGGAGCAGGAAGGCTGGTGCTTTATGTTTGTGGAAGCAGCGAGATTAATTATTTAAATCCATTTTATTCTCTCCATCGGAGCAAATGGCGACAAACTGCTTCTTGTAAATCAGGAAATGCTCTCCCACTGTGCTGACTGAGCACAGACACAGAGAAGACTGACAGTCATTTAAAAATAGAGATAGAAATATGAAAGCGTCTGTACTGCAGCGGTGAGCCCCGCCTGCGCCGTGGCTCACCTGAACCACCCGACGTGACTCCCAACCTTTCCCAATAAGCCCCCCGTGTCGCCCTGGTCTGAGGAGAACTGGCTGTGAATCGCTGCTGCATTAACAGCCAGCTAAACTGAGATCAAAGACAGCGTCCTGATGTGTCCCCCTGACTCCAGCTCCCACTCACACAGAGATCGTGGTATTTTAGAGAGGATGAATTGGCGATCTGCCCAACGTGAGACCTGGTGGAAATCTTTCTTTGCAATGCTACAGTGAAAGCTTTGCATGTTTGACTCCAGGCTCATAAAAACTGGCACCAGGTGCATGAAGCAAAGGTAAACAGGCTCGTTTTACAAAAGAAAGTCCCTGACAAAGAACTGGAGGGCAAAGGCACAAAAGATCAAACTGCCTTTTTTTTGCATCCAAGGTGAAAAGTGGAAAAATAAAATCTGAAAAAACATTTTGGATCACCAGCACTCAGACATCCTGGAGCTGGCTGTATGGTGATCGTTACAGACGAGTCACGGCGTTCTTGGGTCGAGCACGCTAACGGCCTCCACCAGCATTTCCCAGCAGCATTTCCGCTTAATCTGAAAATTGCCAGTTTGAAAACCATTAAGGCCGTTAATACTTTTAATTTAACGTCTACAGATCGGATGCTTTCCCAGACCATGAAGTTAGCAGCTGATAATGAGCTTAAACTGCACATTTCTAATTGGACAAACGTTAGTTCTTCATAAGCCATTTTTTAAAAATGCAATAACGTGACTTTTTGTCCACCGCGTTGCTTAAAGGCGTCATCCGGCTTGTTCGGACTAACCCCTTCCTCTCTGTGTGTCTCCGCCTACCTCAGTGTCTCCCAGCTACTGCATTAACTTCTAATAAACAGGCAATAGAAAGCTTATAGTCCCAGTGCCCTACATCTCAGTGTGCGCTGAGCAGCTCCGCGCTCCCTCTGCTTATACTCTACATCTGTTATTTCATCTGATGGTAACGGCCGGGCCTTAAAAAGCTGTGCTGTTCATTTTGACAGCTTATTCCTCTCCCCCACACACACACAGTCACAATAACCCTGCTTTGAAACTCCAGCACAGAGCGGTATAATCAGTTTTGCAGTAAATACACAGCAGTAGAAGGAACAGCAATAGTTTTTTAATGGGACACAGCGAGCGGAGTCTGGACCCGCTAACACGACCGACAGCGCTATAAAACATTACAGGCAGTAAGCAGCGGCTACACGCCTCACCTCTGACTCTCCTACACTTACATCTTTCAGATTTATTTCCAGAGGAGGCGCGCTGAGCAGGAGAGCTCTGCGAGCTGTCAGGCTGATGGCCAGTTTAGGGGAGGATGCACGAAAAAATATTTTTATCCCAAGTGTTATTAATCCTCTGTGGTCGTTTAAGCACAATTTTACTTCCCGTTCACAGCTGCGTGCATGAACACAGCAGCGAGATCATTCAACTGTGTTTTTCCACTGCTTTGTTTACAAGAAGAGGAGCAAAGTTGGACTGTGCAGCATTTTGAGTCCAGGAGGTGATTGAGAACATCCATACCACTCAATCAGTCCTTTAAGTATGGAGCCGGAGCCACGACGTGACAGCTCAAAGCCTGTCGTTCTGTCCCTGCAGACAGTTACTGCACGCAACGCCACGTAAAACCACACCTTGTCGTTTTCCCATTCGGGCTCCCAGATTAAACAAACAGGATATAACATGCTAATCGCTGAGCTTTAGAGGCGCTCCAAGGCAAATTTTTACTTCGGGAAGAGTCAGGCTAGTTTCATCCTCTCCTCATCGCTAACATAAGCTAACAGCCTGCTGACTCGAGCTCCGTACTTAATCCACATTCATGCACTGATGCCAGAGGCTGCAAACCTGCTCATCAGCAGCTGAAGGACACCTCGACACGCTGAGTGGAGGAGCCGGAGATTGAACCACATGATTAGTTAGCAAATCATCATGGATCATTAATACAAAAATAATGAGTACAGTGAACAAACAAAAAGGTCTTTGCCAAAAAACTTGTTTTCATTATGAATTAAACAAGGCGAGAAATCTGCAGCAAACTGCATTTATAGCATAAAACAAGAAGAGGGCGCTGTTCTTCCTGACCAAACACAGCTAATGCTAATGCAGAGTGTTTGGGATGAATAAGAAAATCATTACGTCCACGATACGAATGTAAAATCTTCAGGGGGACGTCGTCCAAACACGCTCAGCGTTGCTAACCCGAGCGAGACGCAGCGCCTCAGCTGTAGCCTCACTTCCCCGACACGAAGGAAACTATTCTCAAGTGTCTCAAACTCTTCCTGCTTACTGGATCACAGCTCAGCTTACGCTCTTTGAATGCAACAGAGGCGGACACAGGTCGAAGAACCAGACCAATATAAAATGACTGATGGCAAATAAAGCAAACTGTTGGAGAATAACTCAAGTCTGATCCCCAAAACCCACAGTCGTCCTCACAGTGTGCTCAATCAATGCACCCCGGAGCTCGAATCAAACAGCCGTCTCTCCTCAGACTGTGTGCCGGATTCAAGATCCACCCCTACTGCTCAAAACTCAGCTTTTTCATCCATCACCGCTTGATTTTTTATTTTCCCCACATCTTCTAAATGCATCACAAGAGCAGCAGATTGTCTAGACGCACTCAGGCGTCGCAGCTGAATACGCTCGCCCATCTTGCCATTAAGTGTGTGTTTTCAAGGCTAGACCCCTCCAACATACACACAGACGCACACATTGATATTTTTCTCTCCAGAGTTTGATTGTTTTTGATGCAGCGTTCAAAAGACATAGTTTTCAATCACAAATACTTTGATTTTCTATCAGAAAAAGCAATTGCATTCCCCGGGAGCTTTTGTGTTTCAGCCGTTTTTATGACTGTTATTGTGTGTGTGTGTGTGTGTGTGTGTGTGTGTGTGTGTGTGTGTGCATTGTGGTGGATAGTGTGAGTCAGCGATGTTCCCTGCTGTCTCAGAGGAAGCAGAACACAGGATACTACACACACACACACACACACACACACACACACACACACACACACACACACACACACACACACACAAGGGGAAGGGGACATCTGCAGACACAGTTCATACATGAACATGACAGAATCCACACACACACACACTTAAAAACCCAGACACACACGCAGAAATGGCAAAGGAAGCGTGCGTGTGTGTGCGTGTGTGTGTGTGTGTGTGTGTGTGTGTGTGTGTGAGTGCGTTAACTGACTCATCTCATCAGTATCTTGCTAATATGGAGACAGACGGCTGGGCCATCTGCTCACAAGGCAACCCCACACCAGCAACTTTTTTGAGCAACGTCCTCCGGCAACGTCGCTCTCAGTGAGCAGAGCGATCGGCTGCTTCGCTTCAGACTGAACAGGCTGAGGAAACACACTCATATGGTACATTTTGTTCTCAACTCTTTCAGCAGACCTCACAGCCTGCAGCCTGCAGCTATACAGGGCTAATCTTTAGCCTGGTTGTGTCTGCATGGCTAAATAAGGCTTACTAACTAGCCTGGTTCCAGCTAAAGGCCACTACTCAGGCTATACTGGGCTAATCTTTAGCCTGATTTTGACCACAGGGCTTCTAAAGGCTACGCAAAGGTTAGATGTCCAGCTAGTAAGGCTAAATGGAGCTTAATGCAAGTCTGGTTTCTACTACAAGGCTACAAAGACACAGAACCAGTCCAACCATAATCAGACTCTTAGCTGGAGTGACTAAATAAACCAGTTAATAATTATGGTTTGAACGCCTGCAGCTATCGTTCTAACATCATCAGAGCAAAGAGCAGTCACACTGTGCTAACAAACCCTGGAACGATCATTTGACTTGAAGCGAATCAAAAGCATCAAGCAGACATTCGGAAGACTTTGCCAAACTGCCGTCGATACAAACGTGAATTGGCAAATCGCACAAGCAGAAAGAAAAACTCAATACTGAGAACATCAAGGAGAATTATCACGAGAAAACGACGTCTGATGCAATTATCAGCAAAAATCACTTCTGTGCAGTGCACTGCGCCGCTGTGATATCCCAGAATGCATCTGCCAGTCAGCACAGAGGGATTAGAGAGGGACCTTGTTTGGGTGAGGTGGGAGATTTGCAGCTTAAAAGACACAGCAAAAAAAAGGGGGTGAAAATGGGTGTAGGAGTGCCTGTGAAGGGGGGAGGGGTGCATGCATGGACTGAGTTTGAGTGACTGTAGATTAATGTTGGAAAGATTACACCAGCTGACACACACCAAGGTCAGCCAGGGGTTTACACGCTGAGCGATGGTTCTACCAGAGAGAGAAGGATCACGCACCAGAGGAGGCTCTGCTTCGGCCACAGCGACATACGTTTATACACAGCGTGTATAAACGTATGGAGCTGATTGAACCTTTATTCAACAAACAGTCTCTGGAGATCCGGATGCCTCCAGAAACCCAGCAGCCAACTCTGAAGCAGCTTAATGACAAAGAGAAGCTGAACAAAGGTGTCAGAAACTGTCAAACACACACATCCACAGCCACAAAAGGTGCAATATGTGATATCTTTTCTGGCAGTGTTATGTAAACACACACACACACACACACACACACACACATAATTAACAACGCTCCAAAAATACAACTCAAAGCCATCCGACTGGCGCTTCACACACTCCTCCAGTCAACTAACAGCATTATTCTGACAAATAACCTGTAATTCCCACTGCTGGCCAGACGCCAACACAAACCTTCATCTCCCTCCATCCACACACACACACACACGCACGCACACACACACTGTTTGAGTCTGGTATTTCAGACAGCTAAAGCAGAAATGTCTACTGTTTGATTACTAATTTGGCTCCATTATGAGGTTAAAAACAGAAGGTTTGTACATGCTTTCATGTAGAGAGTCCAGTCTAACCAACCATTCAAGATCCAGATCCAGTGTCACCGCTCAGGGGTCTTCAGGCCTTAAGGAGACTAGATACAGAGTGGAGGAAAGGGAGTAAGGAAGGGAGGAAAGGAAAAACATGCAAGAGAAAAAGGTGAAAGGATGGAGGAAAGGAAGGAAGAAAATAAAGGACAGAGGATGAGATGAAGGGACAATCAAAGGAGAGGAGGAAACGAGACGAGGGAAGGAAGCAAGAAAGGAAGGATGGATGGATTAGGAAAAGAAAGGAGTAATAAACGAATGGCACAAAGGCGGGAGGAGAGGACCTGACACACAAACGCTGCTGCGACATAATCTCTCTCTCACACACTTTGGCATGCCGGTAAAGCTCGCTCGTCCAAACACACCTGAGCTACCTGTGACCGAGCATCTCTCCAGCCCTGATGAAGGGCACGTACGCAGAGTTGCTAGGCAACAAACAAGCAGGTAAAGGGTTGACTTTAACACCCCTGCCAACACACACACACACACACACACACAGACACTTTGATTGTGAAACACACACTGACATTTCTTGGGTTTACTACACCATGCTGGCTGCTTCCCTCGCCTCCTGCATCTCCTTGGAGACGGTCAGCATAGCAGAACTGGCCCACACACACACACACACACACACACACACACACACACACACACACACACACGCATAAACACTATTAATTATCTCCCTTTCTCATTCAAATCTGTGAATCGTCTCCATTTCAGCAGCCAACGTGAGGAAGACGAGGACGAGGACGCTGGCAGGCTGTGCTGTCTGCAAACGACCCACAACACACACTGATGCACACACTCAAACGTGATCACACACACGATCACACCTCGGGCCCCCACGTGGTGACAGAGGGACGAAGAGGTCGTTTCTGAGGCCACCTGCTCGACAAAAAGCGACTTCAGCTTGAACTCGATGCGGCGAGCAGGCGATCGCAGCCGCCGCTCTCGCTGCTCGAGAAGAGTGAGGCATGATGCGTCCACTTCACCTCACTCTTCTTTCCTCTCCTCACTTCCTTCCTTTTAACCTCAGCTCTCTCCTCTTTCCTCTGCAAGCCTTTGCTATGTCTCTCCTTCCTTCTCCCTCTTTTCCTCTCCTCTCCTTCGCTTCCTGTCATCTTTCTCTTTTGTCTTTTCTTTCATCTCTTCTCTCCCTCTTCTCTCCCTCCACCTCCTTTCCTCTCCTTACGGGCCAGTATGCTCCATCAGAGCTGCTTGTATGATGGTCTCACAGCTTCACAGACCTCCTCCTCCTGCTCCTCCACACCAGCGTCGGATGGAGGAGCAGCTGTGTCTGTACCCTGGCTGGTCAGCTGTGTGGAGGTGAGAGGAGTCAGGGTTTGAACTCCTCCAGCATCTTTGTTAATCCTTTACACAACTACTTCTGCCTTCTTTCGTGTGAACAGCTGACACTGTGTGGAAACATGCACCATTATCCACATTTCTAAACCATACTCCTCTCACCTCCTTCCCACCCCTCTCCCCTTTGCTCTAATTTCCTCCTCCATCCCCCTTTCCTTGAGTCACCCCATCTCCTCCTGCCTCCTCCCTCCCTGCCCATTTCTGCTGATACGCAGCAGTCATGAAGGTCACACAGCTCCTGTCTGAAGGACAGGCGGTGGCGGTGGATGCAGCATATGCTGCTATGCAGTACAACATGTGAGAGCGTAGCGTGGAAACAGCGCAGCTATAAATACAGCACGAACCGGCTCCCTCTGCTCTCTGTGGAGCTCCCTGCAGTACCTGTAAGAGCAAAAGTATCAGACTGAAGAAACAACTACACAAGACATGTCAGAGAATCAGTGAATCCAGCTTGAAGCTGTGCAGCCTCTCCTCTCGCTGTCGCTCGTCTCCTGACATCCACGGAGAAGCAGCTCGTTATCCACACCCCGGCTCCACCTGCAAGGCTTCTGAGGGCCAACCTCGACACCAACACCAGAGCTGCAGACAGCATTACCAGGTTGTTTGCTAACATTAAACATGTGACGAGCTGCAAAATGTGTTTTTCTACGTGAATCGACTGCAATGTGAGAAAGAAGAATGGTTCACATCAGGGAACTGACCCACGAGCAAATTAATGACATTTGTCTAAATTAAATTGGGTGTCAGGCAGGTCACTGTGCCGCCCACAGGAGCCCATAAATTAAAATTTGGGAAGCAGATCTAAAATGTACTTTCATTTGTTGTCACTGAGCGCTCTGTGAACGATGGATAGGTCAGTTCTCACAACACAACACAAACCAACCAAAGCGGTTAGCAGGAGCCTGTTTTGTGCCACTTACCCAGATCATAAAATGGATTTGTGCCAATCAGAGCCAAAATAACTCCAACAGTCGCCTCTTAACGACATTTGGAGTCACAAATGTGTGAAGTTGATCAGTTGAGCTCCAAATGTGACCACTTTAACGCCAAGTGTTCAGCGTTTTTTACACAACTTCTAAAAGTGCATTCAGACCCTGATGGGCCGTTAAACTTCAAATCCACTCTGATTAAATTCATTTCTTTTAAATTGACTGATTTAATAACAATTTTATGGGTTATGCTGCTCAATATTTAACAGTGCTCAATTCAATTACTTTCATCAGTTTGTCTAAAACGCTGAAAATCTGATCTGGTCTTATCAAGTTTGCTGCGCCTGCTTGAAACCTCATGCTTTTCATTTATTTTTATCATCAGTGTTTCCTCACTTCAATAGAGCTATTCATGGATATCTGGTCAGGCAGGATCGAAAATAGGCTTACGATCGCTTGCACAACTGCAGTTAAGTCTGACTTTTTTCATGATGCGTGAGCTGCTGGCAGTGCAGCAGCCACAGTGTGAAAACATCAGTCGAGATCAGCAGCTCGATGTGCCGCTGATGTGTTTTAAGCACTTGCTTTAGCTCAACTTAGATGTTTAAGTGAAGCGAGGCAGTTTCCAAACATGCAGTTATTTCGACCAAGTGCACATCAGGTGCACTGCGGCCTTTATCGGAAGCCATTTTCACTGAGGCTCTATTTTTTACCGAGGTCTGATGGCGAAGAAAGTGTTTCTCTTCCCCAGGGCTCACAACACTGAGCTTGGCCCAGATAGACACCAGCCGAACCTACAGCAACAGCCCAGTATGCTGCTGTGACACCAGTGATGTAGACTGACAATAAAATCCTCCTTTAATGGGAAGTGCAGCCAATGATGTGACAATAAACGTCTATATTTAGGGTCTGTTTTGGGCTGTCTGTCCTGTGCGACTTTTACAAACAATAAAAACATCTTTGTAAAATCTTTTGTATTTCAAAGGCAATTCGGTCAAGGATCAAACAGACTGACGGAACCGAGCACACAAAAAGACTGCCGCCCAGTCAATCACATATGATTATAATTAGCTGAACTTTTGACTCCAGAGGCCTCCATCAGCCAATAAAGAGTCTAAACTGCATCAAAAACACCGTGGACAACACTGCAGCTGACGAGGTTTTAATGCACGAACTCGTCCCTGGAAGTGACGAACGGCAGCGTCTGCATCTGCACGTCACCTTGAGGCAAAATTAAACAAATCCAATTACATAAGGATGGCGCTGCATAATGACTGGACAAAATGTAAACTAGATGTAGAGAGAATTAAATGGGCTGTAGCTCTAAATGACAGCAA